>NC_068405.1:5539476-5866976 GCF_023724105.1 Carassius gibelio | reverse complement strand
CAAACAGAATGACAGTTTATATGAATCAAGATGATTTTTTTAGCGCTGATGGCGAAAAACTGGGAGATAATTTAAAGTAGTTCACCTACATTCAAGTTACCCTTATAATAAATCACAGTAAGTGTGGTCTGACAGAGAATGTCTACTTAAACAGTAAAAGACTGCAAAACAATTAACCAAATGAACCACAGAGGCAAGGTTGTCTAAAATGTGCCAGAATTCCGATGCTGTGATAGTTTGTAATAACTAACTGGAAATATGTATACATTTCATGATAGGGGTTTCTGTCCGTCCAAAAATTATAAAAGTAACTGCCATTGTGATGCACAATGAAGATCAGATGGTCAGTCAATGGCTATGTTAAAAGTCGTGTTTGATCATCTTTTTACTCAACAGTAAAACTACAAACAACAAAATATCGCAATTTAGCATTTTACCACATTTGATTGATACCGAGACATATTTTCTTGTTACTGGAAAATTACTTTATGAGAACAACTTAGCTAGTGTTGCGCTACTAAATAAGTTGTTAAAAATTTAAATTGTATTTATGCAATTCCAAAATACTGTCATTAACTTAACAGCCATGTTACAATGTAGACCAGTAGTCTGAAATGTCTTACAGAGAGCTACCTGGCCTTGGTTAAACATCTATAGAATGGACTTGGATTGTAGGATACAGTGAAAAATTCTAGTCCTCTCTAAACCTGAGGTGCTCTGCAGGTAGTTGTGCTGCATTGTCAAGATAATGAGGATTAAGTTTTTTCTTTTGTTTTTTACCTCTGTGTGGTTTGGATTCAATTCAGTTCTTCTTTGTGTAGGTCTGTATGCAGATGAGTGGAGTAAATTGCACCTGCTTACCATGAAATGACTAAGGTATACCAGAAGAATGATTCATACAAGGCTAAGCTGCTCCTGGGGTTTTATTGTTTTATCATTAAAAATAAAAAAAGACTAAATTAAATTAAATAAAATAAATAAATAAATAAATTATATATATATATATATATATATATATATATATATATATATATATATATATATATATATATATATATATATATATATATATATATATATATTGCATGATTCCATCCAAAGTTCAGCTCATGCATAAAAAGTACATCTGTGAAAGAGAAAGAATTCAATTAGGATAATCCCAAATGTTTACAGAAGGTCACTGATTTTTTTTTTTTTTCTAGAGGATTTTCTTAAGCATATAATTCCTCACTTAAAGTTGAAGTGTGTTATTCATGCAAGACTAACAATGGAATTGCTAAATTAATAGCTTTTTAAAGCAGCTTTACAATAGATTTTCCAAATGCTGGTCAGAAGCAATTAAAAAAATGGGATAAACAATGAATGAAAAAAAAAGATGTGGCTCACAATATAAATGGCAATACAATAATTGTTTTATATGGTATCATGATGTAATTTCAGTCCTTACAGTCACTGCTTAGTTATATTTCCTTCTAAATTGAAAATGTCTATAGTTTTTCTTCAAATTGTGTAGAAATTTTGGGATCAAATTGTTCTTTAACAGGCAATACACCTTGATTTATTAAGTAGTGCAATAACCAGGTTGCATTTATTGAAAGAAAGAAAGAAAGAAAAAAAGAAAGAAAGAAAAAAAGAAAGAAAGAAAAAAAGAAAGAAAGAAAATCTTGCAATAGCTATGAAGACCTACAGTAAAGCTAAAACCAGATGACAATTAATGTGTAGAAACCTGGATAAATGAAATGTGCCTGAGCTGAATTTCAAATGTCATAGTAAGGGGTCGGGGAACAGTTTTCAATGTGATAAATAAGATCTAACCATAAAGTTAAACCCCTTATAAAAGAATACAGAATACAATGGTGCAGCGTGGAGGTGGTAATGCAGCAATATCCTTCATGAAAGCCTGGTCCAAAGCATGCAGGTCCTTAGACTGGGCTGAAGGTTCACCTTTCAACAGGGTAATGACCCTAAACACAAAGTCAAGACAATGCAAGAATGGATTAAGGGACAACTCTGTAAATGTCTTACAGTGGTCCAGCCAGAACCTTGACTTGAACCCAATCAAACATATCTGGAGAAACCTGAAAATGGCTGTCCACTGATAGTCCCCGTTTAACCTGAGCTCGAAAGGCTTTACTGAGAAGAATGCCAGAAAATCCCCAAATCTACGACGTGAGGCTGCTACAGTAGTACTGACTGAAGGTCTGATTTCTTGGGCATTTCATTTGTTTTATTTGTAACAAATTTGCAAAGTTGTCACACGTATGTGTTTTCCTTTGTCATTATGGAGGGAAGATTAATGTGAAAAATATCAAGAAAAAAACATTTTAACATAAATGTGTGTCACATTTTCTGATGCCCAGTGAAATGTACAGTGCAGAATACTATGGGAATCTGTGCAATAAAGAGTTTTGTTGAAAAAAAAAATCCCATCACAGATTCGAGTTGAAACAAATTTGTTAACCAAAAGAGATCTCTTTGGTTTGAAAGTGGCTTCTGTGTGAAAAGTGTTCCACAGGTTTACCAATTATCAACTTTAAATGTACATCACAACAACACAATAATTAATGGACATTGAAGGATAATACACAACATTAATAGCTGCTGGAGATGAGGGGAGGGGGGGTTATTAATAATTGTGCATGGCCAGAATAATGATAATATTAACCTAAATGTTTAATAGCTAAATTTGACCAAGTTTGTCTAATAATTCATATTAACTAACACAAAAAATTAAATAACCTTGACTGTCAGTTTTCCAATAGAGGGTGTAGAGTATCTAACTTGATGTATAGCAAGTTTAAAAATAAAGCAATACAAGCTTTTAAATGGAAAAGCAAGTGTGTTTGCTTTTGTTTTAAAATAGCTTTTTTTACTTTGATAAAATTAGTCAAATTAAAATAAACTTAACATGAACCATTTCTATACATTCTATTATCTTGTTTCATATTCTTAACTATGAGTTATCATGAGAGTGGGATGGCAAGTCAGAGAACTCCAGCACAGTGCAACTGTCACTCCCCTGGACTGTCTGTGTGTGTTTTTGCTCCTCATATGATTCTGATTGTGGTTGTATCTCTCTATTAGTGCTATTGGTTCTGAGAGCTGCAATCAAAAATATTGACCACAACATTCTTTTGCATAGACTAGAAAACTTTGTTGGCATTAATGAAAGTGTATTAGCATGGAGTAAATTGTACATATATTACCGCCATCAATTCATAGCAGTGAATGAAAAGGTATCATATTGATCACAAGTGCAGTATGGAGTACCTCAAGGCTCAGTACTAGGGCCGTTACTCTTCCAACCTAGAGTACCCCCCACCCCGTATATGAAAGTGTAAAATGAACTATAGTGGAGGAGATGGGGTGGAGGCTGATAAAACGTCAGTGGAGAGAGGAATGTCAGCTGTATTTATACCCTAGGGTTGATTGTCTTAAGTGTGCTCCACCTGTCTTAATTAGGCTAAGTATCTGATGTGCTCCTCCCAAATCTTGTTAAATGAAACTACATCTCACGAGTTCACACTTACATATAAAAGATCTTGTTTAAGCACTAGTTTAGTGGCCTCCCTCTCAATCCGAATATTGAAGAATTCCGCAATTAAAACCAAATCTTTTTTTCTACATCTTTTAAAGACTTCGATCGTGGGCATGAGATTAAACGCTGTTAAATCGAATTCCATTATTTCTATGTTTCCCTTATTTACTCCTTCCCCACCCACAGATGAGAACAGATGAAAAACTCACCATACACAAACCTCGACCCATCGAATCACGATCGTACAAACAGACTTCAGTCTTGGACAAACAGAGCAAAACTTCCAATTTGCGATCCGAAAAATAAACGAACTCACTTCTCAAAAAAAAAAAAAAAACAAGTGGACGAGCCCCCACTTGTTACGAACCTCACTGTTAATCTAGGGGTTAAATGAAGTCGTAACAAAATGTAAATAAAAAATAAAAAAAGTCTGATGGTCACATCAATCCCCTGATCCAGAAAAGCACAAACACTAAATTAAGCAAATAACTTAATTTATTAATAACAAAAGGAAGCAAATATTCAGGAGAGGGCCAGGCCAACATAACAAACATAAAACCCTCTAGCTAAACACAGAAACTCTACATAACTTTAACTAAAAAGAAAGAAAATAAATCACAGAGTCTTACCTATCTCCCTGTCTACCATAAACATAAACAAAATTGTATATCCAAAACAAATGGCACCCTCTCCCTACCGCTTCCTAAGAAAGACAAACAAAGGCATTTACATAAATTAGAAAATAACACAAAAGAATCATAAATACACCCACCATAATGTTCACACACTCTCTCATAGTTTGTAATTGACAAGTTAATTCACAAAGTTAAGAGGTAATAAAGACCACACTTGGTCCCACTGAGATACACAAAATAACACCAATCTGGATCAGGACAAAGAGTGAACGCATAGCCGCCAGTCCTCCAGCATTATTTCTTTGCCGTCTTATACACCTTGGATCTCTGTAGCATTCACTCGGTAATGATGAATGATGGACATCAGCTGGAATCCAATTAGTTATCTATAACAGAGAGAGAGAGAGAAAGAGCAGGAGAAGAAAACATGCAATGCCTAACTTGCCCAGTAGGTGACATCACTCTCCCAAGAGCGCACAATTCACAAATACGTCCACAGGCCGTAACAGTAGTATTATAATGTATATTTGGTGTGCTGTCCAGGGAAGGACTCCGAGCTCAGGTATGGCCCGAACCTAGAGTACCCCCCAAAAAGCAATAGCGGAAAGGACAGCCGCCAGACTAAGGAACCACCCACAATAGCTCTGAGATCTGGCAGGGGCTGATATTTAGAAAGTCAGCTGGTTGGCAGGTCAGAAGAGCCTATGTACTCCATTGGGAGCAACTTTACATATTTGGAGAGATAGGCCCTACTGGCTGCTGGTATCGGACTATGTGATTTGGGGCACTTGGTCGGGAGAGCTCTAGCTGTTGCACAACAGGAGCACCTCACTGCATTGGAACGGATGAGCCCTACCGGCCGATAAAGGAGGAGCAACGTGATTGGATAGCCCAACCAGGAGGGCCCGAGTTGGCTCGACTGGAATAGGTCACGGTGTTGCCGTACAGGCCCTACTGGCTGAATAGCCCCTGGTCATCAGTGGGCAACCAGGGCAGATAACTGACCGAGAGGACCCATGGAGCCTCCAACTGGTGATCAAGACTCAGGACGACGGACGTGTAGGTCCTCTCAGTTAAGCAGATGAACAGGCTTTGGGCCACCGACAAAGAGGACTCTTGCGACACCCGACGGGAGATCAATACTCACGGGATCAGATGGATAAGACCTGTTTGTGGGCAGCAAGTAAAGAAAACCCAACCGGGAGCACTCTTGCCAACATCTGACATGAGCACAATACTCAACAGCATCTGACGGGTAAGCCTCGTCAGCCGGGCAGCAGAAAAAGGAAAACCTGACTCTGTGGGCTCTCACAGCATCCGATGGGAGATCAGAACTCATGGGAGGGTCCTGCCTCACCAGGCGGGGGGAAAAGATTTGGTTTGGCGGGAGGTCGAGACTCTTGTCGTCGTACAGCGAGCATCGTCACCCGTCAAACAGGAAGGAAAAGTAAAGTGGCCACGAGACTCTCGCCGACGTCCGATGGGAGCTCAATACTCAAGGCACCGAACAGGTAAACCTATCCGGATGTAAGACGGAAAGGTAAAGTTGTGTTGCCAGGGGGCTCTCGCCAGCTTCTGATGGGAGCTCAAAACTCACGTCATCGTACAGCGAGCATCGTCACCTGTCAAACAGGAATGAAAAGTTAAATCACCATGAGACTCTTGCCGACGTCCGATGGTAGCTCAATACTCAAGGCATCGAACTGGTAAGCCTCTCCGACCGTAGCATGGAAAAGTAAAATTTATGTGGCTGGGAGACTCTCGCCGATGTCCAATGGGAGCTCAATACTCAAGGCACCGAACAGGTAAACCTATCCGGACGTAAGACGAAAAGGTAAAGTTGTGTTGCTAGGGGGCTCTCGCCAGCTTCCGATGGGAGCTCAATACTCACATCATCGGACGGTAAGCCTCGCTGACTGTAGGAGAATAAGTTAAGGGTGTGAGCTGCTTCCGATACAAGTCAGAAATTCTTGGTGCAGTCATTGTATTTGAAAATTAGGCATACAAAAAATAAATAGAATTTCCTGTGCCAGTGTACCCCAAATAAGTGCCATGAATCAGCGATACGGTCATTGTCAAATCGTCATATTGTCAGCGCGTGAGATCGACGATACATATCAACAGTGTAATCGTGCATGGGTGCAGTAAGAGAGAGACTCTTTATTCTTGTCATAGCATAACTATTTGCAATTTTAAACCATGCAGGTGCACGAAAGAGAGCCTATGGAGTCACAGATAATCGAAAAAATTAATACTTTCTGACATTCTGATAAACTGACGTTACATATAAAAATTATATATTTAAACAGCTAGTTCATGTAAATGGACTGCATTTATATAGAGCTTTCAACAGACCACATGACCATCCAAAGCGCTTTACAATTTGTCCCACATTCACCTACTCATTTACACATCGACTGTGGTGTCAGCCATTCAAGGCGCCATCCAGCTCGTCGGGAGCAGCTGGGGTTAGGTGTCTTGCTCAAGGACACTTGGTCAGGTTTGTAGACAACCTACATGAACTACTGAGCCACTGCCGCTAGTCGGGCACTATTGTCATCTTGCTTGTCCTGTAACAAATTTGCCGCATCTGCACGTGGAAGTTATCAGTCTAAATGTTCTGCAAAATCAGTCAACTGTGAAAAACAATAGTAGATTTAATTTAAAGTCCAACAATTTAACCCTGATATGGACGTAAAAGAACATGTTAAATATAATGCATTCAAAAGCGGTAAGTTCATATATGTGGAGAGAAGCTCAGTTGAACTGATGCATTGGTCTAACGCGCTCTGGACCACGCGCCTCATGATGAAAATGACGCACCGCCATGGAATCAAGAATAAGATGCATTCTAACGTAACTGTGGCATTAAACTCAGTTATTGAAAGGTTGTTTAAAATATTGCACATATCAGATTACCTGTTAAAGTGCAATGAAATACCTTATATCTGCAGATGATGCACGTCTGTTTGTGGATGGAGAATTCTCATCGACTACTGGCTCAAATCATCCTTTGCGAGCACGGGCAAGCGTGAAATGCAGTGCTGAAATGGAATAAGGGAGCAGTTTAATCGCCGAATTAAAGTAGCTGAAAAATAATAAAAAAATACATTAATAGGAGATTGAGCCTAATATAGTCTTGACTATCGTTGATACGTAATACTATCACCAAAACCTAGAATGCATGGCATAACTTTGAAGCGGAGGTGATGTCGACTTTTATCGTGGGAAGTACGGAGACCCATGGAACGATGAAAACATTTTTCTTTTAGGCAGCCTCAAACTGTGCCTCGGCCAGAAGTGAGAGAGGTTTGCTGCGGTGAGAACTGGGATGCGGTCCAGGATGTTTGAATGCCTGCTGCTGCTGTGATCCAATGCTCAAGAAGAGCGGGACGATCTTGGTGTCGAGCGAGGCGAGCTCGCGGCTTTGCACAGTCTATTGGCCACAGCATGTGTGAGCAGTTGTCATGATGACATTTATTGGTGTTCGAGGTAGGAATGATCATGGGTATTCGCAAAAGCAGCAGATCTAAAAAATCCCCAGTATAGGTCTCCTCGTTAGAAGGAAAATTGGGTCTGTGATAAGATGACAGACAGAGTGAACCAGGATGCTCATAAACCGTCAATGGAGAGTGGTAAGTCAGCTGTATTTATACCCTAGGGTTGATTATTTAAGTGTGCTCCACCTGTGCTAATTAGGCTAGGTATCTGACATGCTCCTCCCGAATCTTGTTAATGAAACTACATGACGAGTAATTTATTACTGCTAAATTCTGAAAAAAAAAAAAAACAGAGGTGTTAATTATAGGACCTAAAACTGCATGCAATAACCTAGAATGCTGTCTAAGACTTGATGGCTGCTCTGTCAATTCTCCATCATCAGTTAGGAACCTAGGCTTGCTATTTGATAGCAATCTTACCTTAGATAGCCACTTTTCTAGCATTTATAAAACTTTTCCATCTCAAAAATATATCTAAATTACGACCTATGCTCTCAATGTCAAATGCAGAAATGTTAATCCATGCGTTTATGACCTCAAGGTTAGATTATAGTAATGCTTTATTGGGTGGTTATTCTGCATGCTTAATAAACAACAAACTCCAGTTAGTCCGAAACGCAGCAGCTTACTAGAACCAGGAAGTTTGACCATATTAGCCCAGTTCTGTCAACACTGCAATGGATCCCTATCAAACATTGTATTGAGGGTGAGGAGTCACGTGCCGATTTGGGTTGATTTGGGCAGGGTCTGAGCTGGTCGGCCATGATAGTAGGAGACGCTATCAGTTGCCAGGGGCAACGCCTTCAGAACTTCACAGAGGCACGACTGAACATTCCAGAGCTCTTTAATTTTTGAGAATTTATTATTTCGGTGGGACAGAGACAAATCTACGAATATGAGAAAGAAAAGGAAGAAAGTAATGCAAAAAGATAAGGCGAAAGTAAAGGGTGTAACGGTTCATGAATCCACCGTTTCCTGCTCGTCTCATGTTACGTCATGTTGATTGTTTCATGTGGGTGATCAGCGGCAGCGGCAGCTGCAGCTCATTCTACCAGCCTACTTAATGCCCTGTCTTTCATTTCTTGTTTGTCAGATCATTGTTTGAGGTCCTCTTGTCTGTGTTCCATCTGCTCAGCTACGTTTGTGTCTTGTTCCTGTTCGGTCGCTATTGGAATTACCAGTCATCATACGGATCCCTCACCATCACCCACCTACGCACTCAATCACCTCCTCACCAGTCTGTACTGCCATCGAGGTCCCTGCGTCACCCACCATTAACCCAGCCTGGCAATACTTCTCTAAATAGACATAATTTACTTGCAACTGCTTCCTGTCCTTAATCCGAACGTGACAGAACGATCTGACCACCCATGGAAGCAGCAAGTAACCCATCATCGGCATTGGAAGACATCCACCAGTGCTCGAAGGATGGACTCCCAGGAACGAAATCTTAATGACACTGGTTGCGCTGTTCAGGCTTTGGTGGCGCAGGTGTCCGAGCTCACCCAGCAATTACAGCTTCTGAAAGCCCTCGTTCCATTCACTCTCCGCCAAGATGAAGCGGGTCTTTGATCGAGCCTTCGCCGGGAGAGAGGCGGCTAGGAAGCTAGCCGAATTACGTCAAGGAGAGAGATCAGTTTCAGACTTTTCTATCGAGTTCCGCACCCTGGCTGTGGAGTGTCAATGGAACGAGGAGGCGCAGTGGGACATGTTCCTGCATGGGCTGGCTGACCGCATTCAAAGGGAGATCTATGCCCTGGACCTTCCGACCTCACTCAATGGGCTCATTGAGCTGGCACTGAGGGTAGATGCACGACTAACACGAGTAGAACGACACCGAGCCAATCCCACACCGAGAGCCCATACGGATTTTCGAGTCAGCGGCGGGGACGTGGCCAGCCCCTCCTACGATCACGAGCCCAAGCAGGTAGGGGGAGCTTGGCTCTGGGTCTGTGCCTCTACTGCGGGGAGACCGGTCATCACGCCTACATCTGTCCGGTAAAAGGCCAAGGCCGGTAGTAAGTATGAGGCTACTATCGGGTGGGATCTCCACCGAGAAGACCTCATCATCATCTACGCTCCTCCCGGTAAGACTAAGATGGTCAGCACGACTTCACAACTGTCAAGCACTTCTGGACTTCGGGGCTGAAGGTAATTTCATGGACTATACACTCGCATGCAGGAAGTGTTCAGTAAGTCTCATGCTGCTTCTCTCCCTCCACATTGTCCCTATGACTGTGCCATAGATTTACTGTCTGGTAATTCTCCGCCTAAAGGCAAATTATATTCACTTTCTGTCCCAGAAAGGGAGGCTATGGAGAAATATATTTCTGTTTCTCTAACTTCAAAGTTCATCCGCCCTTCCTCTTCTCCAGCGGGGACGGGGTTCTTTTTTGTGGGGAAGAAAGATGGATCACTGCGACCTTGTATTGATTACCGGGGACTGAACAACATCACGGTAAAGAATACTTACCATTTTCCATTGATGTCTTCAGCCTTCGAGGGGTTGCAGGGAGCGTTGATCTTCACGAAATTGGACTTACGTAATGCTTATCATTTGGTCCGTCTCAGGGAGGGGGATGAATGGAAGACCATTTTAACACCCCCAGGGGGCACTTTGAATACTTGGTCATGCCCTTTGGGTTATCCAACTCCCTAGTGGTCTTCCAGGCATTCGTCAACCTCTTCTCTCCAGGAACATGTGCAGCACGTTCGACGAGTGCTTCAGAGGTTGCTAGAGAATGGGCTTTTTGTCAAGGTGGAGAAATGTGCTTTTCACACACATTCTGTTCCGTTTCTTGGGTATATCGTGTCGACTGAGGGAATACGGATGACTCCCGAGAAGGTTAAGGCTGTGGTAGTGTGGCCAACTCCAGATTCACGTAAGGCCCTACAGAGGTTTCTGGGGTTCGCCAACTTCTACTTGCGTTTTATTTGCAATTTCAGTCAACTAGCTGCACCTCTGACCACCTTGACCTCCCCCAAAACTACGTTCAGGTGATCAGACACAGCCGAGGCTACTGGTTAGAAGGCTCGGGGGTTCCTTTTATAGTATGGACCGACCACAAGAATTTATAATACATTAGTACTGCCAAAAGGATGAAGTCCAGGCAGGCTCGGTGGGCACTTTTTTTTGGGAAGTTTTGATTTTACTCTCTCGTAATGCCCGCGTTCCAAGAACATCAAACCCAATTCTTTGTCATGCATTTTTGACCGTTCCGAACACCCATCTACTCCCGAGTGTATTTTACCTGAGACATTAGTGGTCTGCACACTCACATGGGAGGTCGAATCGAAGGTCAAGATGGCCTTAGAAGGGGTAACACCTCCGCCCGGGTGCCCACCGAATCGATTTTTGTGCCGGAGGAAAAACGGTCTGTCATTCAGTGGGGGCATTGCTCTAATGTGGCTTGCCATCCAGGATTTAACCGTACTAAATTTTTGGTCAAGCAACGATTCTGGTGGCCACTTATGGCTCGCGACATTCACAGTTTTGTTTTGGCTTGCTCGGTTTGCGCCACTGGTATAACTTCCAATCGACCCCCTGATGGGTTACTTCAACCACTGCCGGTCCCTTCGAGACCCTGGTCTCAAATCGCACTAGATTTTATTAGCGCCCTCCCGCCCTCCAAGGGCAACACGGTAGTTTTGACCATGGTGGACTGATTCCCGAAGGCGGCCCACTTTATTCCCTTGCCCAAATTACCCTCAGCCAAGGAGACAGCGTTGACCATCATAGATCACGTCTTTCATTTACATGGCCTCCTGACAGACGTGGTCTCCAACAGGGGACCCTAATTTGTGTCCAAATTTTGGCGTGAATTTTTTAGATTACTGGGAGCGACTGTAAGTCTGTCCTCAGGGTTTCAGCCCAAGAGCAATGGTCAAACAGAGAGAGCCGACCAAGATTTGGAAAGGGTGTTGCGATTTTTGGTCTCCAAGAATCCTTCCTCCTGGAGCCAACAACTGTCAATGGTGGTGTACGCCCACAATACATTACCAACATCAGCTACAGGCCTATCTCCGTTTGAGATACAGCACAGGTCCCTGAAAATGGCCAAATGGATGTAACACATTGTAACTGGAATTGCATTTTCTATGCTTCCATCCTGGAGAAGCAGATTTCTCTCAGTGGACCTTTCTCTCAGCTATAATGAGGATGATGAGAGGTAAGTCTAGCTCTGTTGGACTGATGACGATTGAAGATGCCATATCTGCACTCACCTCTTCTGTACTAGCTGTTCTGCTCAAGATGGTGGTTCACAGCGGCTTCTCTCTGTCCCAACAGAACAGTGTTTTTGTGTTTTTGTCGTGTGAGTCACAGTGTTTTTGTACGTCGTCATCGCGTCTAACTGTCTAAGTGTGCATACAGGCATGAGTTTTAGCTGGATGTCAGCAGAACCGCATTTTTACAGTTAAACTCCACACACGCGGAACATCTTTGGAATCTCGCCCTTTCCTCTCGGCCTACTCCATCTCCGACACCCACTACTGCATATCTGGGATAGGCTAATGGCTAACCCACACAAGCCATCTATCCCCACCATCGTACTGGCTAATGTACACTCTTTGAACAATAAACTGGACTACATCCAATTACTACGTTCGACTCAGAGGACTGTAAGAGACTGTTGTGATTTTGTGTTCACGGAAACATGGCTCAGAAACAGCATTCCAGAATGCGCTATTCAGCTCGACCAGCTGATGTGCTATCGAGCAGACAAAGCTCTCGTCATGGAAGGAAGAACCACGGTGGCGGGTTTTGTGTTTACATCAGTGACGCATGGTGCCGGGATGCTGTTATGATCTGCAAATACTGTTTACCCCTGCTGGAGATTATGATTATTAAGTGCCGGCCGTTATCTGCCGAGGGAATATACTGCCATACTGCTCGTTTTAGTTTACATTCCCCCGAACAACATCAACTGTAACAGGAGCGATGCACTAAATTAACTGTTCCAGTACATCAGTGAGCAACTAAACCAGTTCAAAAACAGATTCAATTGTGTCCGGGAGGCTCATTAAAACTGCTTGCTAAAACTGACTGGAATATGTTTAAGCAGGCTGCCACATACAGTAACACCAGTGACCTCCTGGAGTATTCAGAGACTGTCACTGCCTACATCAACAAGTGTATTGATGATGTAACAGTCACAAAAACCATCACTGTCCAGGCCAACCAGAAACCGTGGATGACAGGGGAGGTCTACAGACTCCTGAAGACACGGAACGCTGCCTTCAGAGCTTGAAATGACTGGTTGTTCTCAGTCCCATCCTGTCCCGCACTATCAGAGAGGCTAAGAGACAGCACTCTGGGAGGATAACCCATCAATTCAGCGACAGCAGAGACATTCGGAGCCTGTGGCAGGGGATACAGACCATCACGGACTACAAGCACCCACCACGTACCTGCTGAATGAGCTGAACACCTTCTTCGCTCACTTTGAGCAACAAAACAGCAAAAATGCAAAGAAGACTCCACCTCCTCCCAGTGACAAGGTGATGATGCTGACCCCAGATAGCATGAGGAGATCCTTCAGCAGGATCAATGCACGCAAAGCTCCAGGTCCTGACAACATCCCTGGGCATGTACTGAGAGACTGTGCAGCGGAACTGACTGATGTCTTCACAGACGTTTTCAACATCTCATTTAGTCAGGCTGTTGTTCCAACATGTTTCAAAACTACCACCATCATTTCAGTCCCGCAGAAGCCATCTCCATCCTACCTCAATGACTACCGTCCTGTTGCACTTACTCCCATCCTAATTAATTGCTTAGAATGGCTAGTCATGCACTACATCAAGTCTGCCCTCCCTGCACGCATTCCAGTTTGCATATCGGTCCAACCACTCGACCGATGGTGCCATCACAACTGCTGTCCACTCAGCACTCACACATACAAAAAGGACCCATACATCAGAATGCTGTTCATAGATTTGAGTTCAGCATTTAACATAATCATCCCTCAACAGCTCATTTACAAAATGGTCTAGCTGGGGTTCAACACTTCGCTGTGCAACTGGCTGTTGGACTTTCTGACTGGAAGACCTCAGGTAGTACGGGTTGGAAGCAACACTTCCAGCACCATCACACTGAACACTGGGACCCCTGAGGATGTGTGCTGAGCCCCCTCCTCTTCACTCTGCTGACCCACGACTGCACACTGTCACACAACTCCAATCTCTTCATTAAGTTTGCAGATGACATGACTGTGGTGGGTCTCATTAGCAACAAAGATGAGACAAACTACAGGAGTGAGTTGAGCCACCTGGCCAGATGGTGCAGTGACAACAATCTCTCTCTGAACGTGGATAAGATGAAGGAGATTTTGGTTGACTTCAGGAGAGCACACACTCAGCACGTTCCTTTGACCATCAACGGTGCGAGTGTGGAGAGAGTGAGCAGCAACAAGTTCCTGGGTGTGCACATCACAGAGGACCTCTCCTGGACTGAAAACTACTGCCTTTGCAAACTGGGAAGAGCCTAAGCCCCCCCTCTACAGAGGCACCATCGAGGGCATCCTGTCGAGCTGCATCACCGTGTGGTAAGGCGCCTGCAATGTGACCTGCCAGAAGACTCTGCAACACATTTTGAGAACAGCTGAGAAGATCATTGCTGTCACCCACCTCACTCGCAAAGCCTCCTTGCGGAATCAAGATTTTTTTGGCTCTACTGTTAAATTTATTAAATTAAAATTACATTTATGCATTTAGCAGAAACTTTGGACTTACGGTGCATTCAGGCTATCAATTTTTACATATCATGTGTTCCCAGGGAATTGAACCCCAAACCTTGCGCTTAATAGCGCAATGCTCTACCAAATTGAGCTACAGGAACACTAATTAACTGACTGTTAGTGTTATCTGTATGCACCGGGGGTCTGAGTGTAACTCAATTTCGATTCTCTGTAGGTATGTATTGTACATGTGGAGGAATTGACAATAAAGCAGACTTGACTTGACTTGTCTATCAGTCAGACAGTTTGTAGTTTTACAAATGGATGTATTTCATATCAAAATCCTTCATTTTATTGTCATCCAACAGTGTTTCTGTCTACGAATTAAAATGTGAATATTATTTCAGCTCAATCTCAGTTTTATAGTATGTTGTGGTGAAAACAAACTTTATGAATATGAAAATAATTTTATTCACAGAACAGTTGATACTTGTAGATTGCACAGTAGATTGCAGCATGGATACATTTTAATTGTTTATTTATTTATCGCACCTACGAAAACCTGACCAGATGTGATGATTCAGCTACTTTTCAAGGCTCTCCCCTCTACCACCCAAAACACAGTTTCAGACATTTGTTCAGTTATTCTGTTAGTTTATTATATTGACTGAAAGTTTTATTAACTTTTATTAACTTCTCCAGAATTAAATAATGTATATACAGTGGCCTCTAAAAGTTTATGGACACTTAAGCCGCAATTCAACATTTATTCTATATGTCTTTTCATTATATATCTGAATATCAAACCAAGTGGCATTTATTCTAACATTTATTCTAAATATAGCACAAGCACACTTTCACAAAATCAAGTTGGTTAAGTTTCAAAATGTGAAGCACTGGAAATATTGTTTAAATGAAGATAAAAAAAAAAGCTTTATTTTCTACTTGTCAAGCACCAGTGTGAACATGAACAGAAGAACTAACCTCAATCATCCAAAAGAAAAGAAAAAAAAACATTAAATGATCTATCTAATGTTAGTTTACCTTCCCAAAGTTAGCTTGCTTAAATGTATCTTTTCACAGAAAAAAGTAGGCCTTATTGCATGCTTAAGAATTATGTTGTCTTCATAATAAACACAAATAAATTATTCTAACTGACCTCTTATGTGCATAAGATAACTTACTTACTGTGTGAAGGTTCTTCATGCCAAGTTTTTCACTTACATTTACTCTCACTGTGACTTGCATATTATGAATGACACAATACAAGCAATTTATGTCAAGGAGACACAAGCAGATGAAATTAGTGTGACACAGTCCATTGCTCAGCTCAAGTTTAAGTGTCTTATCCACAGGGTGAAGCATGCTGTCTGCACCGGCTATGTGACATAGACATCCAAATCAACAGAAGCATTATCCTTTTGTAAGCTACCAGTTAAAGCATGAGCATCAGAGTAACTGTCATGTGGGAATTCAATTAACTGGAAAACACTGATATATGTCATATTTACTGCAAAAATTGCATATAGATTATTATGTATTATTCAGTATATTACTTAATGTTTTGTCGTGTTCACCTCATGTCAGCTGAGGCTACAGTGTTCTCTGGTTCACACAATTAGATAGTGGATGATTGGAAAAATGTCACCTCATCTGATGAATCTCAAATTCTGCTGAGACATGCAGATAGGGTCATAACTAGAGCAGCATGAATCCATGTATACATGCAATCATTGGTTCAAGCTGGTGGTATTGATATGGTGTGGATATTTTCTAACAACAGGCCATTTTATGCATTTTATTATTATTTGTATTATTATTATTATTTTTGGGAGGACGTAAATTCTAATCTGTACTGGAATTATGAACAGAGGCTGTTTCTTTATTTGAATACAGGTGCTCCATTGTCTTTTTGGCAGAATTGAATACAGTTTCCAAGCCTTTCATGGCAGGGCCCCCTTTAAGCCACTGCAGCGGGACAGATTTGTTTCAGTCTGATTGGATTTCTGTAGAATAACAGAAGTATTGACTGCCATCAGATAAGGCTTAAAGGGCAACACCAGACTCCTCTTAGAAGACAGGAACTAAGGTGCTGATACCAGGCCTTGTGCAGGAGAGAACTGGTTTGCAGAATTTCACCCTGTCACTAAAGCCTTTATATAATAAGCTTAAGAAGTGTGTTTTAAGTAGTACAAATTAAAACAAAACTATGTTTACTATGAATGTTTAGCAGTTCGACTAAAAGCCCTAGACCAGTGCTTCCCAAACCTGTTTGCACAAGTGTTTTGTATGTCTCCCTTATCTAACGCACCTGATTCCACTCATCAGCTTCTTAACAGAGACTACGAGAACAAAATTGGGTGTGTCTGGTTAGGGAGACATACAAATTGTGCAGAGCAGGGGGTCCTCCAAGACAGGTTTGGGAAGCACTGCCCAAGACCAGTAGTCAAATGTATTGAGGGTGTAAAAAAAAAAAAAAAAAAAACCTGAAAGTAGAAGATATATATATATATATATATATATATATATATATATATATATATATATATATATATATATATATATATATATATATATATATACACACACGTAATCTTCTGTGCGACACACACCCGCTACCCACACACACAGGACAATGGAGGAAATCAAGTGTATGCTGTTTTTGATCCTCGGGATGTTTCTCACAGCAAGAAGACAAACATTGTTTCAGGAGAGGCTGAGGGCAGCAAAACTATTTAAAAATGGCAGGGGTATTCAGCACACTCCTGTCAGGCGCGTGCAATGATGACGCAGTGCATAGTGACATAGTGACAAAGGCAAGTCGAGTCAAGGCAAGCTGGTACTGGGTAGTGGAAAAGCACCATAAAAGTACTTTTTTTTTTTTTACCACTAAAAATGTAATTAAGTAAGAGTTAAAGTACCCATCTTTAAATATACTCTGAAAGTAGTTACCCAAAAAATGTTCTCAAGTAAATATAACAAAGTAAATGTAACTCGTTACTACCCACCTCTGGCCCTGGCCACCACATAGACATGCCCCTGGAAGAACCTAAACTGAAGAAGAACCCATTCTGCTTTGTTAATCTAGAGTGTCTGAATATTGACTTTATTTTCTTTATAAATATTATCATTACTATTAGTATTATTATTATGACTTCAAAAATGCCTTGCTTTAAAGATGACCCATATAAAGACCACAACTTTATACATTGGTACACAAGGGAACAGTGGGGTTATCGCAAAGTAATTAAATGGGTAAATAAATAAAAATAGTGTCATTAGCATTACTGGGACATATTCCAGAAAGGAGGTTTAACAAACTGTGAGTTAAAACTTTAATTCTGAGTTTGTAAACTAAACAGCTGAAGAGTTAGTTCAATCCATTCTGAGTAGGATGACTCAGAGTTTAGAGCATGCAGCACGACTATGAAAAGCTATGATCAATGGAGTTCCGAAGTTACGATTCACCATGGCAATGGCCATGGTCAATCGTAAAAAAGCTTCAGAATACGTAACTTTAATTCGAAATCAATTTTATCAGAGGTAAAAACTGGCAGAAAGGTAATTTATTGAACTAATATTAATTTTCATGGTATCCCACAGGCAAAAAACAAAAAATAAAATATAAAAGTGGCAGCAGAAATAAATTAAACATAAAAATATAATTCATTCAGGTAAAGCTTCAAGCGATAAATGGTTGTAGGCTAACGTTACATGACAAATATTTGACATTCAATAAATATCATTCATAGTATATCTATTTCAATGTGCAGCAGCTTTTCCCACGCAGTCTAATGCTTTTTCATATAATTAAATGTTCTCTAATCTAGCATGCTACATTTCTTAATTAGGGTAATGAAAACAGCAAGAAAGCCGAGACTCGTAAAATGGGAGGAGAACCTGCACCAGCATCACTGAAAGATGAAGACACTAGGGGAAAAAATATTTTGTTGCTCTTGTATTTGTAGAACACAAAGATGATAAAATAAATTGTGAATAATTTATGTTTATTTAACAGCTGTGGTGACGGTTATTGCATATATCTTGCACTACCCTCCACATTACATCCTTCCATTCCATACAGTAATAAGCTTCATTTTCCGAAGGTGTGATGTGAAAATGTGTGTAATCCATGCATTCAACCACACTGGAAATCATAAAAGTAATTCTAATTATTAGGTTACTTAGAGGTTGCAACAAGATGTTATCAAGTGAATGCCATTTAAAAAATGGTACCGTTCAAATAAATATGCATGTGAATATGGCAAAATAAATAAATTAAATCAAATTAAATTAAATCCTCTCCTGGTGTAAATACAACTCCCCTGAATGAATGCAGCCTCCTCATCTAATAGATCTCTTATAAAATGACATGCCATTTTTGTCACATTTACTGTGTCTCCATGATAAAAATGGTGGTCCGGTGAGAAAAATAATCTTGTTTCCATTTTCATTAAAATTATTTGTCTTACCCCGCTGTCAATTAATATTACTTGTACATGTACACTCAATATTGTTTATATACACACATACATACAAAATGCATCATGATTTAAGAATATGTTTGATATTTGTACTTTAAATAAGACAAAAATCTCAGCAATAAAAGCACATTTTGCAGTCAATTGCAGTCAATTTTGCTGTCAATTAATATTACTTGTACATACACACTCAATATTGTTTATATACACACATACATACAAAATGCATCATGATTTAAGAATATGTTTGATATTTGTACTTTAAATAAGACAAAAATCTCAGCAATAAAAGCACATTTTGCAGCATTCCTGAATTCGATGTATTTAAATATTGCTTAAGCTTTCCCTTTTCTGGGGTTAACAAAACCGACATTCTTGAAAACCCTCAGTTCTATAGACTTGACTCGTTTATTTAAATTTTTACATTTGTATTTTTTTATTGCTTAATTCACATAACAAAACAGGGAACCAACAATGTAAGGTACTTCCATTTAGACCAACACAACGTTACATTAAAGAAAAAAAAGAAAAAACAAAGAGCAAGGATGAAACCAAAGTTGGAGTCAGTGAAGACATTATAAAGAAGAAGAAAATATTTTGAAAAAGAGAAGCATAACTTTTCAGAATTTCTATTACATTTTTAAGCATTTGAAGCTCTGAAACATTTGAACAAACTCCCATAAAAAAAATATATCGAAGGAGGGTTTTTTTTTTTTTTTTTCATTTACAAGTATGGATATGATAACCAATCAACAAAACAAAATTCACCACATCAGAGAAGGATGAGTTTAAGTCACATTTAAAAAAAAGAGCACATCTTGTTGGGTTATAGGAGAAACTGTCTAAATTTTTACTTACAACCAGCTATGTATTTCAAACCAAAATTTAGAAACCTCACAGTAAAAGAAAAGGTGATCAAGTGTTTCAGGAATTGAAGAGCAGAAACCACAAGGATCCTCATAAAAATTAAATAGTTTTTGAATAAAGTCACTGACTGGGTAAATCCTAAACATAATTTTATAATGAGTCTCCTTGACCTTTGGAGCCACTGGGTTAGCCATATAACGGGTAAAAGCATTCTCCTTTACTGAGGTTTCAACATCCCCCACAAAATAACATTTATAAAATCACAAGTGATGATACGTTTAAGTTCTTTATAAACAAGTTTGTTATTACACTTAAAGTCTTAGAGGTCAACATTAATTGTTTTCAAAGAGGGAAAAGAAACATCTCGGTTAAGTATGGTAACCCTAAAGGAGGGAGCGGAGACCCCACGATGCAAAATGGGATATCGCTTCGATAGTCCAATCTACTTCAAGTGTAAACTAAACGAGCCAATACAAAGTGGCATGCAATTACTGCATCCCATACGCGCCCCATCCAGGGACCATACATGGAGTTTCCGAAGGTCTGGACGCGGGTGCCAAACGGTGCCCCATCTCTGAGTCAGTAGATCGTTCCTCAGAGGAATTGGCCAAGGTGGGGCTGTCACGAGGAGCACTAGTTTGGGGAACCAGGTCCGAGTGGCCCAAAACGGCGCCACTAGCAAGACTTGCTCCTCGTCCTCCTGGACTTCGCACAGTGTCTGTGCAAGAAGGCTCACTGGGCAAAACACATACTTGCGTAAACAACTGGCAGTGAGGGTTCTCTGGAGAAGCAAACAGGCCTATCTGAGTGGTTCTGAACCATCTCCAAATCAGCTGGACCGTCAGGAGATGGAGTCGCCATTCACGCAGGAGCATTGCTCAAGACAGCTCATCGGCTGTAAGGTTGAGCAGGCCCGGAACATTAACGGCACGTAGTGACCTCAGAACCTTCATACTCCAAGGGGCATTGAGAAACCAAACCTTTTCGGTGTCCCTCATGTCCACCAGACACAACAGAGATGGCGCTCCTGGACCACTAATGTGGACATTGCATGACCCAGCAAACTCACAGTGACCTTCGTCGCTCAAAGCTCAAGGTCAGTGGCAGTTCGAAGTTCTTCCAGAACCGCTGGATCGTGACCACACATGTGAAGGTCCTTCAGTGCCTGAGCCTAATGCACCTGCAATGATGCCATGGTGTGTAAAGCGGAAGCAGCTTCCCCAGAAGCCACATAGGCACCGCTGGTTAGACCCGACAACTGCCTACAGGCCCGGGAAGGCAGTACTGGGTCTCCAAGCCAGGAGGAGGCGGAGTTAGGACATAACTACCTCGCTACCATGCGCTCCACCGCCAGGATTGCCAAATGCCCCTTCTCTGCACCGCCATCGAAGGAGGAGCTCATCGGCCGGTTTCTGGCAGTAAAAGGTGCCTTCCACGGCTTGGTGAGCTCATCATGCACTTCCGGGAAGAAAGGCACTGGGGCAAGGCGCTGAGAACCAGCACGAAAGCATAGCTGCAATCTCTGGATCCGACTCAGGCTTTGCCACCATCCCAGAGGGCGGCAGCAAATTCCGTGGGTTGCTCCACTGGATCGGAGGTGCAGGAGGAGTGATGGTCCCCAGAGGGTTGGTTCCCTGCTAGGTTTGCCACCACTGTAATCCTCAAACCACCCGCACTCCTGCCGGAAGTGGTACAGAGCTCCTCCCCTCAATATCACAGTCTCCGCCATGTTGGCAGGATACTGGTGGCAAAATATGATTGTTTACTCTGTAGTAGAGGAGGTTCTCGCAGTTCTGCACTGTTTTATCATGCCTGGAAGTCACTGGTGCCTTAAAAAATGCTCCAGTTTCTCACACGATACATATGGGAAACATTGGAACAATGGAATACAGTTTTTTAGGTTACATCAAGCGCAAAAGAGCGGTATTAGGAGAAGCTTTCAGGCATCCAAAATGTCGAGCCATACAAGCTCCCTGCAGTGTAGTGGCACAGAGACCTGGACCATTTACCTCCATGCACATATGGACATTGTGAATTATCTTATCCTATGGTATCCTACCATCATGGCAAATTGGCTCAGACCTCACCCAAATTGGCACGTGACTCCTCACTCTCAATCAGCTGCCAGAAAGAGACCCAGATCTTGACAGCGGCAACGGGACTCCGCCCCCCTGAAGGTAGCAGAGCCGCAGCTCCGAGATGGTCATCTTGTCTGCAGTTTGCCCTTTAAGAAATGCTCTTTTAGTGCTGAGGCACACATGGGAATTGGCCACTTGCAACATGACAGGGGGTAGTGCAGCCTGAACTGTGGAATCCACTTGACACAAGAACGACCGCCGCTGAAGCACCGTCTTGCATTCACACAAAGCTTCCGAGAGCATGCTGAACTTGTAGTTTACAGCAGACATGGTTGAGTAGAACGATACTAACGCTCGGCTCCGAAGCGAAAAGCTGGTATGCATTGCACCTGCTGCCTTCTTATACTCATGCTGTGATCAGCGACAGCTGGATGCAATAATTGCATGCCAATATGCATTGGCTCGTTTGGTTTACACTCGAAGTAGACTGGTCTATTGAAGCGATATCCCAGTTGGCGTCAAGACTGTGACCGAGTGATAAGGAACTACAGTTCTAGATAAAATATCAGAAAAACTGCTTTGGATTATTCTTAACAATCCAGTGGGTATAGCATCGCATACCTTATTATAACCTTTTCTATTTATAATTATGACCATATTATTCCAAAGAGTGGAGTTGTGAGGGGAAATTTATGGGTAAATATCATTTTCCAAAATAGCAATTCTTGTTTGTGAAAATTAGATACCTCAGAGGAATTTTACAAGGGTCGAGATCACATCTCAACACAAAATTTAAAATGTGGTTAGGAATATGGTATCATATCGAGTGTGACTTTATTAAACAATCTTTCAGCCATTTTATTCTGGATGTTCCAAGAAGAGATCAAAATCAATGGCTCTCAAACCTCTATGTTCATATTCTTTCACCAAATGGAATTTATGTAAATAATGTGTTTTATTTTCATCATAAGTTCAATTGCAAGATTAAAATGTAATGGTGAGACAGGGCATCCCTGACGAATTCCTCGTTAATTTGGATTTTGGGTGATGAACCAACATTAAGAGAAACACTACTAAAATAGAATATAATAATAAAAGATGGATATGACTTTACAGAACATAGGACCAAAACCAAAAGTTTCTAAGGATCTAAACAAAAAGAGTGTTCAAGGGTATCAAATGTTTGTCTGAGGAATTAAATAGTTATAATCAAGCATATCAAGAACTAGTCTAATATGACTGTGAATACTTTTCCCTTTGATAAAAGCTGATTGTGTTTCACTGATAATTTCACCAATACCCTTTTTTAGTCTATTCGTAAAAACATGAAAGAGCAGTTTGAAATCTTTAGATAAAAGAGTAATTGGTCTCCAGTTGTCTAACAATATTTGATCTTTGTTTGACTTTGGATCTAGAATAATTAAACCATGCTTCATTGATGGCGATAATTCAGTTTTATACATGCCTTTAGTTCTTCAAAAACTAAAATTGTAATCTATTTATTTCTCTATCTATCTATCTATCTATGTTTGTTGAATATAAATAGTTGGACATTATTCATAAAAATTACCTCAAGTTAGCAACATGCAAGCTTGTTAGTTAGACAGTTAGCATCAGCTAACAATATTTACTTATTTTCAGTACGGTTATAAATAAACATTCATGTCTGTCTACTCGTCTAGTTAATCCAAACAATATCACCTTACTGTTGATAAACAATATAAAAACAGACGTCACATAGGACATGGTAGAATTTTAATAAAACTGTCAATATTATGGCAGCGGGGAATTTGAACATGCACAAGTTATTTTGTTTAATCTGTGTTAGTTTAATGGTGTTTTTTATTTTATTTAATTGTTCTACCTAAAACACAGAGACGCTGATTGAGGTGTCTGCATCGTCTGCACTCGAGCATTTCAGTGGGCTTAAATAGATCACTCTTTACAGCGGATTTAGTTCCCAAACAACTGACAATTTTGTCCTAAATAGGATAAAAGCTGATTGTGTTTTACTGATAATTTCACCAATACCCTTTTTTATTCTATTCGTAAAAACATGAAAGAGCAGTTTGAAATCATTAGATAAGAGTTATTGGTCTCCAGTTGTCTAACAATATTTGTTCGACTTTGGATCTAGAATAATTAAACCATGCTTCATTGATGGTGATAATTCAGTTTTATACATGCCTTTAGTTCTTCAAAAACTAAAATTATTATTTCGGGCCAAAAATGTTTATATAGTTCTACTGTGATGCCATCAATACCTGGGGACTTCCCATTAGACATTTGCTTAATAGCAGTGTCTAATTCTGAAATCTCAATGTCAGCATCCATCATATATCTAGAATCAGAATCTATAATAGGAACTTTATCTTTTAAAAGGGATAAGAGATCACAGTCACTTTCTGTAAATGTAGATTTATATAAATCGTTATAGAAGGAATATATGTAGTCATCAATTAGTGCTTTTCTTCGCTTATACAATTACCAATGCTAAGTCTATTAATAATTTTCAAAGCTTGTTTTTGTTTTTCTAAATAAAAGAAATATGAAGAAATTTCCCCCTTCCTCAATCCACCTGGCTGTAGATCATATGAATGCTCCTTTAGCCTTTTCTGTATAAAAATCATCTAACTCTGATTAAAGAGTATTTTTGAAATAGTTATTTTTTTCTCACTCTCACTCAAAAAGACATATTTGTGTGGTGTGATCATCTGTGTGTTCACCACATTGATTTTAAAGAGACAACTTTATGTATGACAACTGAGCGCTACAATAAAAAAAAATCATAAAAGAGAATGATCTGCATACGGTAAATACAAATTACCTACACCTTAACATGACAAAGAAAATGTGTCGTTTTTATTCTGTGTGGACTCGCATGTGTATGTATTCTCATTAAAGATCCATGTTTTTACTATAGTAACTAGTTCAACTATGGTATTTGTGGTAAAGTCACAGTTTTCACAAATTTACTATTATCTCACTATAGTATCCATAATTTTCATTATAGTAACTGTAGTTTAATATTTGTAGTTAAATCCTCCTGTTGTTAACGTCTAAATTTAAGACACTGATTTAAGCCACTCCAAAACCTTAATTTTGTTTTTCTTGAGCCATTCAGAGGTGGACTTGCTGGTGTTTGGGATCATTGTCGTGCTGCATAACCCAAGTGCACTTGAGGGCACAAACTGTTGGCCGAACATTATCCTTCAGGATTTTCTGATAGAATGGAGAATTCATGGTTTCAAGAATTCAAGTTGTCCAGGTCCTGAAGATGCAAAGCAGCCCCAGACCATCAAACATCCACCACCATGTTTGAGTGTTGGTATGATGTTCTTTTTATGAAATGCTGTGTTGGTTTTACGCAAGATGTAACAGGACACACCTTCCATAAAGTTAAACTTTTGTCCAATCAGTTCACAGAATATTTGCCCAAAAGGCAAATGGCAAATGTTTGACGAGCTTTTGTGTTCCTTTTGGTCAGCAATGGCTTTTGGCATGGAACTCTCCAATGGATGCAGTTTTGGCCATCTCTTTTTTATTGTTGAATCATGAACACTGACATTAATTGAGGCCTGCAGTTCTTTAGATGTTTTTCTGGGTTCTTTTATGACCTCCTTGAGGAGTCGTTGTTAAGCTCTAGGTGTAATTTTGGTAGAACACTATTCCAAATTTTCTCCATTTGTGGATAATGGCTCTGACCGTGGTTAACTAAAAAGTGGCTAAATTACCCTTTCCAGACTAATACATGTCAACTATTTTGTTTTTCATCTGTTCTTGAATTTCTTTAGATCGCGGCATGATGTGTTGCTCTTTAAGCATACTTCACTTTGTCAGACAGCTTCTATTTAAGTGATTTCTTGATTTAACAGGTCTGGCAGTAATCATGCCTGGGTGTGGCAAGTGAAATTAATTCAGCTTTATAACATAATGTGGTTAATCACAGTTCTATCATGATTCAACAAGAGGGGGAAATTAATTTTACCCATAGGGCCAGGTGGGTTTGGCCAGCTTTTTTCCCTTTATAAATGAAATCATAATAAAAAAATGCATTTTGTATTTACTTTGCATTATGTTTGTGTAATATTAAAATTAGTTTGATGGTCTGAATCTTTTAAGTGTAACAAATATGCAAACAGGAAGAGGGCAAAAACTTTTTCACACTACTGTAGATTCTTATAATTAATTAATTTATATATTAATTTTTATAATTCCCTTAACTCTCTATCTCACGTGAAAGGAGAACTCTTAATTCAGAAAGAGAGTAGCGCACTCATAGGCGACCCTTTTTGGTAAAGAGGAGTGTTGCTAAACTACCACGAGAACCGCCCAAATAGCCCCTCATTGTTATAAATAGCCATCTCAAAGAAAGGGAATTAAGCTGAGCGCCTAACTCTTACCATACAAGATTTCAGAAAGCGCGCAGAGTCCTGTGTATACACTTACCACTTATATGGATTTTAGAAAGTGTGCAAAGTGTTCACCATGCCCACTCACCACCATATGGCTTTAAGAAAGTACACAGCTTAGAGTGTGTACTTAAAGCTTCCTAAGCATTGCAAAGGTGCCGAAGTACACGGGAGAGGCAAGCGCAAATTTACAAACCTCTGGCGAGGGGAGCATCACCTGAGGCAGCATATAAAAGAAGATTTCCGTAACTGCCACCTCCACCTCCCACTTGATGCGTCAGCAACAACTCACAGACAAAGAAGCCCCTCAGGGTGACCTAGCCGGACATCCATGAAATTCCTTGCAGTGCTGGCCGGACATCAGGGCTATCAGACCAGCTGGACATAGTGCCGATTTGGTAAACACTGTAATTGAGCAATGCAAAGAAACTCAGATAGGATTAGTACACACATAACAACCAGCAATTTGAAACATATATAAGTATATACAGAATGGATCATACTGACCCATCCTGGTTCCTGCTCTGGAGCCCCGCTCAAGGGGCAACTTCCTTGTGTCTGGACCATCAGTAAGGTGGTTCCTATGAACATAGAACCAATCAAAACATCATAGGTCCAGCATAGGAGACTTGTTATGCAAGAAGTTCCCACCTAACCTCAGTCAGGTGGAGAGCTGGTGGTTACAGGGGAATTGTGAAGGGGAGGATAAAGGCAGATGTTAAAAACCCCAAAAGGAACGAGTAGATACTTAAGTATCGCTCTGATTCGGACCTTGGACCTTCATGGAACGAAGGATCTGATGGTAGCTGAGTGCGCCTTCGCTTCTCTGAACCTTACGACTGTCTTAATGGAGGTAGTTCAGAAGGCGAAACCTGAGCATCAAGAAGAAAGCCTTTTCTTTCTTCCCGATGCCTGCCAGGTTCACCTACAAATGTCTCTCCATTACCACCATGGCTGCCATAGACCTGCCCATGGTGGAGGGAGTCTGTTTAGTAGCACAGAGAGAGGGATCTATGGTGTGGCACAACTTGGCTACCTGATCAGGAGAAAGGTGCCTCGCCTGTATCCATGACCGGAACGAATGAGAGCTCATAGATGGCCTCCATGGCCGTGACAGGATAGGAAGAGAGCTCTGGAATTTTGGCTGAGACGTGACAGGGCACTGGAAGTTCGTCTGAGATGTGACGAGGCTCTGGGGGTTCAGCTGAGACATGACCAGGCTCTTGGGGTTTGGCTGAGACGTGAAAAGGCTCTAGTAGACCCGAAGATCAATGGTGACTTGACTTGGCTCAGGAAGATCATTGGTGACTTGACTTGGCTCATGAAGATCATTGGTGACTTGACTTGGTTCATGAAGATCATTGATGACTTGACTTTGCTCATGAAGATCAACTGTGACTTGACTTATCTCACGGAGGTTAATGGTGACTTGACTTGGCTCATGAAGATCTTTGGAGACTTGACTTGGCTCATGAAGACCAACGGTGAATTGCTTTGACTCATGAAGTTTAACTGTGGTTTTACTTGACTCATGGGTGTTCATTGTGACTTTATTTGACTCTGGACGGTAAACAGTGACCTGACTAGACTCCGGGAAATCAACAGGGACCTGACTAGACTCTGGGAAATCAATGGGGACCTGATCAACGGGGAGCTGACTAGACTCCAGGAAAGTTGACAGGGATCTGACTTTATTCTGGAAAGTCGACGAGTACCTGACTTGACTCTGGAAAGTTGATGGCAACGGCCATCTTGTGTAGCGGTGCGGGGCTGGCAGCCATCTTGTGCAGCGGCACTGGGCTGGCGGCCATCTTGTGTAGTGGCTCTGGGGTTTCAACATTGTCCTCTGCCTCACCCACAGTGAACAAAGAGCCACACAACAAAAGATCGTATTCTATGAGATCCCTTAGGCGGCCATTAAATTCCTCTCCAGGTAACCATGATTTAATAGGTTGAGTCCAAGCCGAAACAAGTCCTTAAACAAAGCTTCATCATTTTAAGGAACTTGATACACTAACTCACAGAATTCTTGAACATAGTCCTCAATATATTTATTTCCTTGTCGTAGGTTTAACAGCTGGTCGAACGGATCCATGGTTAGGCTGATCTGGAAACTGGAACTGATACCTCGGTGACAAGAGGATACTGGGCTGCTGGATCCTGGTGTGGCGAAGTCTGTTACGAAGTGAGAGTCAGAGGCATTCGGATCCATGTGCAGCATATATTAAACAGAATGGTCAGACAAGCAGAGATCAGGAATGGTGTCAGGTTTGTCAGGGATAACCAGAATCGTAACCAGAAATAAGCAGAGATTGGGACAGGCAACAGAGAATCAGAGTCGGAATACACAGTCCAATGGTCAAACACAGGAATAACAAACACAGGTAGAAAACACACGCTCGGAAATGTCAGACTGGCTAAACAAGACTTCGCAGTGAGTGAGAGTGATTGTGGTGCTTATATGTGTGTGTAAATGAGGTGCAGGTGTGGCAAGGAAATTGGCTGCTGAATGAGGTGAAGGTGGGGCAAGGTGATTGTGATGCAGAGACTCATGGGAGATGTAGTTTGGGTGTGATGCAACAGTATGAGAGGTGCTAGTGTCCAAGTGATGATATGGTGACATCCGGTGGTTGATGGGTGGAATAGTCCTGAGTGGAGTGCCCTCTACTGAAGTTCGTGGGCACTCCAGCTAATGATTGTGACAATACTGGTCAATAGTATAATATAATGTTCTACATGAAAATGCAAATGCAAGTGAACTAACAGTCATATATGTTATTATTTTTAAATATTCAGGTGCAACTGTTACAATGGTCTCAATTTAAAAAAAAGTAGAACAAAAGATAATACAGATCCTAAGAGTTATGAGATATGTTGCTTACTGTAATTGGAGTGCCCTCTCCCAGGGTCTTCCATGTAAATTACCTTCTGTTCCATTGAGGGCTAAACCTCCCAGGTCTGGGACCTCGTTTAATGCAAATTCCAATTGTTATTTCTCGTCTCCATCTATGGGGATGTTTGTCTTGGTCTGAGGTACTTAAGGAAATTTAGCAAGAGGATCGGGGGCTTTTGTAGCCAGAATGAGCCCATAGCATGAATTGTGTCCACAAACTTCATACTATGTATTTTTACTATAAAACGTGTAAAAACATACTATAAGACCTTTAAAGTGGGTGCATTAAATTTATTGTGGTAATTAAATATACTTTATATCAGAATAACCAATATTATGCACTTCGACAAAATACTTTATTTATTTAACTTTATTTATTTAAATATCTTTATTTATTTAACAAGTTCCTTTTTTTCCTTCTCTCCATCAAAGGCATTTATATTTAAATTGTTGTTTTTTTTGTTTGTTTGTTTGTTTTTGATAAACAAAAAATGAAATGCATGTACTGAACATGTAAGGTCTCCTTTTCATATGAACACCAAGAAACTTGAAGAAACTAAGAAACCAAGAAACTTTTTTTTTTTTTAAGTCAAAAACCTTTATAAATATGCAGGAGATGCATGGCAGGTGGTCCGTGGGCAGACAGAGAAACCTATGTAGTGTTTTCTGACTCAGAAAATTAGAAATAGAAAGCAAAAGTGTAGTTGTAGACATGGCTAGAATTGCAAGAGTGAAGCATACTGGTGTAAAGTATCTTGGACAGTCTCTCAGTCTCTTTATTTAAATATCAAAAAAAAGAAAAAAAACTTTTGTGCATTAGATAAACATTCTAAATTAAACAACACAAAGCAGGCATGGTGACGGGAATGTATGTGTTAAAAGAATCAGTCTATGTTCTATGAGCTATCCCTTCATTATCACCTATATTTAACATTTAATTTCAAGCATTCTGTTAGTCCCCAAGCCTGTAGGTAAAACAGTTGTAAAAAGCATGGTGATTTCAGCGACTGGCAGCTATCTTTTTGTCAGTGGTATCACTTTTAGGGTGGTAGTGTTAATATCAAACCAGGTAAGATTGCGTTTAATTTGAGCAAAGTTAGGTGATTCTGGTGAGTTTTTGGGCCTAAGAAGATGGGTTCGTTTTGAGCGGGTTTCATCACCATGGTAACTTCCGCTACACAGTTTAATTCTTTGCAAACCCAAACTGGACCAGTCAGCTGTGAGCAAAGTGGCAAATAACAGATGATTCCTATGCATAGTCATATATTTTCTTTCTGCTCCCTTCTCAAACTTTTGCTGCAGCAGAAGTGTTTATTCCTGCCTTGTAAATGCATTAAAATTTATTTTTAATAATGACATCTCTCAATCTTCAGACTCTTGTGTGAAGAGAACCAAACTGATGCTTTGCTCATGGTCTCTAATATCCGTGTGATTGGCTGTTTGCTGCACATGTCACATTTTAAGGTGCACATTCTCCAGAGTAAATTGCAAACTCCGGTTTAAATAAAATAAAACACCCCTTCTACCAAATACACCCCATCTAATGTGTTTTTTGCCCCTAAACCTATTATTATAAAATGCTAATTCAAGGTTGACCTTTTCTGTCTTTTAACATAGTACAGTTATGTTAATGAGTTGTGTTCATGATGCACGAGATTGACAAAGGCCTCTGTTACACTGTTTTGAAGCAAATGCTTAACCTGAATATGGACCTCAGTGAGAATGTGATGTGCATGTAAATGTGGTCATTGTAATAATCCTTTTTTTAATCCAGTTGAGCCTTCTACTATGCTGAAAATAATGCATATCATTTGTTACTTCCTCTAGCTCATATTTTATGAGATATTTAATGTTTTCCTGTTCTTATATGTTTTATTTTACTGTGTACCTTTTCACCTGGTGTCTATCCTTTTGACAGGTTGTGCTAAATATGGGTGCCATTAATGAGCACCTGTCAGAAGTAATTAGTGAGGCAAAGACAGCAGAAAAAATAAATAAATAAAGATCTGTTTATAAATTCCTTGGTTAGAGAGAAACTTTTCTGTCTGAAACTATGCCATCTTAGTGCAGTTGTAGTTTTTTCTTCATATTTTGTTATAACGTCATATTGTACACTATACCCAATACCAACAAAGGTAAAAAAAATAAAAAATCCTGTTCATTCAGAAAGTATTCAGAAAGTATGACTTCAGGTTTTTTTTTCTTTTTTTTATATTTTGTAATGACTGCATATTGTACACTCCATACCCAATACTGACAAAGCGAGAAAAAAAATAAATAAATGAAGTTTTGAAAGCTAAAATGTATATATATATTGTAAATAAATACAAATAAAAAACTGAAATATCATACTGACAAGTATTTGTTGAAGTTCTTTTGACTGCAATCACAGCCTCAGTTATTTTGGGTGTGATGGGACAAGCTGTGCACGCTTAGATTTGGTAATTTTCTGTCAAACATCTCAGCAGAGCCTCTCAAGCTCTGTCAGATGGTTGAGTAGTGTCAGTGAACAGGCAATTTCAAGTTTTCATTAAGAATATTTCTTCATTTTGCTGCGTTGCTGTGATGGCTGTCCTTCTGCAAGTTTCTTCCATCTACACACAACCAGGAGCACAGCCAGGGTTGATATCTGCCCTTGACTGTCAGAGATAGTTTACAGAAGTTGACCATGAGCCAGGAGATACAGGAGGTGCATTCTCTCATACAGTAGCTCAACAGCAATAACATCTCCATGGCAGCAAATATGGTCTGGCGGAGGGGAACTGCTTCTAGGTATCTTGCAGCAAAATCAACTATTGCCAAGATGAGCTCATGCAAGATTTGGTGCCATCTGTTGACACATCACACAAGATCCAGCCCAACACTAAATCGCATGCCCCCCGAGGGATTGGCCAGTGGGCATAAGTTCATCCATCACTCCCTATGTGCTGTCCAGATGAAAGCAGCTTTGCTCCCAGGTGTGCAGAGTCTAAACAGTCTGTAAAAGCTTCTTGTAAAGGGCCTCCACTATGTCTGCCAACATCTTGGGGTTGAACAAGCTGATGACCATATGATGGGGCTGAGTTAGACCTGGAAAATGATTCACTGTAACTGTCTCTGCAGTGTCTTATCATTTAATATAAAACGTAACATTACCTCACTTTGTTGTCCGAGACAAACAGTTGGTCTGCCATGGTACATTACAAGTCCTTCTGGAGACTGAAAGAATGTCATCATCTCCTGTTCCGTTGTCATCTATTTTTTGTAGTTTTAAAAAAAAGATCTGTTCATTGATATTTATTTGCCACAGTCACACCTGATGCTTCTCTGACAAGCTGCTTCTTCTTTGGCTTTTGCCGTGGTCTGCGGGTTACACAAGCAACAGACCCGTGGACACTGCAGACTAGTGTTTGCATGTGTACTGCACATCGATGTAGACAACGACGCAGAAGTATAAATGAAAACCAACGCACATCCTACAGCGTAGAAGCTACGGAGTATTTCAGATGCAGAAGTATAAATCAGCCTTAATCGTTTAACAATGACTACTGCGCAGACTCTGGCTCCCAACAAATCTTTACTGCACAGACTCACGCTTCAAATGGTGCAGTTTTCACAAGATTACAGTGACCATATTGAGAATGTTTTGCATTCACTTTTCTATAGTAGAATGTTTTTTACAGTCTATGGTATGTGGGTTGAGCTTTCAATGGCTTCTGAGCTATTTAATATTATGAAAAATAGTGATGATCTGTTTTTCTCATGTCCTCTGGCCCCACCCAGCTGTCCCTGCTTAGTATCTATTTCATCTCCTGAGTCTCTTTCATCTTCTGAATCTCCTGCATCTCCTGTGGTTCTGCCCAGGTCAGTATCTATTGCGTCTTCTGATTCTCCTGAATCTCCTGTGTGTCCACTGGTTCTGCCCAGCTTAGTATCCCCTGCATTTCATGAATCTCCTGAGTCTCTTGCATCTCTGCTGGTCCAAACATCTCCTGTTATCCTGAGCTCCCACTCAGCCTCCCTTTCCCACCTCTTCTTCCAGAATCTACATGTCCCATCATTCTGTTCCTCTGGATTCATCTTGTCCCCCAATTTCTCTGGCTCTGTCATGCTCTTCATCCGCTCAGGCTCCACCTTTGTCCTTAGCCACCTTTTGTCATCAAGGCCTTCTCCAGAATGGCTCCCACCCTCCCTCCCTCGACTCCACTATGGGCCTGCAAAGAAGTTTTAGCATATCACACCAGTCCCCAAGTTCTTACACTGGCTTCCAGTTACATTTAGGATTTAATTTAAAGTACTTTTACTCATTTATAAATCACTCTATGACCTAAGACCAAAATATATTGTAGATCTGCTCACTGAATATAAACCATGAAAATGAAAATCAGACCACTAAGATCATTAGGATCAAGTCAGTTAGAAATACCAAGGGTTCACTCAAAACAAGGGGAGTCTGCTTTTAGTTATTATGCTGCCCACAGTTGGAATCAGCTTCCAGAGGAGATCAGATGTGCTAAAACATTAGCCACTTTTAAATGTAGACTCAAAACTCATCTGTTTATCTGTGCATTTATTGAATGAGCACTGTGCAATGTCCGAACTGATTGCACTGTATTTTATGCAACCCGAAATGATTGCACTGTCTTTAAGATTTTCATTTGGAGTCATTTTAAATCCAAATTTAAATCATAAAACAGTTTCTAAGTTTTACATTCCTTGTTTTATTTTTATTTTTAAATGTTCTATATAAATAAAATAGCTTTTTCTTGCCTTGATGAATAGTGTTGTTGCTTTCCAAGATGAACATGTAAAGCTACTATTGCATGTACTGAGCATTTGTGGTCTTCATGCAGAAAACAAAGAACTTGCTTCTTACTCAGTGTCATTATTCTAGGACCTGAAATTGCCTAGCTTAAAAAAAAAAAAGAACTCTTGGTCAAAACAGTGGAGTGAATCGTTTTGCCAACTTTGTGGTTTATTATTTTGAGTCGCATAGGACGCGGTTAACACATGTCCCTCTCACAAGCTAAGAAATATTCACGCAATCATGCAGAACATATCAGAAGAACTGCACTCTGGTGCAGTTAGTGCTCAAACTCACTGATCTATATATAACCGAACCGTGCTCTGGCCCAGCTCTTCCTACCGAGCCAGGGGCCGCTAAATGGAACGATAACACTAGTCAGACGAACCAGGTTTTGGGGTATAAACGCGCTCCGGCACGGTTATGATTTCCTAGTGTGAGCAGACCTTAATTATTCTCCTGCAACACGCACACCCGAATCTCTACCTGCACATCAAATGTTGTCCCGCGCTGCACTCTGCTGCAATGGATCCCACGATCACGCAGGCCTGTTATAATGTTATGATCGAGGCTCTGGACTCTGAGCACAACTTATTTTTCTGTAATAAACTTTCAAATATTTTCTATAAATCATTAAGGTCATAGCAGTGACAAATAGCTTATTTAATATTTAATTTAATTACATTAATGCTATAAGCTGAGATTTAGGCTACAATAAATGTTTTAACTGTGTCTAAAGGGAACACTGCTGTAAAAATCACCTTATTTGTTTAAAATGTTTGTAAACCAAATGTTATTATACTTTTGTTCATGTAGTAGTAGTGATTCATGGCTAGAATTGAGTGGAGTGGCCTGGTGTAACAGGTTTTTACAAAGTCTCTCTTTATTTATTTTTTATTTTTTAAAACCCAAAGAAAAAAGGTGCAATAGCTAAGTCATCTGACATCCTATAGTGCGTGTGACAATTGCAGTCATTTCCACTCACCTTCCATCAAATCAGATCAGGATTAACAGTATGTGCTGCGTAAGTTTAATATGGTGAACACCCTGGCTTCTGAGATCTATCCAAGATATGCAATCATTTTTTGATACTTCATTGTGATTTAATTTTCTGTAATCTACCAAAATCTTCACCTTTCATTTCCCATGCAGAAGGCTGGAGAATAATTTGTCAGTGCTTATATCTGTCAGCATTTGACCTCCTGTAGTTTGTCTCCGTGCCTCTAGAGGTCCCCTGTGTTCCTTTCTGTCTTTGTTCTTCTTTGTCTAATCTTGTTAGCGTTATCCAGGTCACCTGTGCCTTGTTTCTGTTAGAGTATTTTAGCTGAGTCTTTCCCTTGTTTGACACTTGGTTTCTGAGTTCAGGCTGCATGATACCAGCTCTGTATTTACTAGTTCTTCCAAGTCCTCCCAAGCTACCTCAAGTAAGGTGTTCCTAGTTATTTGTTTGTTCACACGCTCTTGATCTGTTTTCTCCCCTTGTGGAGTTTTTATTTTCCCTTGTGGTTTTGTTTTCCCATTATCTCTTTTGTTATTAATTCCTCTGTCTGAGAAGAACTTTTGTTGGATTTTTTGGCTTGCAAAGTCAAAAAACCAAACCAAATAAACCAAAATTGCTTGGTGTACTGCCTTGAGTATTTCAATTGGGTCCAACACCTCTGCCTCTGTGGCCTAGTGGTAGATCTCTCACCCACCACACCAGAGACCCGAGTTCTAGCCTGGCCCGTGACAGAAAAACCAAGTCACTCATGGACCCAGAAGCACTCAGTTCCAAGGACCTATTGGCAGTGATTGCTCAACATGAGGCATCCTTTCAGCGCCATGAAGCCGTTCTCAGCCAACAAGAAGAGCTAATGACCAAACATTCTCAACTCCTGGCTGATGTGATGAGCTCCATCCGCCAGCTATTTGAACGTCTCCTGGGTTCTTCACCTTCCTCTGCATCACCTCCGAGTGGCATCAGGCCTTCTCCTGTGGCGGAACCCCCGACTACCGCCTCCTAAGCCCTTTGCTGGAGATCCCAGTTCCTGCCAGGGTTTCCTCACCCAGTGTTCTCTCACTTTTGAGCTCCAACCATCAAGCTTCCCTACGGATCGCTCTAAGATTGCCTACATTATCACCCTTCTCTCGGACAAAGCACTCTCTTGGGCCTCAGCAGTGTGGCAATCCCAGGACGCCTGTTGTAAGTCGTACATGGCATTCGTGGAAGAGTTCAAGCGAGTGTTTGATCATCCTGTCAGTGGTCGGGAGGCTTCTAAGCGCCTACTCACTCTCCGTCAGGGTCCCCGAAGCACTGCAGATTATGCCATTTGAGTTTCGGACCATAGCTGCAAAAAGTGGATGGAACGATGAGGCACTGAGGGTCTGCTTTCAGGGAGGGTTGTCTGAGCCCCTTCAAGATGAGTTAGCCACTCGAGAAATGCCTGAAGATCTTGAATCCCTCATTGCAATGGCCATCCGTCTAGACAATCGTCTGAGAGAGCGGAGGACCGCCCGTCGCAAGGAGTCTCAGTCCCAAGTTCCTCTGAGGAGCTCCGGTTCTCCAGTTCGTGCTCCTTCCTCCAGAAATTCCCCAGTTCCTGAACCACTCCATGATTCCCCAGAAGAAATGCAATTGGGCCGTTCCAGGCTTTCTCCAAACGAGAGGGAACGTCGCATGAGGGAGCGTCGTTGTCTCTACTGCGGTGCCTCCGGCCACTTCCGTTCCTCTTGCCCCGAGCTCTTGGGAAACGCCTGTCCCCATACAGCAACAGGAGGGCTGTGATGGGGAAAATTAGAGCTCCTCCTGCTAAAGCCGTCCTAGCAGTTCCAGTTACGTTGTCCTGGGAGGGCCACCAGCGTCAGGTCCAGGCTATGTTTGATTCTGGGGCTGCAGGCGACTTTCTAGACCTATCCTTGGCGAAGAAACTTAATATCCCCACACAACTTCTTCCTCACCCCCAGGCAGTCACTGCTTTGGATGGCAGACCTCTGGAACCGGGCAAAGTTACAGAGGCCACTCAATCCCTGCGACTTACCATCTTTCAACACCAGCAGGAGGAGACCCTCTATCTTATTGACTCCCCTGAGTACCCTGTTATCCTGGGTCACCCTTGGCTGTGCAGACACAATCCCCATATCGACTGGCCCACTGGCACTATCCTAAGCTGGGGCTCTACTTGCCAACTCTCATGCCAACTTCAGAGTTCCCCAGCCCCTTGTCCCGAGTTTCAAGAGTCTATCGACCTGTCTCGAGTCCCCAGAGTTTATCATAAGTTTAAGGCAGTGTTCAGCAAGTCCCGGGCCACCTCCTTACCACCTCACCGCGCTTATGACTGTGCTATTGAATTACTCCCTGGCTCTTGCCCTCCCAGGGGTCGGATCTTCTCCCGGTCTCCCCCAGAGCGCTCAACTATAGATCTCTACATTAAGGAGTCCTTGGCAGCCGGTATCATCCGTGCCTCAACCTCCCCAGCTGGGGCAGGTTTCTTCTTTGTTCAGAAGAAAGACGGGGGTCTTAGGCCTTGTATTGATTACCGGGGCCTCAACAAGATCACGGTTCGTAATCGATACCCTCTACCGCTCATGGCAACTGCCTTTGAACTGCTTCAAGGAGCCTCTGTTTTCACTAAACTGGATCTCCGCAACGCTTACCATCTTGTGCGGGTCCGGCAGGGAGACGAATGGAAGACTGCCTTCAACACCCCCACAGGCCACTATGAGTATCTCGTAATGCCGTTCGGACTCACCAATGCCCCCACAGTGTTCCAAGCACTAATTAATGATGTCCTCCGGGACCTTCTTAATCAATTCGTCTTTGTATACCTTGACGATATTCTCATTTTCTCAAAGCCACTGGAGGAGCATGAGGGGCATGTAAGCAGGGTTCTCCAGAGACTCCTTGATAATCACCTCTACGTAAAGCCAGAGAAGTGTGAATTTCATGTTACCCAGGCTCAGTTTCTCGGATTCATTGTCACTCCTGGCCACCTGGAGATGGACCCTAAGAAGGTAGAGGCGATCCACAACTGGCCCATACCTACTAATGTGAAGGAGGCACAACGTTTCATTGGCTTTGCAAACTTCTACAGGAAGTTCATTAAGAATTTCAGCTCTGTTGTTGCCCACTTGACAGCACTTACTAAGGGAGGAGGTACCAAGGTTCAGTGGAGTCCGGAGGCAGCGGGGGCCTTCGAAGATCTCAAGCGCCGTTTCACTTCCGCTCCTATTCTGATCCCTGACCCAGACAGACCTTTTGTGGTGGAGGTGGATGCCTCAGAGGTGGGGGTGGGGGCCATCCTGTCGCAGAGAGGTACAGATTGAAAGTTACACCCTTGCGCCTTCATGTCTCGTCGCCTGTCGGATGCCGAGCGCAACTACCACGTGGGGGATTGTGAGTTGCTTGCAGTTAAACTGGCCTTGGAGGAGTGGTGCCACTGGCTTGAGGGGGCCCAGCACCCTTTCCAGGTTCTCACGGACCACAAAAACCTGGAGTATCTCCAGCAGGCTAAGCGGTTGAATCCTCGGCAAGCTAGGTGGTCACTGTTTTTTAATCGATTCCAGTTTCTCCTATCTTACAGACCTGGCACCAAGAACGTCAAGCCAGATGCCCTGTCTCGAGCCTACTCCCCTGAGACACAAGAGAAGCCTTTGACTCCAATAATTCCGAGGTCTTGTATTGTCGCGCCCCTTCAGTGGGAACTGGAAAGAATGGTGCGAGAGGCCCTTGCCCATGAGCCCGATCCAGGTGGTGGTCCCCCTGGACGCCTGTTCGTTCCTCTAGCGGCCCGATCCCGGGTCTTGCAGTGGGCTCATGAGTCTCCCTTGACTTGCCATCCAGGAAGTGCCCGCACCCTTGACTTTCTCCAGAGGCGGTTTTGGTGGCCATCCATCAAGAGGGACGTTAAAGTCTATGTGGAGGCCTGCTCCGTATGCAACCAAGGGAAGTCTGCACATCAGCGACCTCAGGGACTGCTCCGTCCCTTACCTATTCCCCGCAGGCCATGGTCCCATCTCTCCCTGGACTTTGTTACCGGGCTTCCGCCATCCAAGGGCAATACAGTCATCCTGGTGGTTGTAGACCGGTTCTCCAAAGCGGCCCGGTTCATTCCCCTGCCCAAGCTGCCTTCAGCCAAGGAGACTGCGGAGCTCCTCATGAACCATGTCTTCCGCATATTTGGTATTCCCCTGGACATTGTTTCTGACCAAGGTCCCCAGTTCTCATCCCGGTTCTGGGGAGCCTTCTGCAGGCTTATTGGCCTATCGTCTGGGTTCCATCCGGAGTCTAATGGCCAGAAACGTATTAATCAGGACCTGGAGACCACCCTACGGTGTATGGCGGCTAACAATCCCACGTCTTGGGCCACCTATATTATTTGGGCTGAATATGCCCATAACACCCTCCAGTCCTCGGCCACTGGACTATCCCCCTTTGAATGCCAGTTTGGTTATACCCCTCCATTATTCCCAGAGGAAGAGGCACAAATTGGTGTTCCCTCGGCCCAACGCTTTGTCCAACGCTGTCGGCTTACATGGAGGGAGGCCAGACGTACCCTCCTTCGGACTTCCCAGAGGTACCAGGTTCAGGCTAATCGTCGCCGTCGGAAAGCCCCCAACTTTCGAGCTGGTCAAAGAGTTTGGCTATCTACTAAGCACCTGCCCCTCCGGGTCGAATCCAAGAAACTCTCCCAGAAATACATCGGCCCTTTTCGCATAGCAAGGAAATTTAACCCTGTTTCTTATCGTTTATTTCTCCCTCGTTCCCTTAGAATGAACCCCACATTTCATGTCTCTTTACTAAAACCTGTCTTGTCTTCTCCGTTTGCTCCCCCGCACAGGCCCACTCCACCTCCCAGGATCATCAACGGCCAGCCAGCCTACACAGTGCGCCGGATACTGGACTCCCGGAGGGTCCAGAACTCATTACAATATCTGGTGGACTGGGAGGGCTATGGGCCAGAGGAGCGCTCCTGGGTTCCAGCCAAAGACATCCTTGACCCAAGTTTAATCCGGGAGTTTCACACCCGGAGGCCCGGGTGTTCTGGAAGGAACGTCAGGAGCCGTTCCTAGAGGAGGGGGTCCTGTCAGCATTTGACCTCCTGTAGTTTGTCTCCGTGCCTCTAGAGGTCCCCTGTGTTCCCTTCTGTCTTTGTTCTTCTTTGTCTAATCTTGTTAGCGTTATCCAGGTCACCTGTGCCTTGTTTCTGTTAGAGTATTTTAGCTGAGTCTTTCCCTTGTTTGACACTTGGTTTCTGAGTTCAGGCTGCATGATACCAGCTCTGTATTTACTAGTTCTTCCAAGTCCTCCCAAGCTACCTCAAGTAAGGTGTTCCTAGTTATTTGTTTGTTCACACGCTCTTGATCTGTTTTCTCCCCTTGTGGAGTTTTTATTTTCCCTTGTGGTTTTGTTTTCACATTATCTCTCTTGTTATTAATTCCTCTGTCTGAGAAGAACTTTTGTTGGATTTTTTGGCTTGCAAAGTCCTTTTTTTTTAATAAACCAAAATTGCTTGGAGTACTGCCTTGAGTATTTCAATTGGGTCTAACACCTCTGCCTCTGTGGCCTAGTGGCAGATCTCTCACCCACCACACCAGAGACCCGAGTTCTAGCCCGGCCCGTGACAATAGCATATTCATTTATGGCCTTTCGCTTAGGTCTTGACAAGGGACAGATCCATATCGTAGGGGGTATTTCCTTGCAAGAAACAGGATTATAAGTACATTTCAACAAGTAAAAGGGTTACACTTTACAATAAGGTTCCATTTGTCAATGTTAGTTAATGTATTAACTAACACAAAATAAATAATTAACAAAAAGAATGTTTACAGTATTTATTAATCAGTCTTAAAGCTAGTTCATGAAAACACAGTTGTTCACTGTTAGTTCACAGTGCATTAACTAATGTTAACAAACACAAATTTTGAGTTTAATAATGCATCAGTAAATGTTTGAATTAACATCAACTAAGATGAATAAATGAAAGTGACATGACATTCAGCCAAGTATGGTGACCCGTACTCAGAATTCGTGCTCTGCATTTAACCCATCCGAAGTGCACACACACACTTGAGTCATGGTATTGCCAGCCCGAGATTCGAACCCACAACCCTAAGGATTAGGGGTCAACACTCTAAACCACTAGGCCATGACTTCCCTGCCACTGAAGTTTTGTTCATCCTTAGTTCATGTTAACTAAAGTAGTTAAATAATGTTAACCTTATTGTAAAGTGTTACCAGTAAAAGTTTAATCTACATATATAAACTTCACAGGGAATGAACTGGGTGTACACAGAGGTGTAATAAAAGGTTCATTTGGTTCAAGTGGTTACACACTGTTTATGGATTCAAGTCATGAATGTCTAAATAAAAAGATAAAGAAAACATGAAGTATACAATGAAAAATTTATTTCCTAGAGAATCAAATTTTCCCCAATTTTAATTGTGTATTATTACATTGCCCCCAACTGATTGTTTGCGTGGAGTTAATACGAGTCTAAATAGATGCAGAACTAATTAATAACAGAGGTAGTATGAATAATACATAAGCATAAACAGCATCGGTACTTTCTCAAGGATCATCTAATCTACATATTAAAAATTAAAGATCCTTTTGGTAGATGATTGTTGCCTGATATAATGACTACAAAAATGTACTGTATTACAGAAAGACCTTTTAAAAAACTTTAACAAGGTTGAGTACCTATTCAAACCTTAATATAAAACATATTTGAATAGTTTAGAGCTGTGGTTCTCAACACTGTCATACACTCTCAGAAAGAAAGAAAAAAAGGTACAAAAGCTGTCACAAGACAATACCCTTTCAAAAAACGGCCATGCACTATTAGGTATTTATATGCATCCTTTTGGTACAATATATTTTAGAATTTTGCTTCCATACCACATTATTACTTAGGATTTGGGAGATGTGAACTACTGGTCAAAGTGCTCACATCTTAAATTTAGTCTGCAGGGAAACAAAATAACAAATGACACTGACCCGGCCAAAATAAAAAGCAGGATACAATTCTATCCTCAAATTATTTTTCTTTAAGACAGGATTTAAGAGTGGTCTGCTTTAAATTCAGAATGACTGGTTTCAGAACTGAAAGTGTAACCTATTCATAATGCAACCAGTATGGCGAAAATGATTCACGACAGACATTTTAAAAGTGGCTGTGTTATCTGTTAGCTATATCCATTAGCTTAGGGTTAATTAAAGAACAGAAAAGTGTGAACTATAAAAAAATATTTTACAAAGCGAACTCAAATGGGTCACAAAGTCAAAACAGGTTGCTATTTATTTATAATGAAAACAAAAAAGAAATGAATAGATAGAGTGCTGCCAAATGAAAGAAATGAAGAAAGCCACCTAGCACCTAAAGAAATAAACTACAACCAAAACATATACATGATGGCAAACACTCCTTCATTACTGTATAGACCATTTAATCAAATTAAAATGAAATCAAATTATATTATATTGCTCACAGTTCCTAGCTCTCAAAGGAAATTAAAACCATTATTGTGATGGTACTATCAAATCTGACTGGATTAGAGGTGGAAACGTTTGAGAAGCACTGGTTTAGAGGAGCAGTTTAGCAAATGCCATCGAAAATCATCACAATCTTGTCCCATCTAATACTTGGGCTCTGATGCAACTGTCCGCAATGTATTGTTTCTGAAGTGCCTCATTATGGATGCCTTATAACAGAATCTGCCGCTCTTCCTTTAAAAAAAAAAAAAAAAAAAAACATCTAGAAAAATATGAATCTCACATAAGAGGTAATGAATATTAAACAAGTGGAGTAGAATAAAACCGCAGACAGCACCTCAAGAGGCTCCATACAGCAGTTGAGAAGTTGCTTCATGGTGTTTGTTGCGGTGATTAAGGAGACATTCTCACAGTGGGGATGAAGGAGAGTTCAGCCTGTTATATTCCTGTCAGGTTGTTTACTGCTGTATGACTGGACACATAATTAATGACTCTTTTCACATTATGTGCTGATATACAATGCTGATATACAGAGAATACTGTGTGTGTGTGTGTGTGTGTGTGTGTGTGTGTGTGTGTGTGTGCGTGTGTGTGCGTGTGTGTGCGTGTGTGCGTGTGTGTGTTTGCGTGTGTGTGCGTGCGTGTGTGTGAGTGTGTCAAACAATATCCTGTTGTTTAATCCAGTGTTTTGATATTTATAGTAATAATTGAATTGAATTTGTTTGTGATGATGATTCAGCAACAATGGCCCCAAAAAGTATTTAGACACTTTAATTTACATTTATTCATTTAGAAGAGGAACTTGTTTACAAAGCGATTTAAAGGTGCACTCAGCATTCTTAAACAAAGAGAACGGTTAGCTAAAAATTGACAATTTGCTGAAAATGTACTCACCTTTAGGTCATCCAATGTACAAGATAAAAATAAAAATAAAGTTTCAGATTATTCACACGCATATGAGATTAATATTCTATGACTACATGTTAGTTAATTTATTAACTAATGTTAACTAATGGTACTTTATTGTAAAGTCTTAGCGTAATATACATACTCCATACAAAACCAAACCACAGAGCTAGAGTTCAGGGTAGCGATATCACAAAATGCTGATCAACCAGAGCTAACAATACGGATAAGAGCTGGAATGGTGAAACAAATCACAATGACACGCAGCTCCCAAACACCGATCACAAATAAACAGCTAGGCATCAAGCTCTAGCTGTAATCTTACGACGGTCACAGCTGCCTCACCATGAAATGACACAGCTGCATTGCAGCGGCCAGCTGGGAACCGACACAACAACACAAAACAAAAACAAAACTTACGGATTGATCCCGAGGATGTCCATTATTTATATATATATGCTATAAACCAAAAACCAACCAAATTCCTGAAGATGTCAGTGAGGTTATTCTCTAAAGAAAGAAGAAGCTTGAGTGAAAACAAGGCATTCAAAGGTTTTGACTGAGAATGGGAGGAGAGAGAGCAATGTGTAATTTTCCACGAGTCTGCTCGAATGTTGAGAGAAAGCGCCATTCAGAAGAAAAGTGTTGATGATGTGTGGGAAGGAGTGTAGGAGACATAGTTTGTAAGATGAGAGGGAATAGGGTCAAGGATGCAGGAGGTAGTACGGTTAGAGAGGAGAGGTTCAGAGACCTCGGCCTCTGTGAAAGGAGATAAAGAGAAGAGTAAAGAGCTGCGTGTGGGAGGTGGCTGTTTGTGGAGCATTGACTGCTGATGCTGTGTTGTGAGAATTGACTCTGCTGATGGTGGGTTGTCTTTTCTGTTGGGAAAAAAAGAGCACAGAGTGGAATGTCTTGAGGAACGCATTGAAAACACCAAAGATTTTCACCTCAGAAATATGACAAAATACAGTTTTCTGAGCTTTTGCCCTACCAATAAAATAAGCTATATATATATATATATATATATATATATATATATATATATATATATATATATATATATATATATATATATATATATATATATATATATATATATATATATAAAAGAAAATATATATGTATGTGTGTGTGTGTGTGTGTGTGTGTGTGTGAGTGAAAAATAAAACAAAATAAAGGTATTACAAAATATTATTGAAATATAATGGCTTAAAGTATGCTTTTTAAAAAGTGCACTTGCAGTAAACCACAGGAAACACAATCATTAACTTTTTCTTTAAGTACACCTAAGTGTATTATGTTACCTGCAAGTACAGTTTTTAATAACTGCATCTTTCTTTTTGTGTGCACATTACTATTGAGGTTTTCATGTTCATGAAGAGCATCAGAAAACTGTGCTGGCCTGGAGGAGAGAGGACGCATGCCGTCTAGACAGGATGTTAAAGTGTCTGTAGCATCATTTACATACAGAGAGAGAAGAGGCTGAGAGATACAATAGAGGGGAAATTAACACTAGGTAAGCGTCAAATCAAGCACTTTTGGTTTAGTATAAAAATGTAGTTACTCCATAAGCTGACTATTATCATAACACATGTTTCAACTCATTTTGTATAATAAAATTAAATATTTTTTTGTGATATAGCATTTATGCATGCAGTATGATTCTCAAAACCATCACAAATCAATTCATTTGAACTCCGTGGTTTTGTCAGTTCTACAAGCAGCTGCAGTTTTGAAATATTGTACCTTAAGTGCTGAAGACAGTCTGTGTCATGCAGTCTGAGGGGACAAAATATTAATAGCCAATTATCTTCTGCGGATGTCTAGCATAGAGCCAAACGGTACAAGACATTTACAATAAATTATTTTATTAACTGCCAAAATATGCCAACGGGTGTCCTATAATGCCAAGAAAGTCTGGCACTGTAAACAAGGACCTAACAGAAAACCTCATTCAATTTGTCTGCACTGCTACCGTGAAGTGTGTGTGTGTGTGTGTGTGTGTGTGTGTGTGTGTGTGTGTGTGTGTGTGTCCGTGTGTGTGTGTGTGTGTGTGTGTGTGTGTGTGTGCGTGCGTGCGTGCGTGCGTGTGTGTGATTCTCATAACTCTTCTTTTCTGAAGGCAAAGCAGTTTATGGCTCAGCAGAAAGTGTTGTGAATTGGTTTATATGCATAAAAAAAAAACATAGTATGTCTCCTCAAACAGGAGAGACACTGATACTGAAAAGCTTAAAGTGTCCCATCCGCTGAGCAAGAAAAACAGCATCTGGCAACCAGAAATAAGGATACAAGCATGATCATTGTCATTTAGAACTCATTGTTTGAAAGCAATTGAAATTCAATAATATCCAGATATATCAAAAGTTGTCCATATATATATATATTCTTTTATTCATTTATTTATTACAGTTCCTGAGCATTTGTGACCACTTACCCCAGTCTTCCCATAGTTAAACTGATTGTGATTACACTGATAGTTTTTATCATGTGAATACAGGTTTCTAAAATAAACCATCCTCTTGGAATCTACAGTACATATTTTGCCAAAAGCAGTATTATCTTCATTTTTCTTTTCAGTTTGTTTGTTTTATTAACATAAAATTGCATTTTAGAAGAACGATTAGAGTTTATCTGTATAGTGTGAAGCCTTTACTTTCGAAATAATGAATACCACTGATGTACCTCAAGCACAGGGACTATATGGATCCACTATAGAAGACCTGACAGCTTTACTAGAGCCACTGTGATATGATAAAAGTTAAAAGGGGTCAGCAGTGATGTGCAGTGCTGTGGTAAATGCTCGTGTCGTTTTATATCTGCTCTCTCACACTCAACCTGTTAGAAGACTGATAATGTAAGAGGGAAGGAATTATTCATGAAAGGTTCTGAGATTATGAGAAGAAACAATTTCTCTGATATGCCCATGTTCTGTTGACGCATGTAAAACATTCTTCACTAACAACAGTGAAGTTTAAAAACCTCATAAGGTGGAAGACAGCCAATCCATACTACACCTGTATTTTGCACTAATACCCAAATTTAGTTTTAGTAGCTCTCTTGGATTTAAAATGGGTACAATCTGATTGTGGTTACTTTAGCCTTTAACTCTAACAGTGTGATGCAATAAACAAGAACAATATGACACTTGGAAGCATACTGTTCGCTCATTTCAAATAACTCTTTATGTAAGTCAAGATATTTATTTTTTCTCTCTTGAAATTTATGCTTATCTGACATTTAGGAGGTTGTTCTTCTCTCTCTATAGTATAGGAAAGTATAGTATCTGTATGTAGCTGAACAGCCGAGAATAAACTAATTAAGCATGCAACCTCTGAAAGTGTAACCATAAGTCCTGCAAACATTGTGGTTATACACATGCCATAGTTGTCCATAGAGTTTATATTGTATTCAAACCAAGAACATTCCACTACCTGGAACATTCCTTTATCAGTTTAATGTATTCCGTTAAATATTTCATTAGAATTCCATTCATTGTGCATTTGATCACAGCTTTATTAGAAAAACCTGACCATTTCATTGCTTATCCACTTTTGTTGTAAAGGTTTAGCTTAAACTGATGTATTTTTATGTTACTTTATTAACTCAAAAACGAATATGGTGTTATTATTTATTCTTCTCATATTTGCCCAAACCCGTCAGCATGCATATCTTGATAGCCAAGCTCCATACAATCAATGGGAAATGGTGACAACAGATATCCTTGTTCTCCATCCATTTGAATTGTTTCACTAACTTGAACATTCTGCTAAATGCTTTGACCAGCTTCACAATGCTCCCAACAAGACTTTGGGAAACAGAATTACAAGGACCCACAGACTATTAACCCAAAATTAAAACTAGTGAATTAATTCACAGGAGTAAGCCCGTCTGTTCACTTTCACAAACCTGTCTAACGTTTCATAGACTCCCGGCAGCCCAGAGAAAAATATGCAAACCACACTCCTGCAGTATATTCTCTGTGCATAAGGACTTCATCCTTGAGATGTTGCATTCAGATCTCTGCATTATCAAAAAATGAGCTGGATGTTGTTAGGAAAGCTTTTCCAGGTGGGTGAGGAAACCAGAGCTAAACTCCTTATACTTCAGTGATACATATGTAGAAAAGCCAATGTTTGTTTCTCTGAAAAAAAAAAAAAAAAAAACCTTCTGTAGTTTTATTTCCCCTGCAACTCACAGTTGAAAAGTGTATGGTTGCCGGTGTGTTTTAGCTTCAACCTGACAGATAAAATGAAACTGTACTGTTGCTAGTATGAGTGAAACTGACATTGCAAATTGGCAGAGTGAAAACATGAAATATCAGGCCTCAAAATTCAGCTACATTTAAAGCCTAACACAGTAGCCATCATTTACCATTGTTTAGTCTGCCATTGCTTATATGAAAATATTCTTCAGTAAAACTATTTTGTATTAAATTAAATAAAAGAAAAAGGAATGCAAAAGCATGTGGAAAGGCTATTACTATAACAGGTCCAGAGTCATCAACAATCTCGATATCATGAAAAAAAAAAAATGTCATATTGTTAATCATAAAGAAAATTTTACAAAAACATAAGCATGAAGGTCCATTCCTAAACTAAGCATATTGTACAAAAACGTACAGATACAAATTAACTAATTTGGCAAAATGTAAAATAGCTACATACCCGTATGCTATGTCCATTCATACAGTACACATGACCAACATCTCGTCATAAGCACAGTATGTGCACAGTCTACTTTTTCTAACCACCAGTGCATCTGAAATCATGTACTTAGTAGTTACTACATTTGAATTTGCAGTTACTTTGCGACTGTATGTACATTTTATATATTATGAATATATGTAGTATGAATACATTTCGAATATACTACGTCCACAGTTTTGTTACTGTCACACAACCTGCTAGCGATAGATAGTAAATTGTCCATCGAATGCACACTTTAGAATCTCACCGTAAGCATTAGGACATCTGGCTGCTTTTGGCCTACTGTTTTGCTAATACTATAATTTGGTCATACTACACTTCTAGAGTACTCTTTTTTTAACATATTAGTAAGGAAGGAAGGAAGTGATTCTGGATGCAGAGTGTTTGTAAAAAAAATTGTAACAATTAGTATGCCCACAAGGGGCAATACTGGCCAGTTTCTGTTAAATCAAAACTATGCTTACTTTACATTAATACAACAAAAATCCTTTTTGAGACATTTCTTAACTTGAGACTGATTAGACTAGGGAGTCTACTCTTTAGCCCCTTTCACACTGCACGAGGGCGGCAGTGGCTCTGTGGTTCATGTAGGTTGTCTACAAACCGGAAGGTTGGTGGTTCAATCCCCAGCTCCACCTGACCAAGTGTCGAGGAGTCCTTGAGCAAGACACCTAACCCCAGCTGCTCCCAACGAAATGGATAGTGCCTTGAATGGCAGACACTGCAGTCGGTGTGTGAATGGGTGAATGTGAGGCAAAATTGTAAAGCGCTTTGGATGGCCATGTGGTCTTGCCAGATTGCCTTCTGTGTGAACGCAAACACATCCTGGGATCGATTCCTTTAACGTTTTCGACTTGTGTGTATATATATATATATATATATATATATATATATATAAAATAAACACAATTTAAACATACCCACTGTTACCAAGTATGATTCAGTTATGTTGGCCTCCTTCCAACTTCCAACATACAGAGATGAGTTCCATCTTTCCAACATGCATCTGTTGTAGAGAGACACTTTATGGGAACATAAATATAGCCAGCGACTCCAGGGAATTTACCATATTCATGGAGCTCCACCTTGCAGATGGCTTGGGCAGCAGCGTCAGGGAACGTGATTGAGTTATCTATCAATTCAAAATTGCACAACACAAATCTATGTTTCAAGATGATAGATCATATTCCCCATGTCAAATACCTCAAAGTGATCAGTACTTATGTTCAAGGAATGAGGAATAGGCCTTCTCTTAAATGGTTGAGAATGTTGATTTCATTAAAATAATTCAGTGGGTTGTTCCTGTCTATAACTGCCCCTCTGTCTGGTCTTAGTGGTGTTCTGTCATTATCATTAAAATAGTCCAGGTAATCTATTTTCCTCCATTGAAAAGATCGACCTTGAGGCCAACATCAGTTAATCTGAAGTTAAACCTGCCTCTGGTCAGGTTTAAGGCATTCCTTCACTTACACCGAGATTAGTTCTGATCCCCCTACAGGAAATGAGACTTTATGTATAAAATAAGGGAAAGTCTGAAACTATTTTAAACCATGTCTGAAAAATGCTTCTTGAATTAGTCCATTTTAAATGAGCATTTTTGGCTAAAACTAATGTTAATCCCTGTCTGGGAAACCTCTGCTAGAAGTTTAGAACAGGACAAAAACATTTATATCGCTCATAACTTTAAGACATTTACGTTAATATGAGACCAAAATTAATTACTAGTAGTACTGTGCAAAATCCATATAGTCAAAAATTTGGAAGAATAAAATTATTCATAGATAAATACCAAATCTTTAAATACCCAACACACACACACACAATACCCAAACCTTTAAACAAACAAATACATACATACATACATATATTATCAGGAATAGAAGTATATATTCACCATACAAAAATGGCTTACTAATGCCATTTCTTTTTGTTATTTTGTTATTCATTATCTGTGCTATGAAATCTCCCACAACCGGATATGAAACAAAAGAAATCAGAAAAGGTCATCAAATAAATCCATATAAATATGTCAGGTGAGTAGGATGTAGAGTGTTAATATAATTACACTGCTTAAATAAAATGTAAAGCATAACTCAATCATTCCGTTACAAGACATATCATAAACTGACACAGCACCACGGGTATTTCTCATCTTATCCCTGTTGTAAAACACACATTTGTATTCACCAACCCACTTTCATAATCTTGCAATAACATGAGCGACAAATGAGAATGGCCTAGAATGGCAATTAAACTATTACTCCTGGTACCTGAATACATCTGATGTTCACTAACAGATGGTAGCAGTCTGATGTTATAACCAGCTGCAGAGTGAATGATTCTATACTGGTTGATTGGACACGTGTGAGAAAACTGGTGGTTTATTTACTTTAGAGAAGAATCAGAAATAAAATTCAAATTTATGTTCACTAATTGTGACACTGCAATAATAGAAAACAAATTACATTTGCATCAAGAAATGATTTAAGCATACTGACCAATATTAAGACAAATGTACTCAAAAAAAAAAAAAAGGATTTAAAACAAAAAGTAATGATACATAGTATTGGTTGATAGGCCAGATCCTTTTTACAGTAAATAACATAAAGTGCCTGATAGAGGAAAATCGTATTATCTCTTATTGAAGCTTGTTAATTCTTATCTGTGTTTATGGCAGAAATAAATCTGAGTGTGGAAGTGTTTCTAGGATATTCAGAAATATAATCACACTTTTGTTTGATGTTTCTCTCTGTGTGTGTGTGTGTGTGTGTGTGTGTGCGTATCTATACGATGTTTATTGTGTGTCAGCCTGTGACACCTGCAAACCGCAAATTTGTTTTTCATATTAACTCTGTGTATAATCTCTTCCATGCCTCTGCCTGTCTTCAGACATCAGCTCTTGACCGGAATACCAAGGAGCTCAGGACAGATGTTCCACAGGGAAGATCACAGCTGATTAGCAATTCCATGCTATTATTTTCAAGGTCATCTGTATCAGGCTGTGAAAATACTGAAGAAAGAAATTGTGATATTTTCACAACAACATTTTAAAATATTTTAAATAAATGTATATTTGTGCACATGAAGTGTACTTAAAATCATAAAAGAATATTAAATTGTAGTTATTGTGCATATAACTATAAACTAAAAACTTTCTGAACTTTTATCATAAAGTACATTTTAAATCATGTTTTAATAATCTTTTGTTGTACTTTACAGAAGCACACTTGTTTTGGTATGTTGACTAACATACTAAAACACATGCAAAGAAATTTTAAACTGTAGTTTGTTATTCAATGTTATTTTGAAAGGTAATATATTTTACTGCAATTTCCTCCTTAAAAATGTGTTTTACAGATATGTACAGTATACATTTCAAAAGAAATGTATATTTCATTTTACCATTAATTATTTTCTGTGTATTCAGCAGTATTCACCACATTTCACATACAATAGAAGTAAATATGAAATGTACATAAAAAGGTGTACTTCTGGTTCTATCTAAAAGATATTTGTAAACTGTACAGGTAAAAATGAAGCTGACGATTAAAGGACATTTTCATCCCTCAAAAACACAACTTTTGTTATTCAGTGAGTCTGTTTTGGGGGAATCTTTCCTCTGTTCACTTGTCTGAATTAAACAACATCTGGTGTATGAAGGGCAGGAGAAGAGAAAAAATAACAAAGTGAATTTCAGAACTGTAGATCTTGATACTCTAGTATTTCAAAGATTGAAATGAAGGTCAAACATGAAGTAAAAGGGTAAGTTTGGATTGATTGACTGATTTATTTATTCATACAAAACTGGTCCAACAATAGTATTCCACAATGTTTTGCAATATCTTGGGTGTGTGTGTGTGGGTATGGGTGTATGTAATATATATATATATATATATATATATATTTTATAATCCAATGGCCTGCTATCAATTAAATCTCAAGGAACAATTGTATTTATTTATTGATTGATTGCTTATGTTTTTACATGCATTATTAATATTTGTTCTATAGTGAGTTTGCCTAAAAATGCCCCTTTCATATTAGATGTTATTTCAAAAATTCTTCTTAAATCAGTGTCAATAAACATTGACATTTCACCCAATATAGTTTGGCAACATGCTGCTTTTGGTTGTTCCTGGGCAATAAATGTTGAAATATTTAATAGCTGTTTTTCAGCCAATGTTTAAAAAAATAATTCAGACAAAAATTATCAGTTGCTTCAGAAAATACCGACCCTCAGGCCTTCCAAGGTGTCAGTGAGTTTATTTGACTACAGAGGATCCATTGTTGAGCAAGTGATGCTAAATTTCTCCAAATCTGTTCCCATGAATAATCCTCGCATGGCCTGAGTAAATAGTAATCTGCCATTTTTTTTTTTTTTTTGTGTGTGAAATTTATTTTAAAAAATAACCCTACTCCAAATTTTAAATAATCATAATAAAAATAAAGTGTGACAACTGGCTACAGTCTTTTCTGTATCAGATGGTTCTGGATAATTTCCAGTATTCTGGTTCTAACAACAAACTCTATATTTCAAATGTTTTTTTATTTTATTCAAAGTTGCACATATATTGCATGAGAAAATTACAGAAGAACATGGCGTGTCTCTGCTAGAGATTCAAAAGTACTTTGACCTTTTATTCTTTTATTAATCAACTTGGAAGTTTAGTTGCTGTGGTTTCATCTGTCTTTATCTAAATACATAATTAAGCATACTGTTCATTATTTTGATAAACTGTCATGTACAAACGGAGCAAAGGCACTATGTGTGTGTATTTTGTGGGTCTGACGTGAATGTGGATGACACATCAGTCTTGTTTTGTGGATATGCTTCTTTGACTCCAGCGCAGCTGTTTTGTTATGCAGAGAACTCACTTGTTCCCAAAAGACCTCCAGTTCTTGTTACTTTGTCTAAAATGACAGAAACGCTGTCAAAGGACTGCAGAGCCTTCTTGTCTGCCTTGGGGAGACATCTTAGAGAGGGGAAACACTCTGTCAGGTCACTGGAGAGAGGGAGCTAATTTGATATGCTGTGACAAATACTGTCCTCATAATCCCAGTGTTCTCAAGACCTGCGATTGCATTTGCAAAATTAACACATCTCTGGAAAGATTAGAAGGACTAATATGTTTACAAAGGGACTCAAGGCGATTTGGGGTAATGCCAACCAGTGGTCAACTTGAATAATACAGTGCAGGCCAGTGGCGATGCTATTTAAGGGCCAGGGCGGAACTGGTCCACGCAGATTGATGGCTGGTCCATCCATTCAAATTACATGCAACATATGTTTTTTGTGAAAGAAAAAATCCAGTTTTGATCAGCAGGCAAAGGGTTTCGAGCGATTCTAAACAGTGAATAATTTTGCAAAGCAAATGGTTCAGTTGATTTAAACCTTCTAAAAGTCAGGTCAAGTCACCTTTTTTTTATATAGCGCTTTAAACAAAACAGATTGTGTCAAATGTGTGTCAATAATGCAAAATGACAGTTAAAGGCAGTTCATCATTGAACAGTGATGTCATCATCCAGCTCAGTTCAGTTTAAATAGTATCCTAACCCTAACCCATCAGTTCAATTCCAGGGTGCAGCAAAGTCAGACTGTGCAGAAGAATCAACTGTTTCCTGTGGTCTTGTCCTGGTGGTCGTCTGAGACAAGGTCTTTACAGGGGATCTGTATCTGGGCTCTAGTTGTCCTGGTCTCTGCTGTCTTTCAGGGCTGTAGAGGTCCTTTCTAGGTGCTGATCCACCATCTGGTCTGGATACGTACTGGATCAGGGTGACTGCAGTGACCATCTGATCAGGATACACAATGGATCTGGTGGCCACAGTGACCAAAGAATAAGCAAGAAACAGACTAATATTAGCATAGATGCCTTCTGATAATGATGTAGCAAGTATTTTGGGTGTTATGGGAAGTGTTCCCGCCGGTTTACCTAATTAATGCAGGCTAAAAATCCTTTAACGGATTTAAATATTAGAAGCGTATTAGTGTGTTATGTGTAAGCTAGGTTAAAGAGATGGGTCTTTAATCTAAATTTAAACTGCATGAGTGTGTCTGTCTCCCGAACAATGTTAGGTAGGTTATTCCAGAGTTTATGAGCTAAGTAGAAAAAGGATCTGCCGAACACAGTTGATTTTGATATTCTAGGTATTATCAAATTGCCAGAGTTTTGAGAACACACCGGACATGGAAGACTATGATGTAACAAGAACTTGTTCAAATACTGATGTGCTAAACCATTCAGGGCATTATAAGTAATAAGCAAGATTTTTAAATCTATACAATGTTTGATAGGGAGCCAGTGCAGTGTTGACAGAACAGGGTTAATATGGTCATACTTCCTGTTTCTAAGAACTCTAGCTACTGCATTTTGAACCAAATGGAGTTTATTACAACCACCCAATAAAGCATTACAATAATCTAACCTTGAGGTCTTAAACGCATGGATTAACATTTCTGCATTTGACATTATGAGTATAGGTCACAATTTAGATATATTTTTTAGATGGAAAAATGCAGTTCCTCTTCAGGAACTCGAGCTGAGAAAAGGCTTTGGGGAACGCGTTTAGCATGAGCGACTCTGAATATCATATCTAATCTGTTTTATAGAAGAGTGTGACGTCACGGGCAGGGTGACGTAAGCGACCAGGAAGCTATAAAGGCACGAGCTGCGCAGCTGGCTTCAGCTTCGCGTATTTCAGCAAGCGCTCTGTGTGTGCATGTCATTCTGGCTTGTCAGTCTTATTTATTGTTGTTTGTCACTATTAGCTCCTCTAAGAGTAAGCAATAGTCAAAGAGCAAAGCTAAGACGAGACATCTGAAAGGCGAATCCAGATCGTGTTTCAGATTGTGTGTTCATCACGAGTGGGAATACACGGTCTGTGTTACTTTGCTTATGTCTGCCCAGGTTCGAGGCACGCTGTTTCGGCTCTTGAGGGAGCCGACTGCCTGCACTGGTACAAGCCAGTGTGGACGCTTCGATCCTGGAGGACTCTCTCGAGGGGGGGGTCTTCGCTAGCATTCCTCGCAGTGTCTGTCCCACTTTCGCCAAGGCGGAGCGGCGCCTGCACTCGCTTGGTTCGCAGATAAGATCTGCTGGAAGGTATGGAGACTGGCGCATCCCTATCTCCTGCCTTACCCGCCATATCTTAGTGTTGCGGTCCTTTCCCCCGAGTGACGGCCCTGACGCACCCCCTTTTCTTCTCAGAGGAGATTGAAACGGAGGTTGTCGATGAGCTCGCAGTTGCACAAACATAAGCTGCATAAACATCAGTTGCACAGACAAACAGTTACACAAGCATCAGTTTCAGATGCATATTATGCCTAACTGTATAACGAGCAGCATTCATGAGGAGCGCAGCTCACGCAGTAAGCTCTCGGAAAAAAATAGGGGGGCTGATGGTGCTTCTCGCAGATCTAAGGGCGGGGCGAAGACGGCTCTGCCTATCTCCACCTGTATTCCCTAGATTTAGAGTTCATTGTCGAGGTTCGGAAGCACGCACAGCGGTTTCTTCGCCCTCTGTGTACTCGCAGCTGCAGCTACTTATCTCCGATGAGATTAATATTGTATGTGTGACTAAGCGGTTCGCGTGTTGCCGAGGCAACACGAGCAGCATTAGTGAGGAGAGCAGCTCACGCAGTCAGCTCTCGGGGAAAAAAATAAAAATAAGGTGGCTGACTGTGCTTCTTGCATATCTAAGGACGGGGCGAAGACGGCTCTGCCTATCTCCACCCGTATTCCCTAGATTTAGAGTTCATTCTCTAGGTTCGGAAGCACGCGCAGAGGTTCCTTCCCCTCTGTGAACTCGCAGTTGTAGCTACTTATCTCCGAGGAGATTAATATTGTTTGTGTAACTAAGCGGTTCGCGTGTTGCCGAGGCAACGCGTGTATTACATCATTTTCATCTTTACTCGTCTGATTGGTTCACTGCATTCATTCTGAGGAATTAAATTCAGTATCTATCTGACTATGAGAAGTTAGATATGAATTATACTAACAAGGCAGACCATGTTTATTTGCATTAAATTATGAGGAATATAATGACATTTATCTCACTCTGAGAAATTATATATACTGGAGGTATATATATATATATATATATATATATATATATATATATATATACTCTCAGTCTATAGTCAGAGCGGATAACCGGAGGCTGAAGCAACGCTCTGAACCAGGGTTTTCCCAGCCTAAGGTGGATCTGAGGGCCATACTTCAGGCTGTGAGGTCCTCGGTTAAGAAGTCCTGACACGTTTCGGTCACGACTGCAGAGGGCCGCATTACACGGTGCCCGTCTTGCCTCAGCGCCCTCTGGGGGCCGGTCTGCCAACCCTGCTAGTGTTCCAGGGTGCAGTGGTCCCCAGCGAGCATCTGCCTCAGTATCTTCCGCACGTGCGCATAGCGGGGCTGAGACACTCGCCGCCCGTGCGGGGGCCTCTTACACCAGAAGTCAGTCTCGAGAGACTGATTCCCTTAGTAGATTATTTAGCAGCATGGAAACTACTGCCAAATGTATCTCAATGGATCCGGCACACAGTAGAAAAAGGCTACCATATTCAGTATTCATATTCAACGGGGTCATCCCGACGATAGTCGGCTCCAGGCAGAGTCTGGTTATGGAACAGGAAGTGAAAACCCTATTAGAGCAGGAGGCCATCGAGGTGGTCCCTCCTCAAGACAGGGAGTCCGGACTTTACAGCCGGTATTTCATAGTTCCAAAGAAGGATGGGGGGTTGCGTCTGATTATAGACTTGAGGGTCTTAAATCGTTCAGTTATGAGATTGAACTTCAAAAGGCTCACAATCAAGCATGTTGTAGCTCAGATCAGGTCCGAGGACTGGTTTGTCACAATAGATCTCAAAGATGCATACTTCCACATATCCATCCTTCCACAACAAAGGAAGTTTCTGAGGTTCGCTTTCCGGGGCGAAGCTTACCAGTATCGAGTACTTCCCTTCGGCCTTGCACTCTCACCCCGCACGTTCACAAAATGTGTAGAAGTGGCTCTGGTCCCCCTGCACATGCAGGGCATCTGCATTCTCAACTATATTGACGATTGGTTGATTTTAGCTCAGTCAGAGCAGATTGTGGCTCGGCATCGAGATGTCGTTCTCGCACATATGGGGGAGCTGGGTTTGAGACTGAACGCCAAGAAGAGTGTACTTTCACTGGTTCAGAGAACCACCTATCTAGGCGTAGAATGGGATTCGACCGCAATGCAGGCACGACTGTCCCCTGCTTGTATGGTTCTTGAATCAGGGCCCGGTGCTGGGAGCTCCTTGTCGCCGTGTAATTCTAGCGAAGAATGCATCCCTCACTGGCTGGGGTGCAGTCATGATTAGCCACCCTGCCCGTGGTCTGTGGAGTGGTCGCCATCTGACATGGCATATCAATTGTCTAGAAATATTAGCAGTTTATCATGCACTGAAGCACTTCCTCCCAGACCTAAGGGGTCACCATGTGTTGGTGCGCACCGACAACACATCGGTGGTCTCTTACTTCAACCACCAGGGAGGTCTGAGTTTGCGCCCCTTGTACAAGCTGGCGCACCAGATCCTTGTGTGGTCCCAGAGCCAACTCCTCTCATTAAGACCATTATACATTCCTTGGAAAGTAAATAAGGGAGCAGACAAACTGTCAAGGCAGGGGCCGAGGCCCGGGGAATGGAGGCTTCATCCCAAGGTGGTGAAGCAGATATGGAGAGTTTTTGGCAGGGCTCAAGTAGACCTTTCTGCAACTCAAGAGACATCTCAAAGTCCCCTGTGGTTCTCTCTAGTTCATCCAGTTCCTCTGGGACTGGACACTATGGTACAGACTTGGCTGAGGCTGTTGAGACCCTTCTCCAGATGGAAACTCTTCACCTCATGGTGCAGGGACCGCCAGCTAGACCCAGTAAACTGCCCAGTTGGTACAGTTCTGGAGTTTCTACAGGCCAGGCTCTCTGCAGGGTTGACCCACTCCACGCTGAAGGTTTACGTGGCGGCCATTGTGGCCTACCACACCCTTCTCGATGGCCAGTCTTTGGGAAGACACCATTTAGTTACACGTTTCCTCCGTGGTGCGCTGAGGCTGAGACCTCCAGTACGGTCCCGTATTTCCCCCTGGGACTTGGGTGTGGTGTTAGAGGCTCTTTGCAAATCTCCATTCAAACCGATTCAAGATATTTCAACTCTTAAAACCGCCTTTCTGTTGGCCATTACCTCTCTAAGGAGAGTAGGAGATTTAAAGGCCCTCTCAGTGGCCCCTACCTATCTTGATTTTTCACCTGACACGACCAAAGTGATCATATACCCTCGAGCGGGATATGTTCCTAAGGTGCCCTCTATCACACCACAACCTGTAGTGCTACAGGCCTTCTGTCCTCCTCCCTTTCGGGAGCCCGACCAAGAGAAGTTAAATTGTGTGTGTCCAGCTCGAGCGCTGGATGCATACGTCCACAGAGCTGCCCTGTGGAGAAAAATGGAACAATTGCTTGTATGCTGCGGTCCCCCCAAGAGGGGTTTTCCAGCTTCCAAGCAGACTATTAGTCGTTGGATAGTTGAGACTATCACCCTCTTCTATAAAACAGATTAGATATGATATTCAGAGTCGCTCATGCCAAATGCGTTCCCCAAAGCGTTTTCGACGCAGCGTCTCGTTCCCTCAAGGAACTAGGGTTACATATGTAGTATAGTGTCAAACGCAGTGCTAAGATCCAATAGCACTAATAGAGAGATATAACCACAGTCGGATGATAAGAGCAGGTCATTTGTAACTCTAATTAGAGCAGTCTCGGTACTATGATCTAAATACTGACTGTAAATCCTCACAGATACCATTTTTCCCTAAGAAGGAATATAATTGTGAGGATACTACCTCTTCTAGTATATTGGACAAATAAATGGAGAATCGAGATCGGTCTGTAATTTACTAGTTCTTTGGTGATGAGAGGCTTAATAACAGCCAGTTTGAAGGTTTTGGGGACATATCCTAATGACAAGGATGACTTAATAATAGGCAAAAGAGGATCTATGACTTCTATGGAAGCACCTCTTTTAGGAGCTTGTGTAACAGAGGCCAGCGAGTAGTGCTTTGCAGGTAAACCTCACTCCCCGATCTCAAGAGACGCACTAGCGACAGACGCTAGTGGCTGTAGCCATTTAGCCTCCTTGTTAGTGCGTCCACCTCCCATGCCGGAGACCCGGGTTCGAGGAGCGTCAGAGAGGACCCGGGTGAGAGGGGTAGCATTGGTGCCGTGACCCGGATGGGAGTGAGGTTTAGGGGGGTCAGTGTAACGGAGGCCAGCGAGTAGTGCTGTGCAGGTAAACCACACTCCCCGATCTCAAGAGATGCACTAGCGACAGACGTTAGTGGCTGCAGCCATTTAGCCTCCTTGTTAGTGTGTCCGCCTCCCATGCCGGAGACCCGGGTATGAGCCATGCTCAGAGCGAGTGCGAGGAGCATCAGAGAGGACCCGGGAGAGAGGGGTTACACTTAGATTAAATAGGGTCTAACATACATGTTGTTGGTTTAGATTATTTAACATGTTTATACAATTCTTCCTCTCCTATAGTAGAGAATGAGTGGAATTGTTCCTCAGGCCAACTATGGCATGCTATCTAATATGATACTGTAGCTGATTGATGCATGGTTACAATTTGATCTCTACTCTACTTTACTCTAACAACAACATTACACACTAACTACAGTTTAAAACATGGGATCACGAAGAAGGGGACCTTTAATATTTTTAACCTTTTTTCTCCTTCAGACAAAAACCAATAATGCTGTTTTTAGCTGAATTCACATCCCTATATTTTGGTCTCATGTTTTGCAAATTTATATATTTTTGTTTGAGAGCAGACACCAAGGTCCACTCACTTTAAAATGTCTGGCCTCTCCACTGATGCAGGCTCCAATCATCACAGCAGGGACTGTAATGGAGCCTTTTTTTTCTTTTCTTTTTTATACACAAATGCCTTAATAACATATTCTACCCATTTACACATAAAATGAGAGGTTGAAACCACTATCTAACTCTAGTATTCTGTTATGTTAATGCATTATTGTTTGGGAAGCTATGTTCTTTGTCACTTGAACATGCTACACTATAAGCTCCTCGTAAATTGAAGATGTCAACTCCATACTGTATCATATTTTTGTATCATATTATAATTACACAAATTATCAACATTATTAAAATTTTGCTGAAAATATCTATTGTACTCAATGTCCTCATGGCTTCAGTCATTTTAGCAAGTAAAATGCCTTTTAGTATTAACAAAAATTCAGGTCATGTTTCATGTGTCTTTACTGTGAAATATTTATTGTTTTTATTCAATAAACAGAAGAAGTGTGTCAATGTAAGTCAATGGATACCAGCAACTGTTAGGTTATTAACTTTCTTCAGAATATCTTATTTTATTTATCAGTAGAAGAAATAAATTCCTATAGGTTTGGAAACACATGAGGGTGAGTAAAACATTTTACAGACCTTTTTCATGTCAAGAATTAGATGTCATTCCCTGACAAAGATTAAATCAATAAATAGTATACCTTCAAAAAGAAAGAGCAATGCAAGATGAATTAACCGAATCTGATCTCTATGAAAATGGATGAAAGTCATATGAACCAGCTAGTCTTGAAGTGGGCATAATAAATAATGAAATGTATATTAATCCGCTTTCATTCAAATCATTGCCGGGCCATTCTGAATAAGATTCACTCAATGCACAGTGTATGTTAATATAAGAAATATTAACATATTCTGTGTGCATTTCTGAAGAGACCTGAAATCTCATGAGCTAAAAGTCATTCTGTAAATTCTCTCATGAAAAGTGCAATATAAAAATAAATAAATACACTGATACACTTATAAACACACACACACACACACACACACACTGACACACTTATAAAAAACAATAATTATATCACAGTGGCCTGTGTAGCACCTTTGCCAGGTCTGGCTAATGTCATGAATTCAAATAATTATGACTTCTTTCAAATCAATTATTCTGTAATGAACCTGATGAAATGACATTTTAAAACATGGATTGTTTTTACCTAAGGCACTAAATTGTATGTAACAATAAATGAGGCTACTCGCTTTGTCTATATCAACATTATTATTTATGGGCATTAAGGTGGTATTAGAGGTGGTATTAGAGTAAACACTTTTAATACTTTTAATATTACATACTCTATCATTCAGAAGTTTTGGGTTTGTATTTTTATATTAATATTTAATTTTTGCAAATGTTGACAGTCAGCAACATGTCAAACAAATGCTACACAAAAGCTTGTAACCTTCCCAACGCCCCAGTGCAAATTCACAGATCTTGGCGCCCACAAAGACCAAAAGGTGAGTACATCACTGCTGGAGATAGCCAAGCTGCTGTCCTTATGACCTTTCTTGTTTGTTGTTTACAGCCTGGCAATAACAAAAGGGAAGCAAGCCTTCCGGAGAAGTGTGCCTCTGAGATCACATTCTGCCCATAGGGAGGTATCATGTGGAAACACTGATATGGACTGACATGGCCTGGGGCTGTACTACATATGTAATGGGTCTCTGAGGCAGGTCTTACCTAGGAATAGGGAGGAACGGCTGCCAACAGAGACTGACAGAGTGCACTGTCAAAGGGAAGACATGGGTTCACCAAGAGGGAACCCTTACTCTGGAAGAAAAGAAGCCTAGTAAAGGTGCTGACTGAAAACCCGGGCAAGCTAACACCGATACAAGGCCTGGCGTCAGACTGCTCAAGCCAGTCTGACTGCCAAGGGTGCTGGAGAATAGTCAACCAGGGTTCACCATCTGGGGAAGGAGCCATAGGTGCTCACATCCCAAGCTAACGGGGAATGTCGCAGCAAGTGTGTCATTGGCCAGCTCTTCCCGCCACTTACCTCTTACCCAACACATGGGAAGAAACCGGCTCAATGCAGAAACTGTAAAATCTTGTGAATGTGTTCAGTATCGCCAGACTGCAAATTAGATGTCTGCCAGAGAGGCATCATGCACCAGCACTTAGGATGAGGCAAATGAACCCTCACCCTCAGGGAGGAGGGAGCACGGCTTGACATTTTTACATATATTTAAAAATAAAACAGGCATTTTCAATTATTAAAAGAGATCACAATACTAAAGTTTTACTGCATTTTTGATGACAAAAATAAAAAAATTACTTCCTTTAAAAACATAAAAAAATAAAAAAAATTATTAATGTCTTAATCTTTATCTCCTTAATAAGAAACTGCACCTAGGTTTGGTTAAAAACATTTGCTCTAATATCTCCAAGCATGCAAGTATAATTCCCTACTGTTAACTGTTTTGAGTGCACTAGTTTGCAAAGGAAATATAATAGAACCAAAAAATATATGAGTCTAATTCATTTTTAGTGTGCACATTCGAGAAGTACTTGATATCTAGAAGTGCCAGGCCTGTTAGCCAATCTTACAGTTACCCAGACATGATGTTTTATTAACAAGATCGGGAGGACTTCGGATTAGCCTAATTAGCACAGGTGGAGCGCACTCAAGTTAATCAACACCATGGTATAAATACAGCTGACTAACTTCTATCCATTGAAGGTTTATCAGCATCTTTGTTCACTTGTCTACCAACATGTTGCAAAGCCAAAACTCCTCATCTGAAGATGAATCCAACTCTCCTCCAGTCCCATCACCACAACCAGCCAGACCTAAGACCACTCCTCCTCAGTGTGGCACTACAATCGATCCCCAGGCCCCATCTCGTGGGCACTGTAGGGCTTGAGCAGCAACTCAACTCCCAAGATGCATAGGCCTACCCTTGCCACCTCAAGCGAGAACCCCAGTCGACTCCCCGGCGTTCTTCTATCGCTCGGCAAGGCCAATGATTCTGCCAATAGGAAAGTAGACGGTGTTGAGTCTGAGGCAAGCACTATCCAATTCTGATATCCATCCTTCATGCAATTTAAACAAAATTGAATTATATAACTTGTACACAAACCTGAAACTAACCTCTCTCGAGTCCTCTCTAACCCCAAAGAGGGGCAAAAGGCAAGACAAACCTTCAACTACGCATTGCCAGACTCCACCATCCTCCTCCTGTGCAAGGTCCAGCTCTCAGCAATTATCAAGTCACGGCATCAGGCCTCAGCAAGCCTGGGCCACGTTCCGGATCCTGCTGCTGTAATGGTGCATAATGTAATGTAGCCTGACAAACTGAAGTTATAGATAATGTTGCTTAAACAATGGAATTGCATTTCACTTTTTTTAAAACAACCTTGTTTCGTCTCCTGTTGACATCCAACTATTTACAGATGCAGCCCTCTCAATTGGCTTTGGAGGGTTTTTACCAATGACATTGGTTTGTGTCTCCATGTCCCCAGCTGCGGGAATAAACTCAGTCCTCAGCTTTTTTTGTAGCTCTACCGCCTCTTTGTAGCAGCCTTTCTGTGGGGAAATGAATAGGCTTCTAAAAGTATCTTAGTACACCGTGACAATGAAGCAGTTGTTCAGTGTTTTAATACGAGTTCTCATTCTTCCACCCTCAAGTCTCTCCTTATCCACTTAATATGGATTGCAGCATGCTACCAATTCATATTAATTGCCAAACACATTCTAGATTCAGAAAACCAAGTTTCTGACTTTCTGTCTCCCTTTCTGTTTCAGAAATTCAGGACGCTGGTTCCAGGGGCAGACCAATTCCCAACTTCAGTACCTCATAATTTAGAATGAATATTCCCATAATCCACCCATTAAAACCCCTCCGCCAGTGCATCACTCAACACTATCCAAGAAGTTTCTCCTAGAACCCTTCAGTCATACGTGACGGCGTGGAGCTGCTTTAAGGCATTCCACCTTTCTTATAACATACCGTTCCCCGATTTTATTTATTTTTCTTCCCTACTTTCAATCACCTCATTTATCTCTTTTCTCAACAGCGTTAAGGGTCTCCAGGTTGGGTAATCAAACCATCAAAGGTTACCTGAGCGGCGTCCAATTTTTCCACACACTGATGTTAGGCGCTCCCTCGCCCGAAATTAACAATTCATAAACCTCCTTTCTGATCAGGGGAATCTAGCTATTCCAGCCCACCCATTATCAGCCTCTCAGTACAGCCCACACACTCGACACCATGTTTGTTCTAGCCTTTTTCAGTTTTCTTAGATGCTCGGAACTCACCATCTCTTCCAAATTCGATCCAAAAACCAACCCCACCATCTCAGACCTAACCATACTTGATAACGAAACTATTTCTTTTCTTAATCAAACAAAGCAAGACAGACCAAGCCAAGAAAGGTAATTTCATCTACATTTTCAATCGCTTATCCAATCCAACCATACCATCTTTGCATACCTCCGCCTTAGAAATTCTCAGAATAAATTCCCCCACAAACATTAGACCACTCCAAAAAACACAGTCACTCACTTTTGGTTCTAAAAGCATCTCAGATCCATCCTACCCTTGACGGGCATCCCAGCAGAAAATGTATCAAGCCACTCTTTCTGCATTGGGTTAGCAACTCAAAAAGGCCTCTCCAAACAGCAGATTAAAAACTCTAGGAAGATGGTCTTCAGAAGCTTATCAAAGCTACACCAGACCTAATCAGTTACACATTAAAGAAGCCCACCAAACCCTCATAGGTCACAGCCTCAAAAATGCCACTTTTTTTTTTTTTTTTTTTTTTTTTTTTTTTTTAAATACATGAAATCAGTCCCGGAGCTTCTTTAATGTGAAACTGATTAGGTCTGATGTAGCTTTGATAAGCTTCTAAAGATGAAAAGTTATACACACTGAAAGGCCACCAGATCCAGTCTGTATCCAGATCAGAGGGTCATTGCAGTCACCCGGATCCAGTACGTATCCAGACCAGATGGTGGATCAGCACCTAGAAAGGACCTCTACTGCCCAGAAAGACAGTGGAGACCAGGACAACTAGAGCCCCAGATACAGATCCCCTGTAAAGACCTTGTCTCAGAGGAGCACCAGGACAAGACAACAGGAAACAGATGATTCTTCTGCACAATCTGACTTTGCTGCAGCCTGGAATTGAACTACTGGTTTCGTCTGGTCAGAGGAGAACTGGCCCCCAACTGAGCCTGGTTTCTCCCAAGGTTTTTTTCTCCATTCTGTCACCGATGGAGTTTTGGTTCCTTGCCGCTGTCGCCTCTGGCTTGCTTAGTTGGGGTCACTTCATCTACAGCGATATCATTGATTTGATTGCAGATAAATGCACAGACACTATTTAACTAAACAGAGATGACATCACTGAATTCAATGATGAACTGCCTGAACTATCATTTTGCATTGAGACACTGTTTTCCAAATGAATGTTGTTCAGTGCTTTGACGCAATGTATTTTGTTTAAAGCACTATATAAATAAATGTGATTGAAAAAAAAATTTACCACACTGATTTTTTTTTTTTTTTATAGAAAAATACATGAAATCAGTCCTGGAGCAATCTAGAAAAGCAATGGATTGAAAGGCATGTGTTTCATTAGTTTCTTTTTCAAATCTTATTCTTTTTAAATCATGCTTTTTAAAACATTTTCCTCACCCCTTAGTCCTCCTCCCTTGCCTCCTGTGTCATCTCTTAATAGCTGACGACCTTGCCACGTTTTTCATTAATAAAATGAAAAACATCAGTGCAAAATTTTCCACCCCAATATCCATCAAGCTGATATCACCAGCAAACATGCACTCATTCACATCCTACTCTTCACTCTCTGAGGCAGAAGTCTCCAAACTCATCCTTTCTAATCACCCTACTACTTGTCCGCTTGATCCTATTCCATCTCATCTCCTTCAAGCCACATCTTTTTTATTTCTTGAGGATGATGCAGTCCCAACGAAAAAGGGTCACGATCGTGTGTTGGAACTGCAGGCGGTGAGTAAAACTGCTTCAAATATCTCTGTGTTGTTAATTTAGCTATCGGCGCGTAAGCACATCAAGTAAACAACATGTGATTTTGGCATCAAACTGCACTTCCCACATGTACACCTTTAAAGAAAAATAAAAGACGACATAAAGTGGAACTTAATCATTTTCCAAAACCGATAAGCAAATATATACAGTTTCAATACATACCACATAGAGACGTCCTGCTGTAGTAGTTGCTGCTGCTGCTTTTGTTCAATTTCAGCCTTGGGATCTGATTCTGGATCATAAATATACGGTTGAATCTGACTGTTAGCCATGGTTTGTTTTGGATGATGGTTTTTTCCTCACGGTAATGTCATAGCTTCCAGACGTTCTCGACGCAAAAGCTTACGCGCGCTCATGATTCTTTAGCTCCGCCCACACGTCACGCCTCCAGCCGCTCGTGTTTTTCCGGGAAAAAACGGTTCTCTTATAAATATAATAAAACTAAAGACTTTTTGGAGATATGAAGGATGCAGTACTATTCTATAGGTACTCAAGATTAACAGGATATTGAGTAATAAATGAGCATTTAACCCCCCCCCCCCCCCCCCCTCCCTTAAGAAACCCACCCTCAACCCATCTCTTTTAGAGAACTACAGAACAGTTTCCCTTCTTCCTTTCATTGAATGAGCTGTGTTCAACCAATTCTCTGCATTTCTCACACAGAACAACCTCCTTGACCTCCCCAGCCAATCTGGCTTCAGAAGTGGACATTCAACTGAGACTGCTTTGCTCTCAGTTGTTGAAGCCCTAAGACTGGCAAGTGCGGATTCCAAATATTCAATACTTATCCTGCTTGATCTGTCCGCTGCTTTTGACAGGGTTAACCACCAGATCCCCTATCAACCCTACTGGCAAAGGGCATCTCAGGAATCGCACTCCAGTGGTTTGAGTCTTACTTATTAGATAGGTCCTTCAAAGTATCTTGGAGAGGTGAGTGTCCAGGTCACAACATCTAACTACTGGGGTGCCTCAGGGCTCAATTATTGGACCACTTCTCTTCTCTGTCTACATGGCATCATTAGGTTCTGTCATTCAGAAACATACAGCATTTACACTGATTTCTGCTCATATAGTTATCACGTGCTGCCGTGCTGTTGGCCAGTTATAGAGATGGTAATCACACAAATGCATCATAAAGTCAATAATCACACTCTATTCATATAGACAGCATTCACATTGATAGCTGTGATTACACAGTAATAACATGCTGATTTGCACACAAACAGTTGGTAAACATGCAGATACAGCCACATTCTCCTTAAAACGCGCTTACACATATATGGAAAATGTTGAAAAAGAAAAAGAATAAAGAATAATTTGTGCAAAAGCCAATCGTTAAGTTACGCCTTCATCATTGCGTCACAAACCATCACGAGAGAACGGCAGAATTCAAATAAACAATCTTCTGCCTATCTTTTACTTTTTTTTTTTTGTGGATCATCTCATTCTGTCTGTGACACTCTATGCTACAAAACAATGCTGTTTTTTACTGTTTTCTGAGCGTGAGCTATTCCATAATGGACACAAACACTACTGTTCCTGAAGAACTGAAACGTAAACAAAGGAATCATCATCCATATTACAATGTTATTGCTTCATTAGACTAAACGTGCTTCATGAGATGTTGTTCAGTGGACCCTTACCTTTCTAACTAAAATTCAAGTCTTTTCCCCCCGCCTGGCAATGCTTCAATGTCCTGAGTCTTGGTCTCCCATCTGATGCTGCGAGAGCCATCCCAGTTGGGTTTTCCTTTTCTTGCTCCCTGCCCTGCGAGGCTTACTCCTCTGATGCAGTGAGTGTTGATTACCCATCAGATGTCAGCAAAAGTACTGCCTACACCGTAACCTTTCCAGTCAAAGCAACTTGGGCCCTCCTGGTCGGGCTATACAATCACACTGCTCCTCCTTCGTTGGCCGGTAGGGCTAACCCGTTCCAACGCTGTGAGCTGCTCCCATTGAGCATTGGCTCGAGTCCTCCTGACCAGGTGAACCAAACCGGGGGCCTACCCTTCCAATGCATAAATCACTCCTACCGGAGTACATAGGCTCTTCTGGCCTGCCAACCAGCTGACTTCTAAAATCAGATTAGACTAGATTAGATTAGATTAGATTAAACATTATTGTCATTATGCAGTGTACAAGTACAGAGCTAATGAAATGCAGTTAGCATCTAACCAGAAGTGCAAGAATATGGTGTTTTATATACATATAAGTGCAGAGTAAGTGAAGCTATGATTTACAGAATGTACAGTGGAGTTGCTGTATACAGTATTAAGCAGAGTATGTACGGAATATAAATATGAATGTAGTGTAGGATTATATATACATTATGAACAGCAGTAACGTAAGACAGTGGTAATAAATACAGTTGGTTGAGTGTACAATAGTATTGTTAAACAATATGTTCTATGCACAATATCAATAGTGCAATTATATTTTTATAGAAATAGTTTACTGTGCTTTGTATAGTAACAACGTTAGACAGATGAAAGTGTAATAGCTGGAACAATGTGCAGTCTGCAAATATAGTACATGCATGTAAAGTGCTGTGACCAGTGCAGTAAGAAAGCAGGTGCAGGTTAGATTGGTGGTGTGGAGTTCAGAAGGCTCACAGCCTCGGGGAAGAAGCTCTTCCTGACCCTACTAGTGCGAGACAATAGGCTCCTGTAACGCCTGCCGGATGGAATGAGGGTGAAAAGTCCATGGTTAGGATGATAGGCATTCTTGATGATGGCAGCTCTTGTGATACACATTCTCAATAGTAGTTAACTGGGTACCGGTGATACATTGAGCAATTTCACCGCTGGAGTGCTTTGTGGTCAGACATGGAACAATTGCTGTACCATACTGAGATGCAGTTTGTGAGTATGCTCTATGTGGTACAGCGGTAGAATTGAACAAGGATTCTGGGACTCAGGTGAACTTTCTTGTGGCTCCGTAGGTGCTGCTGTGCCTATTTGACGAGGTTGGGGGTGTTTAAGGACCAGGTGAGGTCATCAGAGATGTGGATGCCAAGGAACTTGAAACTCGACACACGCTCCACTACAGCTTCAATGATGTAGATGGGTGTGTGTACATGACTTCTAGCACGTCTGAAGTACACAATGCTCTCCTTAGTCTTCTTTTTTTTTTTAGTTCCAGATTGTTGGTGCGCACACAGCCAGGTGTTGCACCTCATCCCTGTAGGCTGACTCATCATCTTTGATCAGACCTACCACCCTGGTGTCATCTGTGAATTTGATTATGGTGTTGGAGCCATAAACAGGAACGCAGTCATGGGTGAATAGGGAGTACAGGAGAGGGCTCAGTACGCAGGGTGATGGGGTTCAGGGTTCAGGGTGATGATGGAGGAGGAGAGGTTATCTAATTTAACAGACTAAGGTCTGTTAGTCAGAAAATCTAGGGTCCAGTTGCAGAGGGATGTGCTGATTCCAAGCTGGCTGAGCTTGGAGATCAGCTTGGAGGGGATTACAGTATTAAATGCAGAACTGAAATCAATGAACAGCATTCTCACATGTGCATTTTATCAGCCCCTGCCAGATCTCAGTGCTTATTTTGCAGGGATCCTTAGTCTGGCGGCTTTCCTTTTGCTCAATTGCTTTTTGGGGGTCACTCTAGGTTCGCGCCATTCCTGAGCTCGGAGCCCTTCCCCGGACAGCACGCCAAATATGAATTATCATACTGCAGCTAATTATATGTAAGTGTGAAATTATGTTTTATAAACAAGGTTCGGGAGGAGCACGTCAGATACTTAGCCTAATTAGCACAGGTGGAGCGCACTCAAGTTAATCAACACCATGGTATAAATACAGCTGACTTACCTTTATCCATTGATGGTTTGTCAGCATCCCTCCTCCATCCCATCTCCTCACTTCGAGTTAATATTACACTTATACGGGGGTACTCTAGGTTTAGGCCATTCCCGTTCTTGGAGCCCTTCCCCGGAAAGCAGAGCAGAACTGATGAGAACTTATTTACATAGTGGAGAGCAATATATAAATGAAGGTGACTTGACAATATGCCAAATATGCATTACCATACTTCAGCTAATTATATGTGAGCGGGAACTCGTGAAAGATATATCAATACCTGAACATTTATTAGGGTAGGCTTTTATTGCCCATAGAACTAGTGTGTGTGTCTTCCTTTTTTTCCAGCTTAGATTTCCAGAACAGCACACTGTATTATATGTATGATTTGTGGAATGACGTTTTTCTTTTTCTTTTTTTCAGTTTGACAGAAGATAAAATGAACAATACTGATGGAATTTTCCTGTGTTCTCATTATGGTCATCCACATTTCATTTTGTGATACTAAGCATCAGTTTCCAATATAATCAATGCTATATTGCTGTTGTTCTCATCTGGTTTTGTTCCAGGACACAAGCAACAGAAGGCCAAATCTGTTGACCATAAATTATTAAATATGTGACTCTGCCTACATTTCTGCACAACCTGAAATGCAATGCTGAAATACGTGTGATCATCCACAAGAGGTAGCTTGCAAAATTATAATGTATTGCTTGTAGGCAGTTAGCAATGTTGCTTCACACAAGTGAGTAATTGTTATTATTATGTGGTCACTACTGCATTGTCTAATACTGATTGTTTGATTTGTACTGAGTATTTCTGCATTTTTAACCTGAATCACAGGAGCATCCATCTACTGTGTGAAAGATGAAGGCTGTCAAACATACTGAACTATTAGCCAATCATAGCAGTGGGCGTTTACTTTTGAGTCTACAATCTGCCATGCCATTTCAAACATAGTGTTCTGATGAGGGGGTTAAAAACAGGACAGAAAATATCCTACTTCTATACTTCTAAATTATGATGCTTTTTGATGTAAAAGTCTTGATAACAGAGGACGACCAAAATTAAAACAAAGGCAGTTCATGATTCCTATCGCAATTGAAATGAACAATAAACCTGACCAAGATAAAATAATGAACCCAAACATGTTTTAGCTTTTCATTGCAAGTGCAATGCTGTACCAGGTGAGCTACAGAGCAAGTTTACTATGTCAGAAAAAGCCACTGGAAAAATTTACCTCTACCTACATTTCTGCAAAAAAAAAAAAAAAAAAAATTCTAAAGTTGAGAAAATGTAGAAGTTTAAGTCAACCAGCATCAGCAGATTTTTGAGTTTTCTCAACTTGTTGCATTCAGTTTATACATCTCTTACCAAATCTCTTACCAAAATAATTTGAGAAAATGCTAAAATCTTCTGAAGCTGGTTGCGATTTTTTGCTGTGTATACAGTACATATGCATTGCTGCAGTATCCAGTTGAAATAAACTCTGTCATCTTTTATTACTTTTATGACTTTTATGACTATGGGCCAGAGTAATGAACAGGAAAGCCTAATTTTCATACAGTTCCTTGCACAACATTATGCTATGTCTGTAATATTTGAAAACTGAGACTTTTTGAAGATTATCCAATTTAATATAGGTTTGCTCTTTAGCTCACATGATAAGGCATTAGCGCCATTCACTGGACATTTCACATTAAAACTCAAAGCCTCTATTCACTGATATTCTGCCCCATAACTATAAATTGTGTCAAAAGAGATGTTTTATTACATGTTCATTTCACCTGGAAATTGCCATGTAAAACATAGGTAGAGACATTGTTAAATAGTTTTCCCATGTTGTAGGTGTAGAAATGTTATTTATTTTTATTTGGCATTGTTTTTTCAACTGTGTCTGTGATCCACTAGTTTCCAACCCCTACTATGCTGTAAAAAGTGGTCACAATTGTATTTTGTTATGACCTACATTAGGCATCAGCACAGCATTAGAAGTTGTTGATGCAACCAGTCATGCCTGCTGCTTGGGTCTAATCTTATATATAAGTCTGATAGGAGAGGAATGAGAAGATGAGATTTATTATAGCGGCTTGTCAATGAAGGGTCAAAGAGTCACTGCTAAAAGCACACCTCTCTCATGGTGCAGGTCTGCGCTCGGAGTTTAATGCTTTCCATATGGAAGATTTCATGCTGGGGTAATTACCAGGATGTAATTTATTCATTTCACACTTGTTTTTGAATCAATAATAATTAGTGATTTATAGTAATCATCCTGTTTTTACATTTCATTGCTATTTATCTGAATGAAAAGTCATTTGATTTAGACTAGAAATTTGGAATTTCATTAACAAAAATGTAAAAAATAAAAAATAAAAAAGATGATCTGTGTCCATGAGGTTGGAAAAGCTTTTGATCGTGGCTGGATTAAAGACCAGATGAGTATAGAAACTCAGGCTTCTGACTGCCAGGAGTCTCCAAAGCCTAAGTCTGCATGACTAAAAACTGCCAAAGACCTGCTAAAGACTACCCTCAGTGCATTAAATGGCACGATGACCACTAAGAAACCGGGTCCCTCAGTGCATACACTACAGTTTTTTATTGCGAGACTGAAAATTTTAATATTATAATTTTGAAATATTACAGTTGAAAAAAAAAACATTTTTGTTTATGATCTAGCTATTTGGTGTAGTCCTTTGTTTTAATATAAAATCCTTCGGGGGGAAAAACAATTATTGTTTGCTAATTGTTGAGATCTTGTGAGGGGCAGGCCGCTAGAAGAGAGAATATATGTCATCGAAGAGAAGAGAAGAGAAGAGAAGAGAAGAGAAGAGAAGAGAAGAGAAGAGAAGAGAAGAGAAGAGAAGAGAAGAGAAGAGAAGAGAAGAGAAGAGAAGAGAAGAGAAGAGTTGTTGCAGTAGAAATGAGAAGGTTTTGTTGTTGTTGTTGTTTGTTTGTTTGGTTTTTTGTGTGATTAAAGATTGAAATAACAATAATAAAATGCAGTATTCTATAAAATAATCTAAAGTGTCTATTTTATTTTCATGGTGACTTTAACATACTGTAGGATAACAGGTCTGCCACAAGGGAAATGGTCTGCGGTTAAAAGACTTGACCCTCAAAGGACCATGATCCAGTTCTGCATGAAAGACAGTATATCTGGACACACAGGGTGATCTTACAAGGTTCTGTTTACCTGTTTGCAGGGTCATCATGCACCTAGGGGTTTTTTTTTTTTGTTGTTTTTTGTTTTTTTTTGAGGGGGCATCACTGGATGTTAAGAGGCAAACAACAGTATGAAAATGAATTTTTATAATTAAGCAAGCACAACTGAGGGTTTACTTACAGTAGGTTGCTTTGAATCGTGCCTGAACGTGATCATTCCCCCTCCCCACTCCCCCGCTCTCACACTTGCACTAAGCTTTCCGGGCCAGAGCATGCTTAAGTCAAGTGCGCAATAACGGGGAATCCAAATTTCACTAATATTCAACTTAATATATTTGTAATTTATGCCATGCCTTGGTTTTAATTTGTAAGTTTCCGAGAATTAGACTAATCCGATCCTAAACTTCTGGGGTCCCTATATGCAAAACGCGGTGGAGTGGGGTATGAGTTGTTATGATTAAGTATGACCCACCTGGACCTCAGGGCACAACCGGTGCTCTGGCTGCATAGTCTCAAAAGAATGATTTGTGATATGGCAGTGGTGATGAGGTACAACATCCATCAGGTTTGTCTTGTTCATCACTCATCGACAGCACTGTTCTGGTGTCACGCCCCTCCTCTTATCCAACCTCTCCTGCTGAAAGTCAGGATTGCGTCACTGATAGAAGGACAGCACTGCTGATGATTCAAGGGAGGGGCAGAGGTTAGAATTCCTAACCAATCAGAATTATTTTCAGAAAAATTGGTGTGTAACTTCTTTTGGCTGCTTCTACAGATAAAATGCTGTGAAACTATCAAAGGAAAATTGGAGTTACTACATATTTTGCCAGCATGAGCATAAACAACATCTGCTTTCCTTGCCACGTTGTTTCCTTTAGCTTGCTCACTGGTGCGAGAATCTACTTAAATCTGACTTATATTGTGAAAAGTGCCATGCAGATAAAATCAGTTTGAATCCAATTTGAGTTATTTTGTTATGTATTTGCGTATCTTATAATTTAAATGATATGCAAATAAAATTAAATAAATGCCGTTAACCCATATTTGAGGTAAAAATCTAATATCTAAATCCATCAATGTCTGTGTATAGCAGAGGTGTGAGTGCAGCAATGAAGGGGTTAAATGCACAGCACAGCCAGTGCAATAATCTGCACTATTCCAGTGCCATTGTGGGGGTTTATCGGAACAATTTCACTGCGCATCATGTTTAAACTGCATTTTAAACCATTTAAACGCTCGTTTCTTTTCCGACAAAGTTTGCATGTAGATTAACAACATTTTTGGAGATCCGTCATGATTATTCGTGATCAAATTCAGGATGGAATGTAGGTTTGCATGCAAAAATAAAAATGGAATTAATGGAAAATGAAGTATTTGTTTCACATCCTTGGACCTTGGCTAATAAAAGTGGTTTGGGGTTTTAACATCACTTTACATTTTACTAACTGCCTTTTCACCTGTTTGGAGAGCGCGTAAAAAAAACAACACCCTCTTGATTATTTCGTACCAAGAATATATTTGTCCACAAACGCTTTTGAGATGAGCAACGAGTGTTTTGAGCCGCGTTGGACATGTGCACTGCTGGTGATCCCTCAGAAGCCTGTTGGAGAGGAGCGCAACTTTGCTGCGTCTAGGAGATTCACCGGCGATCCATCATCTATCCAGCGCTGTACCACCGGGCGCGCAGGTGGACGCGGATCCCGTAGTTTCCAGAGCTTTACCGAGGGTATTTTGGAGTAATGCCGGGCTCTTGGATTTGGGGTGCGTTGGGCAGGTTGCTGTGGCTCTCTTTACTTGCGCCAAGCGCTTTGATGATGCTTCTTGTTCCCCCAGCATCTCTGGCACATCCACAGCCATGTCAGATTCTGAAGAGGATCGGACACACGGTGAGAGTCGGAGCTCTGCACCTGCAGCCTCGAGTGTTCAGGCTGGATTCACTCAGAGGGAGAGACACGGACTGGGAAGCAGACAGAGAAACGTGGGAACAGTGGGACACGATGACCCAAAGTGGGCACGAACGAGGATGGAGTGGTATCAGGACTAAAAGCTCAGCGAATAACCCACACAAGGCCTTCAAAAGTAAAAGCGCACTCAAACAAGTGGGTCCGGACACTGTGTTTCTACCTCGAGACTCTGTTCTGCTCGCTACACAGACTCTCAATCGAGTGGCGGGGCTTTTACCTTACAACCTCAGCCTTGAGATAGTCATGGCCGTGGAGGCAGGACTGGGGGAATTACCTGCTTTCTCCTTTTCCTCCTCATCTACACCTGCCTGCGCAGATCCCGTGTCGTTCCTGCAAAGTGTTTGCCACACTGTCATCGTGCAAGGAGTTTCTGCCATCGTCGCGTTCCCACAGAACAGGGACGAGCTGGTGATGCTGGAATTTATCGCCACGACGCTACAGATTCCGGTCATCAGCGTCGTCCAGAGCGAATTCAAACGCCAGTGTCAGGTGTGTTTATTATTCATTTATTTTTAATGAAAAATACTCATGTTTACATATATTGCATTAGTCTGGAGCTCCGTTTCTTCATCGAGAAATTAGGGACTACACTACACACAAGTACAAATAGAGGACACGTTGAAAACGTTTGGAACTGAGAAATTGGATTGGAAGCATGCATGAATGGTCAATTATTTTAGTAGTTATTTTTTTAATTATTATTATTATTATTATTATTATTATTATTATAAACAGTACATTGCAGACTCAGTAAATAAATATATGATGTGCTACCTCCTGCCTTTCAAATAAATGTGTATTTTCCCTTGTGATATGAATGTCAGGTACAAAAATAATCCATAGTTTATCAAATATATAATACGAATGTTGACAATATCTTAAACTGAGAATGAGGTGAGAATACAGAATGATTTTAAGATGCATATCAACATCCAAAATTGAATGGTCACTTTCATCAGCAACTAAAATGAACACAAATATTTATGTAACTCAAAAACACAGCTATAAAATGTTTTTTTTTTTCAAAATTAACATACCCAAATACATACAAAATTTCATATTGCATGCATTTCTGTTATGTTATGACTTATTTATTACAATGTTATTAAAAGCTTCTATTCTTAAGTTGCAGTGTTAGCATTGTGTAGTATATTTTTACAAACTGGTAAGTAAATCAAATTTGTCAAAACCGATGACAGTGTTGTTGCTGAACATGTTTTATACCACACTCTTTCAAATAAAGGTTCTTTATTTAGTATCATTTCCAAGAAGAACTAGAAACATTGGCATTATACTGGAAGTAGAAGGTTCTTCAGATTATTAAGAAAGAAAGAAAGAAAGAAATATATTTTAAGACAATGTTCTTTGATTAACCACCAAAAATGGTTATTTCATGGCTTTTTTTTTTAGAATGCATGTCTCATATTTAGTGCATAAATCATAAATTCAGTGCTATGGATTAGTATAACTGATGCTTTAATGACTCGTATCAAATGTTCACTATATATTGGTCTATATTTAAAGCTAAGTAAAACTTAAGGTGTCTGATGAAAGGGTGAAAATGCTTTTTGGAAATGAAATTGGAAGTTTGTTGTGACACCTGCTGGATCAGTCTAAACCAAAAAATAAAACAGCTATTTAGATGGTGACACATAGCATCTGATAAAAAAGCACTGTGCACCCTGAGGACAGAGCTGTTTGATATCTGATCTTTTGAAGTTAGCACCATCTTCTGGTCAGCTCTTTGTTTACATGGCTCATATAAGATTGATCAGATTTCTCGATGAGCTCAGAATCGGTGTCGGAGTCAGAAAAAGAATTGGTGTCTCAGAATCTGTCCAAATGGCAATTAGTCTCTCAATGTGCTCGTTACTGAGCCTTACAGACTTCTGTCAGAACAGGAATTGTGCTCTCAGATGGTGGATGTATACAAAACTCATAGTTTTCAACTCAAAGGTTTCAGGGACCTTTGCCATAACAGAACTCCTTGGTCTTTATATATATGGTTCTTCACAATACTTAAATATACGATAAAAGCCAGACATACATAAATAGATTAAATATGATGAAACACCTTCAATTTATTTGATTGCATATCATTAAATAATGGATGGAGGGAAGGAAGGAAGGAAGGAAGGAAGGATTGAAATAAATACATATACTAAAACAGTTGACTTTTACCTTGTGTTACTGAATACGAATCAAGAATTTAAAATGTGAAGAAAAAGGTCTGCAGATGGATGATGATGTAGTAATTGCCTATTTATTAAAACATCAGCAGCAAAACAGCCCAAAGGGAAAATCATTGTCAGTTAACACAGAAAGGCTATTGACATTTAAATTAGGGATGCAATACCATTTTAAGAATCAATGGATTCTTTATAGAACTTGCCTTTATTTAAGTTTAGTTTAGTTTAGTTTAGTATAGTATGTTTTATTTTATTTGCTTATTTGTTTGATGTTGATATATATATATATATATATATATATATATATATATATATATATATATATATATATATATATATATATATATATATATATATATCTTTAGTATTCATGCAGTTTTATAGTACACTGAAGTAAAATGTTCATTTTGGAGATGTAGGTTTAATAGTTTAATGAATTGTATGAATTGTTAGTTTATTAACATTAAAAACTCTTTTCCTGGATCTATTTTTTTTTTTCAAAGTTATGAACATTTTGTCTTACTTTGCCCATCTTTTATGGAAAAGGTTGCAGTAATAATTTCCACTGTAACACAGGTGACAATTAGATGTCTATTAAAGACCATTACAATAACTATATTATTTCACAACATTGTAGGTTTCATTTATCATTCCCAATTCCTTCCGGGATATTTTTGAAGGTTTCAAGGTTATGAGGAGACAAACTGAAAGTCCATCAAGCCATTTTCCACAGGCCCGAAGAACTGGGGTGTATCAAATCACCCATCTTTACCCATTCATCTTCAAAGCTGCTGGAAACGCACATTTAATTGTATCACCCTCCAGTGGTTTTTTATGACACAGCAGTAATATCTGGCTGTATCCCAGCTTGCAAATCATCTAATGACACGGGCTTCTTCAGTATAAAACATACTCATGATGATGTAGCCTCTTAAGTGTCTCTTCTTAACTTGTTAGTGGTACTTATTACTCTCCCACAGGTTAGGCCAATTAGATTTCAAGACAACTTCTGCTGAAAATAAGTCAGACTTTGTTTAGACATCTTGAGATAAATCCCTGGAAAGCTTTTCCTTAATCAATTCTGATTAGCCTGTTTTCTGCCATCGCATAATTGCAGCCCCAGAGGAAATTAAATTGCTCGGCTAAACATTTCATGTGGCAGTATCTGTTAAGGTCTTGATATCCTTAGCAGCACAATGTCATGTTATTAATAGCTATTATATTATTAAAACATTGAGATCCCAGACCTCATGTAATTAATGTTTCTTGATGTCCTTAGTGGGCAACAAAAATTGCACTGGAAAATCACAGACTTGGCAACATTGCTCCTGGTCATGCTACATCATCAAGGTACAGGAAAATCAAAAAATAAATCAGTATTTTGGTCCATTGGCCAATATTTCCTACCATTAAAAATAAAAAATAAATAAGCTGATCATTGTGGTTAATTTTGTGAGTTCTGTCTTTGGACTGAGCAACATGATGCAGTCAAATGCAATTAATAAATGCAAGTTCCAAGCGTTTGAGGAGGCTAATTGAACAGATAAACAAAAACGGACTATTTTCAGAGTATTTGTCAACTTTCAAACGTGTTGAGCTAGTTTGAGATTATATAACAGATGCATTTCTATTTCCATGCATCATAAATGGAACCAGAGAGCGTTTAAGAGAAATTGTTTTCGGAAGCAAAGAATTGCTCACTTGGACATCATGCTGGAAATCTAAAAATGTGTTTTTCTCAGAGGAGAATCTGTTTAAGAAACTCAATCTGCAAACAGAAGGAGACTGTCCATCAAATCATGCATTTCCCATAAATATCTGTTGATCTCAAAACTCATGCCTTCCCTCTGTTTGGCAGACAAACGTGTAAAATGTGTAAAATCAACTAGATGGAGAATAGTAAAAATAGTAAATATACTGTGCATTAATTAAAAGAAGCATTTTTGTTTTGCAATGTTGCAATTACAGTAATTATAATAGATGACAACCAGGATGTTCTACTCTGGGTGGCTCACATCCTCGAACTCAGAACGGCTATGCCATTTTAATACAGCCATGAATCATGATTTCATTCGTTGATTCCAGATGAACTAGTTGATATTACCAGTTGACTAGTTGGATATTTGACAAACAAGATCCGTACTCCGTATATCCATCTCTTTGTAATGATAACCTCATTTGTTTCTTCCCAACAGAACTCTCTCCATTTCCAGATGGCCTTGCAAAACCCTCAAACCGCTCAAGCAGATCTCATCTTCTCCCTGCTGTCCATGAATAACTGGTATGATGTCAGTCTGGTGATGTGTCAACAGATGAATATTTCAGACTTTGTTTTCTTGCTCCATAACAACTCCAAATTTCATCTGGGGACAGTCCTCAAGATATCCACCAATGGTAGCTCCAAAAGTGACTTTCAGATGTCCCTACAAGTTCAGCTTGAGTCCATTAAGGACTCGACATCTACTATAGTGACCTTTGGATGTGACATCAGGGATATACGGAGAATCTTCACTACGATTGCAAAGTTTGGTCTGATTCTACCCGATTACCATTGGATTATAGGAGACTCTCAGAATGTGGAGGTATTGCGGACAGAGGGGCTTCCCATGGGTCTTATTGCACATGGTGGTATGGGTGAGCCCTCGCTGGATCATTATGTCCAGGACGCTTTAGAGCTGGTGGCACGAGCGGTGGGATCGGCTGCCATTGTGTCTCCAGAACTGGCACTGATTCCTGGCATCACAAATTGCCTGGCAAGCCCTGAGACTAAAAATCTCACATCCGGAGCCTTTCTGTCCAGGTATTTGATTTTATACACTGCTTGATATTTTGTAATATTTGTGATATAGTTGTGGCATCACACGCTCTAAATGTGAAGGCTGCAATAATAATAATAATAAAAAAAAGCTTTTAAAATACACTCCTAAAAATAAAAGTTCTTTATTAGCATCTGTGGATACACAAAGTAGCTCTGTCTGTTCAAACACTGAACTTCAAACCAACTGACACTAGGGCTATTAGATTTTCCATATCAGTTATTGTGGCCATAAGAATTCACAATATCACTATACCGTGATATGTATATAAACCTCGGGGGGGGGGGGGGGGGGGTGTTCATTTACATTTACATTTCATCATTCAGCATTTTATCTAAAGTGACTCACAAATGAGAACAATAGAAGCAATCAGGTCAACAAGAGAACAACAAAGTCTCAGTTAGTCTAGTGCAGAATGCATAGCCAGGTGTTTTTTATTTATTTTTTTAAATAAATGGAAAGACAAGAAAAGAAGAAAAGTAAACCATGAAGTAGCAAACCATGAAGAAAAGTAAACCAAGTAAACCAGTAAACCATGAAGAAGAACTAAACCATGTTGGTTTACAGTGCATTCATGTTTACAAACACAAAATACATCAACAAGAGTCAAGTCAGACATTCGACTAACATAATTACTGATGTTAACACACTGGGAAAATGTGTAATGAACACCTTGCAGATATAAACAGGGTAAATAATGTTTTATGTTTTGATGAACATATAGCTAACACTTGACGTCGGCGAAACCATAACAGTTAAAATTTTATTATTATATGCATTTCTGTTTTGAACTGCGCGTGCTGAAGTTGACCAGTAGAGAGACACATTTGATAGCAAGTTTTTAATCAGTGGGATTCAACTCATAATTTCATATAGAATACACTTCTTTATTTATAGAACATAACGTTTAATATTAAGACTTATAGGCTATTTGAAAAAAGAGCCCGAATGCACATGAAAATATCTGCGCGGCTCTGAATGCGAACTCCTTTTGTGGACGCGTTCTTCACGAAACAATGTGCAGAAACATGGCAGCTAAACTCTATAATGGTCTTCTCATTATAATAATATATAACAGTTCTAGTCATAGTTATTAATATTCTGCATAAAAAAAAGATATCACCGTAGTACTACAATGAAGAGCTTGACTCAAAACCAAATGCATCTTATATCAGGTAAATAATATATCCATGATATATATACACCGGCTGAGATGTTTTGAAAACACTTGTACCCTACCTAAACGAAAAAATCCAGTCTCTGCCTGTTTCAGTTTGAGTCTTGGTAAAGTTTTAAACCCCTGCTGCCAAGATGCTCTTCTTTCGGTCACGGATTATGGAAAGTGAAACAGAAATCTATAGGGGTGGTTGGATTTATTCACACACTTTAAAATATTAATTTGAAGCTTCTTTCTTTTCAGATTCTTACAGCTTTATCATAATAGGCTGTATATTAACTTATTGGGAGAAAACCGGTAGATCTATGTGAAATCCGACATTTGAGCTCCCCCAAATAGTCAAAATGGCATAATCAATAACACCCCATGAATATTCGACTGTTAGATTGGTAGTCCAATCAGGCTCCTTGAATCATCGAATTAACATGAACCAAGATTAATAAATGCTGTGGAAATATTGTTCAATATTATTTAAATGTTTTTTTCATTTGTGTTAATTAATGTTAACTAATGAGCCTTATTGAAGAATGACCACAGATGAGGTGTTAAGTGCATGGCACTGTGACCAACTTAACATTTCGCTCATTTTTTCAAGATCAGTTTTAATCGTGTAACTGTTAATAGATTTGAACAAAGAAATAAAGTGTGACTACGCACAGGCCATATTGATTGCAAATAAAAAAATAAGACCAGTAAAGAAAATCACCCTTTACTTAAATATATGAACATAGAAAACAGCTGTTACCGGGTTAATATAATGTTTCCCATTCTATGACTAGTAAAATAATGGTAACTTCTTCTTGTGTGCCAGGTGTAAGTGTTGAGGCACAATACTGCCACCTGGGATCTCAACCAGGTACTGGCACTGGAGTATTTATATGTGGTGTTATCATAAGAGAACGATTCATTTTAAAAATTGCAGTTATCGCTGATACCGGTATATCGTCACACACTAAATTAGCACGATATCGATAATTGTTGATTTGAATATCACGGTTATCGTCAGTACTGGTATATTGCGAAACCACTAATTGACACCAATTAGCAATGGGTGCTATAATGCTCTTCTATATGCAGTCACTTGTTTCTACTTCTTCTTCACTGTATTTTGAATTCAAACAAACACCAAACATATTGGAATAAAAGATTACTGTGCACTTAATTCCATTTAATTTCAAATGGACAACAAAGCAGCAACTGAGCTACTCTACCCAGATACATTAATGAACATGAATTATATATATATATATATATATATATATATATATATATATAAAGAATAAATAAATAAAGAGAGAGAGAATTATATGTGACCCTGGATCACAAAACTCAGGTCACTGGGGTATATTTTTAGCAATAGCCAAAAAAACAAAAAACAAAAAAAAAAACCTTAATTAGTCAAATTTATCGATTTTTCTTTTATGCCATTAAAAGATCATGTTCCATGAAGATATTGTGTTCATTACCCATAGTAAATATACATATATTAAAAAAAATGATCAGTTATATGCATTGCTTAGAACGTTATTAGGTGATTTACTTTAAAGGCGATTTTCTCACTATTTAGTTTTTTTGAGACCCTCAGATTCCAAATTTTCAAATAGTTCTATCTTGGCCAAATATTGTCCTATCCTAATAAACCATACATCAATGGAAATAATATTTATTTGGCTTTCAGATGATGTATACATCACAATTTAGAAAAAAATTACACTTAAGACTGGTTTATATAATTATATATTGATTTTGATAAACTGGTACTGGAATACTCCAAGTCTGCATATTCTATAAAGATTATCCTCTTTATACACAGTCAAGAGGTTTTTTTATTTTTTTTTCTGATGTCAACAGAATTGAACAAAAAGCAAACAAAACATTCTCATAGTGAGCAAGAAAAGGCTGCGGTTGGTGCAATGAAAAGCAGTAAGACACGACATTAGCCTGGTGGCAAACACGCTCATAGAGACAGCATATCAAGAGCATTTTTTCCTACACTGCACTGTCAGGAAACAACACCACCAACTTCCAAGCAAACTACCTCAGGGCTTCAATTTCACAGGCTCAGCACTCCTATCATTACTGATTTAAAAGAGTTACTGTTAGCTACACCTCTGCAGAAAAAGAGAAAAAGAAAAAACTGAACTGAAGATAGAACAGTAATAAGACGGTATTAATATTCCCTAAACTGAAAGGTCAGTCAAGTACAGTAGCTAAATGGCACAGCTTACCCACCGGGAAGTTGGTTCACTGTGAGATTGGAGTATTAAAGATAAAATGATAAGGCATTCACATATTTAACTTCTGTGATACTATATTTTCAGATGCAATGCAATATATCCAGTAAAAATAATCAGTTATTAGGCAGGGCAAATATGAGCCTTTAGATTTACAAGTTAGTAATAATTTGAGGCGGTTAATCTACATATAAATGCTAGTAAGAAAAATAACACCATCAACTGGAGCAATTTAAGTAGCAGTATATTATATAATATGATATAGCGTAGTTTATCTTTTGCAATTAGAATAGTATTTATTTAGCACAAAAACAATCAACAACAACAACAAAAAAAATTCACCATTTTATATTTAGTTAGCTATTTACACCAAGTGTACATTGTGTCACATACCGTTTAAATGCATTTAAATACTCCAAATCTGTTGTTTTAGAGAAATGTGCACTGATGTATAGTTCAAAGAAAGGATCTATTCACACATATTAATAAATATAATGATAACTATATGAGCGTTGCACAATAACATTCTGTTTACACTAAAAAATATATTATTAACTCAGTTCTGGTTGAAATATGGACAAACACTGCGACTTTCAAATATTATTTAAAAATTACTATATGGCTGGCTGAAAATGAGCCCAGGATAGGTTGTAAATAAAAATTTGACACATCCTTTCTAGAGGCATCAGCAGTAATCAAAAGGTGAACATTTATTAATAAGTCATTTAAAAATATATATGATTTTTTTATATTTTCAAGAAATGTCAATTTATTGAACATCTGAATAAATGTTAATTTCCAACCTGCTGTATTTTGGATTCATTTTAAGCAATAAATATAGAGTAGTTTTTTAAGCAATAGTTGAGTTAAATAGAACTAAAAATAAAACATTTAACCCAACCGCTGGGTCAAAACAACCTATTCACTGGGTTTGTCCTTATTTCACCCTGCGCTAGGTTCTGAATGTGATGATATTGTTTCTCTTTGTCATCATCGTTAAAGCTGTGATGAGGAATTCTCTATTCTCAAAGAATTTGAATGATTATTTAAACTTTAAAGTTATCATCCTATGTATGAACGGACCTTTAGATAAGACACATTTTGTTGTGAAAGTAAATCAGGTTCATTTTGCTTTGATGCTGTATTTGTCAGAATTAGATTGGATGAATTTCTATGGATTACAATGATATATGATTTTCTTATATTTTTAGATACATGGCCAGCATGTCTTTTGACGGCCTAAGTGGCTACATCAATGTTCAGGAGGAATCAACCATCATCTCTGAAAGCCATCACTTCATATGGAATCTCCAGCAGGACCCAATAGGCAAGCCCATGTGGACACGTCTCGGCAGCTGGAAGCAAGGCAAACTGGTTATGGATTATAGAGTTTGGCCTAACAAGAGACATTCTCAGGCAGGAGTGGACTGGCGGCATTCCTCTCGTCTACACTTGCGCGTCGTCACCCTGGTAGAACATCCGTTTGTCTTCACCCGAGACGTTGATGAAGAAGGCTTGTGCCCGGCTGGCCAGCTGTGCCTTGACCCACTAACAAATGACACATCCTTATTGGAAAACCTTTTTCAGGGTTTGCAAGGTGCCAACGACAGTGTCTCCATGGCGTTAAAAAAATGTTGTTATGGATATTGCATTGATCTTTTGGAGAAGCTGGCAGAGGACATGGGCTTCGACTTTGACCTCTATATCGTGGGAGATGGGAAATATGGAGCTTACAAGAACGGTCGCTGGACGGGGCTGGTTGGGGACCTCATGAGTGGAGCGGCACATCTGGCCGTCACTTCCTTTAGCATCAACTCAGCACGCAGTCAGGTCATCGACTTCACCAGCCCCTTCTTCTCCACCAGTCTGGGAATCCTCGTCAGGACTAGGGATACCGCCGCACCTATCGGCGCTTTCATGTGGCCCCTGCACTGGAGTATGTGGCTGGGAATATTTGTGTCTTTACACGTGACGGCCGTGTTCCTGACCTTGTACGAGTGGAAAAGCCCTTTCGGCATGACTCCGAGGGGAAGGAACAGGGACCGTGTCTTTTCTTTCTCCTCTGCGCTAAACGTTTGCTACGCAATCTTATTCGGCAGGACTGCCTCCATTAAGCCACCGAAGTGTTGGACCGGCAGATTCCTCATGAACCTCTGGGCCATATTCTGTCTGTTCTGCCTTTCAACGTACACGGCTAATCTCGCCGCTGTCATGGTTGGTGAGAAAACCTACGAGCAACTCTCAGGTATACATGATCCCAAGGTAAGATCAACTTGTGTTTACCATTTTCAGATTATGTCAATGACTGGCAGGCTTAGAGGTTACAAATCTACTTCCTGGTTGATGAAACCGGTCCTTTTGCTTTTCAAGCTCCACCATCCATCACAAGGTTTCCGCTTTGCAACCGTTCGGGAGAGCAGCGCTGAGGACTATGTGAAAAAGAGCTTCCCAGAGATGTATGAATACATGAGACGTTATAATGTCCCTGCAACCCCTGATGGTATAGATCTTCTTAAGTAAGTCATAATCGTTATTGCAAAGTGGCATTGATCATTGAAGCTGCAATAATTTGCTGGATGCCCTCTACCATGTCCTTCTTAGATGGCTTTGGCCTTCTTGCAGTTTTGTGCAAACCCAGTGGTTTCACTGTATAAGACTGGGAATGAATAGACTTGACTAATGTTTAGACTGTGTTGAAAACACACATTTCTACTGATTGAATGATCTGGATGGCTGCAAATTTGCATGCAAAAAAATATTACTCATTACTCACTGCATTGCTGGAATGTGTGACAATACACGCAAAAAAAACATATTCCTTCATTGCAAAGTATAGATTATAAATATCAAGGAATACACATATAAAAAAATAATATATATTTTTTAATGCGAAATGTCAGATGTTTAAATATATTTTCATAAATATATTTAATAATTTATTTTCAATTTGTCCTACATATATATATATAAAATTCAGCAATAGCCAAAAAAAATTTTATTGAAAATGTAGGACATGGAAAACAACGAAAACGTGATAATGAGTAAAGTAAAGTTTATTTTATTTTTATTTATTTATTTGGGTTATTATATTTTTATTTATTAGTCAGGGACCCCAACCACCCAAATAAGATACTTATTAATACAAATAAATACATTTCTTTAATTAATTTTAATAATTGCAAAAATTACCCATGCACATAAGCTAGTGCCAAGATTCTCCAGATGTCACTTGAGTGTTCGACAGGCCACACTTAACTAAATTTAGAAGTGGTTTTCCTTCTTTCATATCCTCTGTTGTAAGTCTGAAACTCCTCTTTTGAGTTTCCACAACCTTAAGGACATGATTTGATGCAGTCCTCAAATCAGACTGCATACTCCAAAATATTTCCACAGTGTAGAATTCCTTCAAGCAGAGCAAAATGAATAGATTTCAGGAGAAGCAGATGAAATGTGCAATATTTTCCTAAGAAGGTTAGCCAGGTCTCTCTTTTTAAATCAATCCAGCACGTGTTTTTGCAAGATAACATACATTTCTAATTGCATAAGATAAACGAGAATGTAACTGTGACAACATTGTATCTCCATAGACAAAATGTTTGAATGCAGCAAATATGTGTGATATTATATAATAGCAAACTGTCTGATGCCATTCCAGGGATGATCCCCAAAAGTTGGATGCTTTTATAATGGACAAAGCACTTTTAGACTATGAAGTGTCTATTGATGCAGACTGCAAGATGCTGACAGTGGGAAAGCCTTTTGCGATTGAAGGCCAGTAAATGAATGCTTCTCACTTGTTATTGTTTCTAAGTTATGGCATGAATGAACTACTGTGCACTTGCTGATAAAAAATATATTTCCTATCCTTCCACAGGATATGGCATTGGGCTCAAACAGAACTCTCCTCTCACCTCAAATATCTCTGAGCTGGTCAGTCAGTACAAATCTGATGGATTTATGGACATGCTGCATGATAAGTGGTATAAGGTGGTACCCTGCGGTAAAAGAAGCTTCGCAGTCACTGAGGTGAGTCTTAAACAAACAAAAAAATCAGAGATGCTATCTTTTTGATGATGTCCACTTAAGAAAGTGGATCTATCTAAATAGTCCATTGACACATTTCCTTTCGAATCAGGAGTGGCACATAGAAGGAGCTGTCTATTTTTTAGGACTGAAAATAACAACTTTTTCAAATTCACACAGAACCATTCCATTCCAGTGAATTAATTTCCCATTGTTTTTCTTTCGTATTCTATCTTTTTCCATGTCTCACACATGAACGTCCCATTTTTAAGATGCCAAGTTAAAAGTGTCAAGTGGTCTCAAGTTAAAATAATTTCACATTTTAAACGCCGCACCATTCATTAACGTCACCTCCAGAACCTGGACCAATCAGAAGATCCTGGAGGCAGAGCAATGCTGCATGCTTTTGTTTACAGTAACAAGCTGCACTTGTTTAAAACCATGAATAAGTGCTTTGTCTTGCATTTTACACGCAAAGACGTATTCTGTGTGAACGGCCGCTTGGATTTTTTTATTTATTATTTTGAAATTAAAGCTGTATTTTATTATTATTATACATATACATTTATAAATGTTTAGGGTCTGTAAGATTTTTTTTTTTTTTTTTTTTTTTTTAAGTTGGTCTGCTACATACATTTTTTTTTGGAAACCTAGACACATCTTTTAAGGATTGTTCAATAAATAGAAAGTTCAAAAGAATATTGTTTATTTGCATTCAAAACTTTTGTAAACATTTTAAAACTATAAACGTCTTTACTGTAATTTTTAGTCAATTTAATGTTATGTTGTTGTTTTTTGTTTGTTTGTTTTTTTTTTTCAAAAAAAAAGTGTACTGACAACTTCTGAAGTGTTTATGTATATAAAAAAGGATTATATTGTTTTATATATTTTATACACACAGAGAGACAAACACACTAACTTGTCTCACACAACTTTAAATGCAACTGCTTTTAAACCTAAATCTGTCATCCAAACACAAAATTGTATTCTAATGAGAAGTTACTCTATTAATTTGCTTCCTTTTTTAGATCTTGCTTTCATCATCATTTACTAAACCTTGTATCATTCTAATCATGCATTATTTGCTTTCTTCATCCACAGATGTATTGTTTGCTTGTTTAATTGAGTTAGGGATTTAAGAGCTCTGGTAAAGAGGAACGTTTTCAGAAGGATAATAACTATGATTTGTTTCTCATAGAAGACTTGGAATAAAGTGCACCAGTCATTCAAACTACTTCTGAGATGGTTTAATGGTGTAAATCTTTTTTGACATTAAAAGATATCTTTTTGTGTCTTACAGAATAAGCTAAACAATATGGAGTTTTATGGAACTAAATACTGACAAAATTTCATTCATGGCTGAACTATTCCTCTTTTCAAACCTTGTCATCCTCAGACGTTACAGATGGGTATAAAGCACTTCTCAGGGTTATTTGTCATGCTATGCGTTGGAGTGGCCCTGTCTCTGCTCACCACACTGGGTGAACACATTGTCCATCGCTGGCTGATACCCAGAATGCATCAGTCATCACAGCATAAATACTGGCTTCACACCAGTCAAGTAAGTTCATTTCTTTAATTCCACGCTTGTTATATTACACATAATTACATGTCATCTTAGTGACTCGTTGTAGCATTAAAGGAATGCTTTGCTCATTACTTACTTTGTAATTCTCAACACCTCTTTCCTTTAATAACACTTAAATTAATTGATTTTTTTCAGAGATTACATCGAGCACTTAACCCGACTTTCAAAGAAGACAAATTACAGACTGTTGCAAAACTGGAGAAAAGGTACACTGCTTTCATAACAAATGAGCTTTTAAATAATGTCTAGCATTCACACAACATCGAAGTGCTAAAGTAGTGTCATTCTCAGAAATCTTTGTTATTTCAAAGCAAAAAATATCTAAATGGATTGATCTTTCTGACATCATATGAATAAAACAACATAAAGTTTCTCTTACAAGCTTTACCAGTATTTTGTTGTAAGTCCTTTAATATGTTTTACTTATAACCATATTTCCCTTTCATTCGGTCACTACAAGACACGTCGTGACCGAAGAATTGGAATCTCACTTAGAGAGACCAATCCACTTCAAGTGTAAGCTAAACGAGCCAATACTGGCATGCAATGATTGCATCCAGCTGCCGCTGATCACAACGCGAGTATAATTAGGCAGCAGGTGCAGCTCAGCTTTTTGCTTCGGAGTAGAGCAATCACATCATTTTGCTTCTGACTGCTCTACTGAGAGAAGAAGACTGAACGAGTTCAGCATGGTCTTTGAGAGATTCGTGTTGGCAGTACGGTGCTTCTGCTTAACCTGTTGATCTGCCACCGGAATGTGTTGGGCCCTCTACAAAGTGCATGCCAGCAGTTTCCTTCAGCGCTCCTCCCAACGTTTGGATGTTGATCACTGCATTGGATGGTGAGGCAGAACTTTCTAGAGAGGAGGTTTCAGCCGAACACAGAGGAGCTGGGTATAGGCAGGCCGTCCCACCCACCCAGGCACACGACCATTGCTGCGGTTCGTGTTCGAAGGACGAGCATATCAGTACAAGGTCCTATCTCTGGGCTGTCCCTGTCACCTCATGTCTTCACGAAAGCTACAGAAAGCGCCCTTTGTTATCCTGAGAGAGAGCGGGACCTCGATGACTGGCTCATACTAGCTCAGTTTTAGGATCAGTTGTGCGAACACATGGACTTGGTACTCTTGCACCTCAGCCGGTTGGGCTTTCAGGTCAACTGGGAAAAGAGCAAACTCTCTTCGAAGCAAAGGATCTCTATTCTTGGTATGGAGTTGAATTCTGTCGAACAGACAGAATGCCTCATGCAGGGATGTGCTCAGTCGGTTTTGAGCTGCCTGAATATGTTCAAGAGCAGAACTGTGATCCCACTTAAACAGTTTCAGAGGCTTCTAGGGCATATGGCAGCTGCAGCAGCAGTCATGCTGATGGGGCTGCTTCTTATGAGACTGCTTCAACACTGGCTCCATGGTCAAGCCCCGAGGTGGGCATGGCTACTCGACACTACCAGGTCCAAGTAGGGCTGTAGTACTCGAGACCGGACTTGAGATATTTTTCTCGAACTCGTTGGTGTTTGCACTCGGACTTGTCTCGGACTTGGTAATTGGACTCGCCAAATGTTTGCTTTGGTCTCGACTGAGACCAGCAATATGCTATTTTCTTCTTCAAAACAAAACCACATTTGCATGTCGCGCCTGAAAATGTGTGGAAGCACTCCAAGCACTCGATGCTTGTGCTCCCGTGGTATCTGCTATTGCTAAGAAACTATGACCTGCTCTCCATGAAGACGCAGAAGTTTCAGTAAATAATAAATGGCTATCCTTGTACAGCTATGATCAGCTGTTTCTCCATCTTGGCTTAGTTTTCAATTTTGTTATGGGAAAGGATGAAGCTGAAAGGATGAAAACGTATCCCCTCTAGCTTTAACTGCATGCATGCATCCTATCCTGAGCTTTGCGTGTGTGTGCTGTGCCAAGGCATCAGTCGTTTTAATTTCTGACCACAGACATGACGTTAGCAAACAGCAGCATTATAAAATAAATTAAAAATAATCCTACATTTGCAAACTCGTTCCTAGAGGGGCAGTGTCCTGCAGAGTTTAGCTCCAACCCTAATTAAACAATCTTGACTCGGTCTCGACTAGTCCTGGTCTTGGACTCGACAAAGCTGGACTTGACTACAGCTCTAGGTCCAAGTTATGCCGGCCTACAGCCAAACTGTCACCCCGTGGCAGACCTTGCATTTCTCCGGGCAGAAGTGCCTCTAGAACAGGTCTCCAGGCATGCTGTGGTTTACACGGATGCCTCCACCACTGGCTGGGGGGCCACATAAAATGTGGGGCTTGGATGTGCCTAACTGCCTAGAGCTGTTAGCAGTATGCCTTGCCTTGAACCATCTCAGAGAGGGCACTTACGGGGCAAGCATCTGCTAATCTGCATGGACAACACTGCGACCATTGTGCACATCAACCGACAAGGTTGCACATGCTCCCGTTGCATGTCGCAGCTCGCCCACCACCTAATCCTCTGGAGTCAGAAGCATCTGAGGTTGCCTCGTGCCATTCATATTCTGGGCAGTTGTTTACTCCCTTACCAAGGGATCACTTGGCACAGACCCCAGGAGGAAGCTGAGACCTTCACTTCAGTGAGCGCATCGTCTACGAAACACGCTTATGTCTTGAAGTGGAACCTGTTCATCGAACGGTATTCTTCTCACCGAGAAGACCCCCGAAGGTGCCCAATCAGAGTCGTGCTGTCCTTTTTGCAGCAGGGGTTAGAACGAAGGCTGTCTCCCTCCACCCTTGAAGTCTATGTTGCTGTGATTGCAAGTTGGTAGTCAAGCATGGCCTGGTCATCAGGTTCCTTAGGGGGGCGAGAATGTTAAATCCTTCTCTGCCCCCCTCTGTTCTCTCTTTGGGACCTGTCTCAAGTGCTCAGAGCACTACAGCAGGGCCCCATTTGAGTCTTTGCAGTTAGTCTCTGTTCCTGCTTGCACTGGCCTCCATCCAGAGGGTAGAGGACCTGCACGCATTTTCGGTCAACTGGATGCAATCATTGCATGGCAATATGCATTGGCTCATTTAGTTTACACCCGAAGTGGATTGATCTCTCTAAGCATGATCCCAATTCGTTGATCACAATGTGATGTCTCTATTCCCTCCTTCAGGGAACAAGGGTTACACATACTGTACGTAACCGAGACATTTCCTTAAAGTACTGTTCGCTTCTGATATATTATTGGTAATTAAAGTAATTGAAATACATCTTTAAAGGAATATTTATTTTAAAAAGGGAAATTCGGTCATCATTTACTGTACTTACCCTCATTCCACTCTAAACAATCATTGTTATTTATATATTATTATTTTTTTACTGCTTTTTATTTTTGTTGTTTTAGTTTTCAATTTAATTTCAGTTTGATCAATTATTGCTATTCGTTATGTGCTTTTATCTTTTAATTTTTTAGATATTGTTTTCATTTTTATTCCTATTTAACTTTATTATTATTTCAGTTTTGGTTTTAATAATTTAGGAAATTCAGCTTAGGCTACATTTCTAGAATATTTGTAGTTTTATTATTATTATTATTATTATTGATTATTGAATCTAATGTTTTGATATTGATATTTTATTTCAGCTTTATTTTTTTATTTTTTTATTTTTTTAAAGCACTTGCTGCTATTTTTCATGCAATTATAATGAACAGGAGCTTTCACGTTTCAAAAATGACATAAATTACCATAAAATTAATTATTTGTTGATCGTTGTCAGACTAGTTTTGTGAAACAGATCAGGCAATTAATTTAAGATCTGACTTACAAGAACACTTCATTTATGACAGCTTCATCTTTCATTAACATTCCAAGGAAATCTAGGTTAGATGTGAAGAAGTTTAAGCTATTATATGGCTTCAGAACACTTGGTATAAACAAATAAAATTGATCAGTTTTGTTGCATATGCATGGCAAGACCAGTCAAAATGTTTTTTTTTTTTTTTTTTTTTTTTTTGTATTGTACAGAAGAAAGTCTTTATAAACAATGTTTTTCATTACAACTAGAATAACTTTCCATGACATACTTCTTAAAATGATCTTCATATACTGATAATGTGGCATTGTTCTTGTCCCGATTAAGCTGCAATGTTGGAAACAACCAACAAATGCCGTTGAACTCTTTGGGAACCTCCAACTGCAACAGACGAACACTGTCCAGTCAAGATGGACAACGAAATGACCTGGAATGTTCTCACTGTAAAGAGCTGCTGTCCCCACAGGACAAGAGACAACTTCCGTTACAGACCACATCGAACGGAAGAACCGACTTGCTGGGCCTTTCCCAGAACCCCATAGTACAGGAACTGACAGACCTGGAAACACAAATCCAGCTTATCAAAAAGCAACTACAGCTTGCCATAAAGAAGAAAAAAGAGCTGGAACAGTATCAGAAGACAAAGACATCGACCGAGTCCTAGACTCATGGGAGATTTAGTTGGAGTTTTATGGGTTACATTGTTCAAAGGCTTGGACCTACCAGTTGATTATTTCAATTGTGTCTCCTAAGGGAAGCAAGCCTGCACATTCTCTGAATTTATATATATATATACTTTTTCTTTTTTTGATTCCCCATTAAACTGAAGTTGAAGAAATTGGAGAGAAGAGAAGAAATTACGTCAGATATATAAACAATGGATATATGTGTATTTCTATATTCCCAGAAGTTAAATTCTGAAAATGTCAGAGCATAACTGTCTAAATGGAAGACATTTATGTGTCCAAATGACATTTACTTAAGGTGTCAAACTGTGATGTATAATAGTGTCTCCTGCATTATTTATACACAAAGCTGAGAATGTTTTTTAAGAAGAAAGCTGTTCCATCATCTCTGGAGTTAGTCACCTTGAACACACACTGTTAACCTTGAATTGTTACGTTTCTATGTATTAAAATTGCTTTGAGATATATGTCTGTGAGATGAACTTCTTTTAAGACTTCTTAAATTAGTTTCAAGTGTCCATATGCAATATAATGAACTGTAAGTGTACTGTAAGGCTGTACACTGTAAGGCCTGGGTATACTTCATTATACTATACGGTTCTGACTTCAAATAGCATTTACAGTTCCTTGTTTTTTCTAAGTAACATTTATAAACAAACAACAAAACTGTTTTGAATATCTTAATTGTAAAGAAGTCATGAAATGCAGTTTAAGATTTCAATGTATTGTTTCGAAGGGCTAGCTCATAAAGATTTTTTTTTTTTTTCACAAAAAAAAGGTACAATTGTAAAAAATAATAATATGAATAATAATAGTTACCACTTGCAGAAACAGAAGTAGACACCCACTGCTGTGATTGGCTAACTTCGTTGCACTGTATCCATTCCCTACTTTGCAGCATGTCATGTTTTGATACTCAGGATGCCAACTACTGTGATGGAGACATATATGCAATCTCAGATAGTAACTGGTAACATGTAATCAGGATTACTGTATGTAATCAAATTCCAAATAAATAAGTACTTGTAATTTGATTATATTAATATACTTGAATCAGACTACAGTTGCTTGATAGATAACATGATCACATATCATTAATACAGTTGGAGTAAATGTATGGATTCTCTATAATTCATTATCACCTTTTAAATTTTCCTTTTTAAAATAGCCTACCGCTTATATGCAGACCTTTTTCAGTTCCATGCTACATGAACTATCTGCATCTGAAACCCCCGGGATGTTTCTTACAGATTTATGTAAACTTTCCATTCTCTTTGTATAATACTGAATCATGATTTGAAATGCTAAAGAGGCTGAAATCATGCTATAAGTAGCAGACACTCTGATTCATTGGTCTGTTAATGACTGCAAGTCATTCAAACCCTGAAGCAGCAAGCATCCCAACAATTTGACTCTCAAACCCACTGCACAGCTGGCATGAGGATTTGGTGCAGATGGGCAATGATTTGTTTACTCCACATTTATAGCTATGTGAATTTAACGTTTGCTCTGAAGGATTTTATTTGCATATAACTATAAAGAATTAAACTCCATGTTTTTCACAGAGTGCTTTCCTTTGGCCGTATCTCATTTGCATAGCATTTCTCTATGAAGAGAATTGTGTTTTAGCTACATTTGACAGGAGAGGTCAAACATGGATTAAAAATGTTCTTTTTAAGAGTTCACGATTCCATGAATGAGTTTACACTCTCAAAACATAAAAGTGGTCTTTAATTAAGGGGACACTTCTTTAAATGCTAAAATAGTTTTGGTTGATGCAGTATGACCCTGGTGATTTTGGCTTCACCTCAAAGGAGGACTCCCCCATTATGAAAGGTAGTAGGGTAGTGTTGGGAAAAACAACTCACTTAAGAACTGTTATTTTTTACACTCCAATTATAAATCAAGTATGAAGAATGAGTTTTCAGAAATGTGTATCAAGTGGGCATTTTGCCCCAAAGGTCTGACAAAGCACTACATTTACAGCAAAATCAGAGTACAGGCATATTTAAAAATATTCATAGCTGATGCTAACTGGCAAGCTAGTCATCTGATGCTAATTTGAGGAGGTACTTTTTTAATTTGTAAATAAGATAAACTGGTGTAGTGACTTTTTTTTGCATCAGACGTGTGTCCCTTTGATCGCATCTGATTGGTCCAATATTAGTTTGTAATCTCTTACCCAGAACATAACCTACCCTGGAGCAGGTTAGCTGTGCAGTGTAAGTTACTATGGCAATGAACATCGCTAAAAGCCAGGCCACTTTCATGGAACCTAAAATCCAGGATTGGTGCAAACTAAACTGAAATTTACCTGGCTAGACCATTAATCTGAATTCATGGCACAGGCCCCTGATCTAAACCAGGCTGACATTTTTTTCAACTACAAACTTACTCTACAACCTACTCTACAGTTTTTTTCATCTCAATTCATGCTACAGGCCACAGGTCTCATGACTATATATAATGTACCTTTGGGAACTTTTTTTGCAATATACGAAATATGTACCAATAAGTACATATCACTGCAGTTCCCTTTCAAGGGAACTTCAAACTGCGTCCTCTAGGGGTCGCTATGGGGAACACCTCGTTGTGACCCGTGTCTTAAGCATATATTAAAAAAACACCAACGAGTTGGCCGGCGACAGCCTCCGACGTCACTACCTGTGCGACTATAAACAGGCACTGGGAGAACACGTCATTCTCTTCTTTGGGTCATTTGTTTGGGCGAAGAGCACGCACACAATGTCTTTGAGGAGGCAAATTGCGTGCATTGTGAGCGTTTTTTCAATGAAAAATCTCCGCTCTCGTTCGTCTTTCTTTCCCGCTGTTCAGAAAACCCTCCGGTGCTGAGGCACAGAGGAAAATGAGCTCACTAGAAGTACAGTTGGATCTGTCTAAATGGTTTAGAGAGGGACTTTCCCTTTCTTGCTTGTCGGCGGCGGACGAGAGAGAGCCTCAGGAGGATAATGTTATATCTTTAACACTTTCTGATACTGAGGTTAGTGCTCTCCTGGGTTTTTACCCAGGAAAAACAGGAGATATTTGAGGATGGTGAAGAAGCTGAGGCTTAGCCTTCTCAATCCTCCTGCCCTGCATATGTAGAGCCTGTTGGAGCTTATGGGTCGCTCCATGGCAAAGTTGGACTAGCCATGAAAGTGTGCTAACAAGATGACGCCGTGAGGCCGCCTCGATGAGCATTATCCTTCTGACCATAGCCCTCCAGCTCAGGTGAGCCTTTCATTTCTGCCTGATCTCCATACAGAGATCAAAAAGAAATAAAAGAGGCAATTTTCTTGTCGCATCCATCGGTTTTGGCATAAGAGTTGTGCTATGCGCGAAAACGGCTATTTAGTTGGATGCCCCATGTAGAAAGAGCTTTCTATCTGCAGGAGAGACATCCTCTCTTAATCTCCCTCCTTGGCATCTAAGCCTTAAAGCCCATCTCGCTTAAATGGCAAGACATACGCAGCAGCAGGTCAGGCTGTGGCTTTATTACACACTATGGTGGTGCTTCAGGCATATCAAACTATGGCCGCCATGGGCAGTCACGGGAAGAAAAAAAAGGCTTTCTTCTCAATGCTCAGGTTTCACCTTCTGAACTTTTCGGTATTTCTGTTGAGACTGTGATCGAGGGGAGACGAAGGCGCACTCCACTGCTTTCAGATCCTTCATTCCACATGGGTCCAGGTCTGAGCCCGAACAACATAAGGGTCTTGGCCTGTCTTGATCTGAGGTTCAAAGACAGGCACAGAAGGCTATTGTCGCGACTCGCACTCCTCCCCCACCTGCCAGAAAAGGAAAGAGGAATCGGGGGTCACAAGGAGGTAAGCAGAACCTAAGGGATGTGATCCAGACAAGGCAGCGTTCTCGTCTGAATCAGAGCGATACCTAGGTATCTACTCGTTCGCTTTTTTCCTCCCCTTCCTAATTCCCCTGTAACCACCAGCTCTCCACCTGATCGAGGTAAGGTAGAAACCTCTCGCATAACTGTCTCCTATGCTGGACCAATAATGTTTTTGGCTGGTTCTATTTTCATAGCAACCACCTTACTGATGGTCTGGACTAAAAGGAGGCACCCCTTTAATGGGGCTCCAGTGCAGGAGGATGGGTGAGTATGTAAACCTTTCTGTATATACTTATGTGTATTAAAATGCTGTTGGTTATGTGTCTACTAATAAACTCTGTGAGTTTCCTTTGCAGTGCTCAGTTACAGTGTTTGCTTCTTTTTCCAGTATTAGGCGGCTGAGATCACAGGTTTCTGCGGGAGCCTCCCTGATCATCAGGCCTGGCACAGCACTGCAGGAAATTCCATGGATGTCTGGCCAGGTCACCCTGAGTGGTCTCCTGGCCGCTTAGTTGTGCTGTCACATCCAGCGGGAAGTTGAGGTGGCAGTTATAGAAGTCTTCTTGTATATGTTGCCTCAGGTGATGCTCCCTTCACCAGAGGTTTGTAAAATTTGAGCTTGCCTCTCCCGTGCGGTTCAGGTTTTCTACGATACTTCGGAACCTTTAGGTACACACGCTAAGCTTTGTGTACTTTCTGAAAACCACATGGTGGTCAGTGTGCACGTGAACACTTTGCACACTTTCTAAAATCCACATTAGTGGTAAGTGTGCATGCAAGACTCTGTGCACTTTCTGAAATCCAGTATGGTAAGGTTTACACGCTCCGCCTCGTTCACTTTCTTGAGCTGAATAGACATGGGTTACTTGGGCTCCATTCAGCCAGTGTGTATTTGTTTATACACTTCAAGCATCGCTTCCCTCAACATGAGGGGTTATTTGGGCGATTCTCGTGGTAGTTTAGCAGTGCTCCCCTTTTCCAAGAAGGGTCGTCTATGAGTGCACTACTCTGAATTTGGAGTTCTCCTCTAATATGAAACTGAGTTCTCTGATTTTTCCCCAGAGCGCTCCAGCATTATTTCCACAGATCGAGTTGATGACTTTCATACATACTGTTTGGAGATGCACCACCTATGAGCTGCTCTATCAAAGTAACATGAGAGCCCCTCCTTAGAACAGTATTTCAAAATCCATGCTATGGTAAGTGTGCACGTGAAGTCTTTGCGCACTTTCTGAAATCCACACTGTGGTAAGTTTGCACGCTTGTATTCTACATTCTTTCTAAAATCCTATATGGCCAGGGCTTCGTGCAGTTGCTTCCTGCCCTTTCTTGAGTTGGTAAAAGCCCCGTTCATCTTGGGCGCCACTCCACCTATGTATCCTTGTATACCTATCTAAACAGGGTGTTGCTACTAGGGATGTGTTGAGACAGCTCCTTCAGCAAGCTTATGCGAAAGCAAGCGGTAGCCCCTGTGTGACAGGTGAGTATAAAGTATAAAATGCTAGGTTCTTAGCCGTATCCCTTTAAAGGAATCTTTCCTGATTCCAAGCCTTCAGCTCTACCCCGGGCCGAGACCCTAACAATTAAGTTGGGTATGTATCCTAGGCCTTTGGCCGTAAGGGGTACTGTCACAGACAGCAATCTAAATGTCCCAGGGCAACTCCCATGGAGTTGGTACTTCATGTTCACCATGATTCTGGCCTGCACTCCCCTCAGTATGGCAGCGTGAGTATACTGTTCCCCATAGCGACCCCTAGAGAATACAGTTCAAAGTTCCCTTGAAAGGGAACGTCTCAGGTTATGAATTTAACCATGGTTCTGTGAGCAGGGAACGAGACACTGCATCCTCTAGCTCCCTGCCATGCTTCAGATGCAAGCTTCAGAAGGAGAAGTGAATGACGTATTCGCCCAGTGCCTGTTTATAGTTGCACTGGTAGTGACGTCAGAGGCTGTCGCTGGCCAACTTGTACCAATGTATGCTTCAGACACGGATCACGATGAAGTGTTCCCCATAGCGACCCCTTGAGGATGCAGTGTCTCGTTTACTACTCAGGGAACCATGGTTACATTTGTAACCTGAGATGTTTTCAACATAAAGGAACACTAGAGGCGGTACAACAGTGATCTTTTAATAATTTTTGTGCACAATTCTGATACAGCTCCATATGCATCGGTTTCCAAGCTTGCTCGTTAGCTCAGCAGGTGGGACTTTGGATGCTGAATCGATTAATCTTTGGGTAAGAATCCCATCAAAAACATTACTGACAATGAAAGAGATGAGATATCGTAAAACAAGCTAAAATGGCATGCTTTCGATTGCGTTATATATTACATTCACTTTTGTTCATACTATCAGGTAAGATTTGGTGTAGTGCAGATGGTTTGTTATTTTAAAACGTCACAGAGCATGAGAGTTGTAGCACCACTTAATGTTAATTTCAATTCAGAACTATGGTGAACACCTACAAAACCAACCTCACATAAAATGTATCATATGTATGTACATCTGTTCTGGGGAAAAAATATATGATTTGTCCGGCACACAGCGGACATATCACATCGAATACATCACAAAACTGCTGTATATGGTACGTATTTTGCGTCCTGTGAAAAAGTTCCAAGAGGTAAACATTTTTTTTCATGAAACCAGGTTGCATAAAACAGTGATGTTCTACAAAACAACCAGCTTTAAAATATCATTTACTGTGAAATCCGTTTTCTCTCAGGTACATCACCAGTGTAAGCTTCATAGTGAATACTTCTACATTACCCTCGTCAACGTAGTCCATAGTTACAACAACAATGTATCCTGACTTTATTTAGTAGGGGGGTTACCCCAAGTAACCAGGGTGATATGGCTGCTGCCAAGTGTAACAAATTAAAAGTAAATTTGTCATTAAAAATGTGCTCAAGTAAGACTTAGAGAACCCACCTTTAAATGTACTCTTAAAAGTTAAAGTTAAATGTACTCTTGAATGTTAAAAACTCAGGAGTTATTTAAGCAAAAGCTTAATATAATTTATAATGCTGGAACATTTTTATAATAATCCTATTATTGCTTGAAGGAAAATGACAGAGTGGAGTTAGACATGACATCAGTAGTTGCTAGAAATAAGACTGCAATGCTGAAAGTTTGGCCATCTAAATCTTCTGAAACTTCAGTTTCATCTGTAATAACTGCTGTGAATAATATTTCATCCCTTTTTTCTTTCTTGATTTCTTTTAGACAACATAGTAACAGGTAGTCTATGCAGATTCTAGAGTTACTAGGTTCCATGGTTTTCTAAGAAACTTTTTAAAACCTTTTATCTCATGGCAGTGAATTTTTCAGGAGTGTATTATTGAATGGATTTTTCCAGCACACTCATTTATTGTAAGCACAAAGGTCTTGCCCAGAGAACCACACAACACAAAACCAATTTTTACTGAGGTGCTGTAAAGCTTTTTAAGGTACTGAACGGATATATTGATTGAAATAAAACTTATATTGCAAACTTTTCTTTCTTGTTTTTGATTTAAATGGTTTCTGAACAATTTATGTGTTAAACAAGTAATAGTTTATCAAAATTTGAAGCGGATCATCTTTATTTGTTTATTTTGTGAAACCGAAGAAGAAAATGTCATTTCATTTATCATTACTATTTTGAGTTTTTCTGTGAGTGATGCCAATGGTTGTGGACCAGGCGCACCCACTCTCTCAGAGAGTCAACCAAACTTTTGTAACATCATTTTAAAACTATGGAGGTGGGACTTGATGTTGCTAGTGAGATTAGCACTGATAATGGATAGACTAAAAAGAAATTCAAAGTTGTATATAAAACATTATTGGAGTATGTTTTGCAAGTAAACACTATTTTGGGCTTTCATGTTGTTCATGTTTAATTAAATGTGCGACTTGCCATTTCTTTGGAATTATTTATGAAATTTACTAATAATAATTGAGTGTTTCCAAGTAAATCTTACACTGATTTTTTTTTTTCTTTTTTTCAGTGAACGGTTTCACATACTATTTAAAAAAGATAGGTAGCAAATAATTTATATAGTGCAGTAATAAAGTGTGAAATTAATATTTCAATCCAAATAGAGTAATAGTATCATCCTATTTAAGCAAATATGAATAGGTATCATCTTTTACAATAGCTAATTAATCAGCTTTGATGAGATAAAAACTGGGGGTGGGGGTAATAAAGTTAAAGGAGGATATTAGATGATATTAATATGACTGAGGCCATCAGGTGGGCACCTGCTTTCCTTGATGTTTTGTTGATAAACCTACATCTCCAGACGGCTCAACAGCGAACCTTGCAGGACACCCACTGTTTATAACATTTTTTCTGTTTATATATACAAATAAAAATTTTTTGAGGCCTAAGTATAGTCCATTATTGTCAACCATAGCCAGTTGCAACTTCTATCTAAAGTTTCAGCCAGGCATCTGATAGCCTGCCGTATATTATTTCCTAAGAATACCATTTGTTTAAGTAGCCTACTGGTGGACACAGGTACAAACCCTCTGAAATCTATTTCAACTGGGAAAATGTGTTACATATACCTATTGTCTGGCTTCCTCTGCAATATCTGTGTACTTGAACTTCTTGCATTTATTTTCTTCCTCAGCTGCATCTTCCTAAGTCACTGTTGGCTCTATGATATATAACAGTCTACGCCAGTTTAATCGCAGTATCAAATCTGGTCTAAGCTTGGCGGAAATCATTTCATGTGGGAAAACAAGTTTCCAATCCAGATCAGACTCCAATTTCCTATCTTGAGCAGTGTGTTTCACTTATTTTTGTTGAGTTGCTCGTGCCTATCCCAGCTGATATAAAGTGTGCTTTTGAGCCAACTGTTGAAGGGAAGGGAGTAACCAAAGTGGTACTAATAAAAGTAATGTAAAAACATTATTGTCATTAGAGTGCCATGAGATGTTTGTATGGCACAAACGGCAATCAAATACATTACCATTGTTAAAAAACGAAACCCACTCAAGTTATTGGACTCAGCTACAGACTATTTATTTGACAGACTACTCAGGAAAATATATTTAGCATTTCAAATGAAATGCAAACTTTAAAGAAAAAACAAAACACAAGTCGAGAATAACAGGTTATTCAAACAGTGTTGTGTATTTCATGCTGAGTACATGGCCATTCAAAGATGCCCAAAGAGAATCCGATACAGCAACGTGTAACAATTCAACACGTTTTCTTTAAATCTTACACCAAAAAATAGGTATACCAAAAACATTCCTGGAAAATCAGCAGGCAAAGTTGATCAAAATGCTTTATACAGATAACAAAAAGAATACAAAATGATCTTTGTCCAAAAATGTACAGGAAAATAAAACTAAATAAAATCATTCTTTGTACAAATACCACATAACGACATCGATATTTGAATTACATTATATATAGACTGTATATATTTACTTTTTGTAATGTAAAACATGACAAAGAATGCAGAAATCTGAACATGAATTGAGCAGTGTCGACATTATGAGGGAAAGCTACAGCACTCTCTTATACAAAATGTACAAAACAGCTGCTTCTAGGTACAACTAGTTACAACATAATACTCTTTTTTTTTCTTTTACTTTTTCTTTTTTTTACAGTATGCCACAGTACAAAAAAAAAAAAACTTTTTGTGCCTAGAAGTGTTGAGGTGAAGCAAACGTGACCCGGTGCTGCCCCCTTAGTCATGTGACTTCAGTCATGGACGCCGAATGGTTCTGAAAGACATAATTGCATTAAGAGTCGTGTTGCGCTGTTCCAGATGGTAATTAGCATTTGATTCGTCACATAAATGCTTATTGCCCATCAGGCACATTTAACGGAAACACCAGAGAGCCATGGAGCAGAGCGTGTAATTACAAAATGCCAGTTCCTCCTGAATCAACCATTTCGATTATTTTACTTGGCCAGATCGTGACAGAACACATGATTTTCCTTGTTTCCTTAAACACATTGACTTGCATAGAATGGTTTTCTCAGCTACTGGGGTGTTAAGCTGGTGTCGGAAGCAAAGGAGAGTTCCTGTGACCCACATCTGCTGCTCAGACACTCGAGGTATTTCACTGGCTGGCTGTCAATAGAGACGTCTCAGAAGATTTTCTCTGCTGTAAACAGTGTCGGGATGAATTTGTAGAAGCAGCATTGTATTCCCCTGCTGTATAATGTGATAAAATGCTTCTTTGGGACTGTTTTGGAAAGAATAAATGGCAAACTGCAAAATTAAAAGCCTTTGGGTTTTTTAACTCAGCGGCCAAATGAAGGAAGAACTGCAAGGACAGCTTAAAAGTTCAAATGGGTTTACAAAAAAAAGCACTGAAACTAATGTTGGCAATACTTCTGTAGATAAATACAATGCTCATTATTAACAAATATCATCGTCTTGGTACCAGTTTTATTACAGTTACTAAAACTAAGGCTAAAACTAAAACCATTATAAATAAACAAATAAATAAATACATTAATATATATATATATATATGTATATATATATATATATATATATATATATATATATATATATATATATATATATATATATACACACACATACACTAAATCTATACCTAAGATTAAAATGAAAACTGAAAATAAAATTAAAACTAACTCAAAATATAAATACACATAACAAAAAAAATAAAAAAAAGGACAAAAATGGTGTAAAACAAAACATAAGAACTCATGTGCGAACAACTCCCAAGTCTATCTCAGACAAAGCAACCCAGTGATAGTGGAAAAGCTGGCTTTTCTCAGCAAATATTAATGTATGTAATGCGTTAGACAACCCCAGAAAAAATACAAATAAATAAACCACATTAAATTAACCACATTCCACGTGCATAATATGTAAGATACTCTATATTAAATGATTATTTATAGAACTGTATCATCACATTTGTGCTGTCAGCACGGCCTCATTCTAACAGTGCTGACATGAATTGCAACAACACTTTTACTGGAGTGATACTGCTTACATGACTTAATTCAAGTTATTAAGTGTAGTGAGATGCAGAAGATGACACTACCTGTGCGCTGAGTGTCTCGAGAGGGCTTTCCACACGGGGGAATGTCATCAAGGGAAGGCCGCGGTAATCCTCCTGCTTCTGTTTGGTCGGAGTGGAGTGAGTCCCTTTGAAGTTGTTCACGACACAGATTCCCTACCATGAACAAAGCAACTTTTGAAGATCGCGATAAATACAGAACATAAGTCAAAAATATTTAATAAATTAGAAACTGTGGCACAATACTTAACATCATTTCAATTTTTGCTTATTAGTTTTTTATTGATCATAAAAAAATATATATTATTACTGCTTTATTATTATTGAATTATTACATTTTACTGACCCTTGTTTAAAAATGTACGCAGTTATTTTTATGTGGTCAGTAGGATATTTCAAAGTTTTCAAAACAACTCTTTTGTGCTGCTTAATTTGATCAAAAATACAGTAAAAACAGCACAATATTATTACAACTGAAAATAATAGTACTTTAATATAATTTTAAATTCTATTCATTTGTTTGATTGAATTGAAGCATCAAACAAACAAACACGTATTTATATATGTAGTGTGTGTGTGTGTGTGTGTGTCTGTAAAACAATGAAACCCACCAGAAAAAGAGCTATGGAGCTTCCTAATATGAATCCAGCGATGACGTCTGAGCAGTGATTGCGGTATTCTGACACACGGTTCAATCCAGTCAGGAAAGCAGCGCACAGGATTCCCAGACAAAGTACAGGCTTGGCCAGACGACTGCTTTTTGTCTTGATGGTGCTCGTGATGTACATCTGAAACAGGCAAGCGTGCACACACAAGCTCAGGAACCGATTTATCCAGAGGCTTTATTCTGCAGCAGGTGACTAAGAGGAAATCAAGCTTAAATAAATACACGCCGCTTGCTCCACCTCTGGGAAATCATGGCCAATTATGGAGAATGGAATCAGAGTAAATAACCTCTTACTCCCATGAAAGAGAGAGAAAGATAACTGCACTAAACTCAACTCAACCAATGAAAAGACTTCATCACAAACCCTGCGATTCCACATTACTAACCTGACATCAAACACACTGAAGGTCTATTCAAATGCAGAAACCGGGTTTCTCACATCAATTTAGTTTTTCGCAAAGTTTGTTCTTCAGTACTCATTGCATTTATTTAAAATATAATTAATCTTTTATAACATCATAAGAATTGTCTATATTGTCACTTTTGATTAATTTAATGCGCCCTTGCAGAATAAAAGTAGAAATTGCTTTCTGTTCTTTTTCTTCTGGATTACCCCTAACTTTCATCACTAGCTTGACATTAAATGAGTGAGAAAATTCATTTTAATTTTGGCAAGATGTCTGGTTATACTTATTGCCTTTGCATGGCAATGTACAGTAGGTGATATAAAGATCTGTACACTTTCTCCAAAACAAATCTATTTTTTTTCCCCAAAACCTTTACTTGAATACTGCTGTTAGATACCTGAAAAACATCAAACGCTTATTTATTTAAATTAATAATAATAATAAATTTCTTACATGTGTATTTGGTAGCATATAAGTTATTGTTTTTGTTATGTGAAATTAAATTAGTATTGATAACAACTTTGCATAAAAACAAATTGTACAGATATCCGTTTAAAACGCAGTTAATCTACAATATAAAGATCAATACATGACACTAAATTAAAACAACAGGACATTTTTCAAGCACCCTCATTTTCCAGACTGAACATAAACACATTTGGATTTTGGACCAATCCTATTTAAAGACAAATTGCTTTGGATCTGGCTGGAACAAATTTTGTGTAAAGCTAATTTCTTTTCCAGGTTAACAAACATGAAGTATTAACCAATTTAAATCAAGTTGGAATTCAGCACATAACAGACAAATAAAACGAAACAATTTCAAACCCAGACTTGAGTGTCTTACAGTAACGTAGACGGCGGAGTAGACGCTGAGCGATGCATCTTTGGATGGGAAGGACCTCCTGGCTCTCTCCACCACCACCTGGTTCCCAGTGCAGATGTTTCCATTGGCGATGAACTGGTAGTTGAAGCGACAATCCATCCCGGTGTAATTTGGCTTGCAGACACTCAGGAAATAAGGCGCCAAATTGCCAGTCGCTACCTGGCCAGCATTGACAAAGATGTCGGTGGCGAACAGGCCAAAAGCGAAGACACCTGCAGTGAAAAACAACAACAGCAGAAAACTATTCATCTTGTTGCTCCCAATCAAGTCTTGAAAATATAAGCAAATCAGACAAGGGCTTGGAGGATGCCTGTGAATACCAATGCGGCCTTGATGGAACGATGTTATTTTTATCTTCAACCAGAAATAATTACAAATGCACACTAGAGCAAAAAGTTTGATTTGCATACAAACAAAACTACTCTACTAAGCTTAACATCTTATGCATATCCTCTAGTTATCCCAGCTCTCTCAGATGGACATTTTCCAATTGATTTTGTGGAATACAATGGTAACCGACTTGTTTTACCGTGAAACTGTGCGTATGTGAAGTAGATTACACTTCATGGTGTCTCTGGAAGTAAGAAAGGGCATTGATGAGCAAAAAGTTGAGCTACTGGAGAGAGAAGGACAAAAGATACTATACTCTCTGGCCACAATTGCTCAAGAATGCAATCCGATGGTCCATATCACCGCAATCTCAAGCCTCAGAGGACACTATTACCAGAGTCTCCACTACATTATGCATCACATCCAGCAAAGCAACGCTCCCTGTGTTTCTCATTCTATTTTACGTCAGGCTTTGGGTGGGCAGCATGGACATGTGTACTGAAACCAACATCCTGTAAATATGAATGCATAAAAGAAAGTTTTATTGGAAAGTTGTGCTCATTGTTTCTGTCATTATATCTGTAGCGAACATTTCAAATTGATGTGTTGTGGAGGAGGTGTTGTGCGTTCAGTCTGTTACTAATCAATAAAACAGCCACAGCTCGGCAGTTGTGCTTGAAAACTTGCACTTTTAAAATCTCCAGGTAAATCATACCATCCTAACAAAGTCAAATATTTATTGGATCCGTGGTGCACTTTTACTTTTGAGACCTCACTAAAGCATTATTAGTGATATTTGCTGCTTATTACTTTTTTTCTGTAGTATTAGTATTAATGGGTTAAGTTGATTAATAAGTCATTAATAAGTAATCTGCAATGGACAAGGTGTCAAAATCTACCCACGGGTTTGTCAGTGAATATGCACACATACTTCGTTTTACATATATATCGCTGGTTAAAAATTTTTTAACCAATCCTTAACCCACACTCTAAACGAAATAATAATAATAATAATAATAATAATAATAATAACAACAACACTCTTTATTTTGATACATATTTAAAAAAAGAATGTCCTCAAAATATAGTTTATGTGCACTGATCGTTTTATCAATGTGAGCATTTACAATACCTTCGTTAAATGGATCATTTTAAATTATAGCCATTCAACAATATACATGAATAATTTTTAAGATTTAATTAGAAAATTGCAGGCCAATGTTTTGTTTATCTTTAAATCACAGAATATGATCTTGTATCATTTATTATTTTTTTCTTCTATAAACTTACACCAGTCATCCAATAAACAGATACCAACAAACGTGTCATTTTGCTTTTCATTCATTTATGACAAATAACTCCAGATATTTCTGTCATTACTCTATTTGCTCTACTGTTTAAACAAGAGATGTCTGTTTATTTTCTTTTTCCTTCATTGTCATGCTAAATAATTAACGCAATTCCTTTGCTTTGCTGAGCAAGTAACAAAGCACAATCATATAACGCTCTCCACAGGAAGTGAGGAAACCCATAATTGTAGCTTCAGGAAGTGAAATGCTGCATGAATTAATTATGCTAATTTTATTTTTTTACATTTAATATATCTATAATTATCTGATATTACGTTCAGAAATTAAGACATTATCTTCCCAGCCCTAATATATGCACACAGAACCCACCCCAAAATGTATTATATATATAAAAAAAAAGTATATATATATATATATATATATATATATATATATATATATATATATATATATATATATATATATATATATATATATATATATATATGTGCATATGAGTATGCATTATCTTTCCATGTTCCCAAGATATTAGTTTTGGCTTCTGAAAAATCCATATTGGAACCAAATAATACTGAGCTCAAGTGTTAATAATAAAAAGCGAAGTAATGAATAAAGACTCACCAATAAATCTAATGATTCTGCGGATGAGAGGGTTTAGGTAGCAGCACTCGCCCGTCACAATGGTTTTCTCCTGGGCTATGAGAGCTTCTCTAGTGGGCTTCATGACGTACATGGAGATCTCACCAACAAATATCTGCAGACGACACATAAAAATCATTAGATTTAAGCATTTAATGTATCTCATGTAAGCACAAGTGAGACTCATGTCTATTAGAATATTTCAGCTCTTTTGCTCATCACTTGCAGGAACTATATTCTTTATTTAAGCCCTTATGTTATGGTATCATTGTCATCAAACCTTGTATAACTTGCTTCAGTTTTCAGTCTAAATACAATTTAGGCTGCGTTTACATGACAACGGTGTAATTAGAAATGGAAAAGTTTTTCCCTTGCGTTTTTTTTAATGTTTCACATATACACAACAACATTTCAAAATGATTTGCATTTACATATATCTGCGAAAATGCCCAAAAATGCTGTATTACATATGCCAGGCCAGTAGTTGGCGCTGTCACCTTGTTAGTATACAGTTCCTGTAGGGCAGTGATGATTATATGATCCATATCATGCATCTCCACTGTTTGTTGTAATATTGGTGATGTAAATCTTAACTTTGCTGAAGAAGCGTTAGTAAACTATGGAGCAGTAACAACAGTAGCATGTATTCCACCACTGTTGTGTGTGTTTGTTCGCACTTGCCTTATAAATCAACACGTACTGGGCATGTCTACAAACATAACATACTACGCACACACGTAATGTCACTATTTTTAAAGATTCCCATTCTTTGTGTTGACACGGAAACCATAACGGTGCTGTTTTCAAAAACTTACACTTTGAAAACCGTTTTCAGTCCCCAAAATGCTGCTGTCATGTAAACAAACAGACAAAACTATGGCTGGGCAAGTTAACACGTTATTATCACGTTAACGCATTAATGATTGACACAGATAATTATTTTATCACGCATTAATGCAGTTTTTTGTATTATCATGAAAGTCCGTTGCTCACTGGCTCTGAATACACATACAGACAAATCATGGGTCACAGGAGGGAATGCTCCTAATCAAATTATTTAGGCTAAGCATCAGCATTCACAAACCACTGTCCACTGTTATCCGGCGTGGTTAGTGCTCACACTCACAATCACTGATCTAAATATAACTTAACTGTGCTCTGGCCCACCTCTTCCAACCGAGCCAGGGACTGCTAAATGGAGCGATCATGCAGGTCTCTAATAGAAAGATGCCTGTTATAATGTTATAATCGAGGCTCTGGACTCTGAGCATTACTTGTTTTTCTAGAACAAACTATTAACCATTTTATATAAAAACTTTAAAGTCCTGGTAGTAACAAATGGCTTGTTTTATATTTAAATTACAGGCGGGCGTACACGGTGCGAATTCGGATGTTCGGAAGATCGTATGTCCACGCAGACGGCACGAGTGAGTTTATCTGAAAATCGTACGGACACGATTTTACAACCTGCGAATTCCAAAAGCAATCGCACGAAGTTGATAGACATGTTCGACTTGAAGCACCGCTGCACGCTCAGAAGGATCACTTTATGACATTAAAGTACCACGAGAGCGATAAGAGAGCACATATATCCAATGCATTCGAATCGCTCTCGCGGTACTTTGATGTGATACAGGTGATCATTCTGTGCAACACTGCTTCAAGTCGAACACCCATAATATAACTGCTCTCCCTCTCTCATAACTGCATGTAAAATACTGATACGAGCCGTGACTGTTTCCTACACGTACAGGTTATTTTTCAGCAATAGGAAACCGGGACGTTTGGTCACCCTGTGTGTGTGTGTTCTTGTATATGGTTTATAAATATCTGAAATAGGTATTACAATGTAAACATGGTTTGTGAGGACAATTCCTGTGCCCTCGTATACCAAATGGCTTTAAAAAATACTATACAGTGTTTAATAGAGATTTTTAAATATGCACTTTCCGTGATGGATAGAGGTAGTGTATGGGGATATAGAATACCGTTACGTTTATATAGAGTCCATGTAAACTACATATGCATGTGTGAGAGAGAGAGCGAGAGAGAGAGAGCGAGAGAAATAAAAAGGCATTGGAACACGTTGCTAGAAACATCATACAGCGCTCGCTGTTCCTGTCAGACTCCAGCGAGTCTACCCTCCTGGTCAATAGTCCACATTTGCAGTGGCGCTGCGTCTTCATCTTTCTTCTTCTTTGGTTTTCCTAGTTCGTGATTGGTCAACTTCAGATAAATCAACAAATCGGCTCGTTCAACAGCACACGTCACGAATTCAAACCGATAGCTCACGAACCTTTTAGACATGTTTAAAAATGATTGGGAGGTTGGGAAGTGCTCTCCACTCACTGTACGAGCATACGCGATTTCCACACGACTGAAAAAAAACCGCATGCGAACTCGTACGACAGCAAAAATCGCACCGTGTACGCCCCTCTTAATGTTGTAAGTTAAGATTTACAACAACTATTTTAACTGCAACTATGTAAAAGGAATACTACTGTAAAAAAGCACCTAATGTATTTTTTGTGTTTGCAACCCAAATGTTAATGCACTTTTGTTCACATAGCAGTATTTTTGAATGGAAAAAGTGCACAATAAACTAGTTTTGAATGCATTATAGTTTTTTGTGCATAACAATGTGATTAATTGCGATTAATCGAAGACAATCATGTGATTAATCACAATTAAAACATTTTAATCGTTGCCCAGCAAAATGCATAAAAAGTTCCAACTTTTTGGCAGAAAACGTTGCTGTGTAAACAGACACTTAGTTTAGTGTGTTTATTTGGTTTGCACCTTTATCTGTATGCAAATGACTTCTGTTATGATGTCACATGTGAAAACAGGAGTAGCTCACACTCTGGTTCATCAAGAATAGGTGTTAATATGTAAATGTGTCGATTAATATGTTAATGAGCTATTGGTACTGATGCCATAACCATGACAAATTCTGAGGGTTTTGAAGTCTGACATATATTATCTGGGACTTTGTGCTGTGAATGTTAGAATGACATGGAACATGAAACTCTTTCTGGAAATCTGGTTTCCAAAAGTCTTTTGTGGCGTGAAATTGAGTGAACCTCTAATGATCAGCTCACTATGCCCTTGTATTATCTGGAGTAAACCAACTGTAGCTAAACACAGTGCTTCGCATTAATGATATACAAAAACAAACACAATTCATACTTTGACTCCTGGCAAAAGGCATCAATATTATGAGTGTATATAATTTTATATTTATATTATTCATCATTTATTAAGGCTCATGTTGCTCCAAATCCATATGTACAGTTTACTAAGCGCTCTCTTTCGCTTTTGTCTTTTTCTTCAGAGCCTATGGTCTCTTGGTTATGATTAATTTGGTTTATAATACTTTATGCACCAATCTAAACAAAAATGTACGATAATGGAGAATTTAAAACTTCAATATGGGACTGTTCTCCACACATACATGCACACAATAAGTCTTTAGAAAAATGATTTATGTTAAAGTAAAAAAAAAGAAACAACAAGGGGGAATGTGTAGTATAAAACTGGATGCAATTATTTATTTATTTTACAGCATCAGTCACATGTTGCACATGTATGTGTCTCTAGTGAAACAAAAAACAGTCATGAAACATAACTAAACAAGAAGTTAAAAGACAGAATTTAATTAGAAAGTAAAAATAAGTTGCATAAAAAGGATGTGCGTTTGAGCTGAAAAGAAAAATGACAAAAGGGGAGCCGTTTGGGGATTTGCACCTAGAAGATACAGCATTTCACAGGCCACTTTGAAGTCAGATATTTCTCAGCCACTGACCATTTCTGAAGTTAGCAAATGCAAAGGAGGGTTTTGTATTTAGTTTCATGTTCCACCACACAGAGGAGAGAAAGTTTGTGCTCACGAGCAGAGGCGGTGGCTGCTGCAGTTCTTTATATCTCTGGAGTCAAACTCACTTTGGCTTGTTTAAGGCTGAAAACACATGAGCTGATTTCTGTGCTTGGAATGATGGAATCGAACCGCAGTGTTCGTCTCTGAATGATACAGCACTGATGAAACACTGGAAACCTCTTGGTATATAGATGAATTTCCCATATTGTAATAAAAAGGTTCAAGAAACCTACAAGATGTTCTGCCATGCATACAAAGGTGATCATGGGTCAAATTTGATCTAAAAATCTAATTACTTATTAATATAAAATGATGCAGTCATTATTTAATTTTTTTCCCCTTTAGAAAATGAAGCTGATTTTGGGTGAATTGCGGCAGTTTCTCAACAATACTTACATACAGTATAAATACGGGTGAGATAACAGAACGCCCATACTGGGGTGAATTATCCTGTAATTATTCTTTATAAAAAGTCAAATTAATATATTATAAACATCCTCAATGTGTGATTAATCTGAAAAATGACCTCCAAACTGCTTCATTGCACTTCTTATAAAGGCCCAAACAAAGGCAGGAAAACTGGGACCATCATTTTCAGCAGAAATAAAGTATATTCACTGTAAATTGTCTTTAGTGGTTGATGTTTTATGATCCGTGTAGTTATTAAAAGGATATGTGTTACACTGAGACTCCACTCTGGAGACTAAATTTAATTCCCCCTTCATGTTATAAACCTGCTCGTAATTAAAAAAGTAAAGAAATACTACTGTTAGTTTCATAAAAATATAAATCTACAAATAAATTCAGATAATTTAGTTACTGAATTCTTTGACAAATAAGGCTTGCGTGTGGTATTTATTGTACGTTGGTATTGCAGTGCCCTCTGGTGTTCATGTCCAGCAATCAAAAAAAACAAACAAAAAAACCCTGCAGAAATCTACTGAAATAATCCATTATTTACATGGATCATTTAACTTATCTCTATTTTACAAATCCATCTGCCGGAGATTTTTAGATCCCAGTGCAACATTTATTCTTTTAATTATATTATATTATATTATATTATATTATATTATATTATATTATATTATATTATATTATATTATATTATATTATATTATATTATGAGTTTGGAATGAACTCAAATTTGGAGAACAATGGTTTAAAAAACAATAAAAATAAAAAAATAAAAATAATAATAATTATTTTGTGATCACTCGAGCACTTAAAGCTACATGACAGTCAACGTAAAGTAATACTTCACCTAAAAATGACCGAAATTCTCAACATAAATAATTCAGTGATAAAATGTTCTTCCACCACAGATCTTAAAATGAGCAGTTCTCATTTAACCATCATAGAATTCGATTTTGTTGACGTAAATTTCCCACCCCCTCTGAGCTTTGAAAGACCAGACTGTTGTTCATGTTTACATATATCATCAGACAGCAGTAGGATACTGATCCTTTAATATCTAAAAAGTAGATCACATCACCAGAAGCTAAAAATCAACCCCTAAAACAAGTGGAGCTCACTAATGAGCAGTGGGTCGTTGGTGATGTACTCACGATGGCTGTGGGCGCAGCGGCCACCACGCAGTAGAGGATGAGAGGAGGGACGAAGCTGCTCTCCTCCACCCCGGGGTACGGCTTCATCAGGTCAGCGTCGTTACAGAAGAAGCCCTGGATGTGGATCCCAAACGTGTCTGTGCATTCAAAGTAGTACGCCAGCAGCACCGTCCCGGCCATGATCACCAACTGGACAGAGAACAGAGAAACAAACTTAACAAAAGTGTCTGTTGTACAGCGTTGGCCAGTAACTAGTAACTAGAGACGGGTTACAGTAATGGTATTACTTAGAAACTAGTAGTGGAACTAATTACAGTTACAATCCATAAAACAGCTCGTTACGTAGTTCATTTTGATGACAGAACCCCTACTGATTTGAAGTCCAACTATCCAATAATTCCTAGATGTATTTTCATAATTTTTAATGACTTTTGAACACATGAATCGCCAGTGCAGCAGACAAGCTTGGAATATGGGAAAGCTTATCTTCAGCAGATGGTAATATTGTCATTTCATAGTGAAGTTATGTCAAATGTGGCATTACTTTACTGTTTTACATCCCTCTGATCCTGACATAAATTGTATTTTACAAGTATTCAAAATCTTTTCAGAAAACAAAACATTTGGTTACGAACTTATGCTATTTCCTTTGATAAAATACAGTACATCATTAAATATAATCGTATATGGGTACAAGACAAATTATGGCTACAATAAACTCAATTAATGAAGTTAATATAGCACTTAAAAGTCACTATCAGTGTTTGTAATAACTTCTGACTGCAAGCCAATGTGGATTCTGGTCAAATGATGGCATAAATATATTTTTAGTATAATTTCATACAAATTTTATTGGTAATTGCGCTATTACAACAGTGGGGCATAAAAGTAAAGTAACATAACAAGTAGTGTAAATAATTACTGTTGCCAGGAAGTGATAAAGTAACGTAATATTGCTATTTTAAGGAGTAACTAGTACCAAGTAATAAATTACTTTGAGTAACAAACCCTGAATTTCTTACACACACACACACACACACACACACAAAAAAACCCTCCAAAACGGGTCTCATCTCCACGCACCAAACCTCATGTAAGCATCTGTGTTCTGTTTGCATTAGTCCCGCTCATAAGTTAAAGTTTTGTTCTCTAAAATACTCCTCAAGCATTAATTTCCAGCAGAGTTACATAAAGGGCCTTTCATGAAACATGCATAACAGTGTCTCTGAGAGCACAGCTCAAGACACGGTGTGCTTCAAGAGATGTGTTGTGTAACTTACACTTGCTTGCAAAAGAATGGGGTCAGATCAAGACAGAATTGATTCATTTATTAAGAAATTAATACAATTATTTAACAAATACTCATCAAAAGTCACAGTAAAAAAAAAAAAAAAAAAAAAAAAACACCAACAAAATTTATAATGTTACAAACTACAAAAAAATAAATAAACTTCAAGTAAATGCTGTTTTTTATCATTTTAATTTTTTTAGCCCTAAAAAGAAGAAAATGTAGCATTAATAATAATACAAAATGTTTCTTGAGCAGCATATCAACATACTGATATGATTTCTGAAAGATCATGTGACAATGAAGAATTGAGTAATGATTTAGCTTTGATCACTGCAATAAATGACATTTAAAATATATGTTACAGTAGAAAACTTAAAAAAAAAATTACAAATCTAATAATATTTCACAAAATTAAGTCATTTACATTACATTTTTCCATTTATTTATTTTTCGCATTCGTCATTCCTTCCTATCAGAATACTACTTTTTTGCTACTGATGCAAAAAAAATAAAAAAAATTTTGATGGATGAAAGTTTCGGAGGCAGTGTGTAAATGTGATCGAAACAATGTGAGGTTGTACTTATTTTAGTTCTGTCAAACGATCAATCGCATCCAAAATAAAACGTTTTTGTTGACATAATACATGTGTGTTCTGTGTATATTTATTACGTATACATAAATACACACACATGTATATATTTAAGAAAAATATGTTTATATATTAAATAAATTATTTGAATATAAATATATACAAGTAAATATTTTTCTAAATATATGCTGTATGTGTGTGTGTGTGTGTGTGTGTATATATATATATATATATATATATATATAAATATACACAATACACACACGTCAACAAAAACTTTTATTTTGGTTGCAAATAATAGTTTGACAGCACTAGTTTATTTTGTAACGTGTGAAAATAACGGACGAGAATGTGTGTGTAAATACCTTTTCTGTTTTACTGTATCAATTAAAGGCAGCCTTAATTAGCAGCATTGACATCTATTAATAAACATGATTTAATCCACTTCTGTCTGCCAGTGTAGACTGAAGTTAGCAGGCTTATATGGTCATGTATAGGGAGGGGTGTTTTCATTTAGGCGTACATGAACACATTGTGCTCCATTCTGCACCGAAACAATCAATCCAAGATCGACTGGCCCGACTGAAAATTAACTCTGGAGCAGTTCAGTTATTTTCAGAAAACAATGCAACCCAACAAACCAAATAAACCAAGCTGTATTATGATTCATAATGGGATATGCATTAAGTAAAAAACAACAGCATCTGATTCTGTTGATGAACACATCAGTTATCACAGCTGAAATCCTAAACCTTTGTGTAATTGCTTTGCTCCTGACAAAAGGCTTGATTTACAATCTAACATATAAATATGGAATGAAAATATAAATATGAGAAGTAAGGTCTGAAAATGCCTCGAGTTCAAAGATAAGGTTCACTTCAAAACAAAAGTGGAGTATTTCAACATTACTCCCACTCAAATGCCATCCCAAAGTCCTCTACTGTAAGTGCATCTCTATAAACCCATCTTTTTGGGGGTTTTTTACAAAGTAAAAAAGATGAAATTGTTGTATCTGGTTACAGCAGCATGTCACAGACGTCCACAGAGTTTAACTTTAACCACTAGCTGCCAGCGCCGACCTCTAAATCAAATCTCAGTCCTCATCAGAAGTCATACCAGGACAGAAGGGGATTTCAAAGGGGTTGAATATGGTCTCTATGCACATCTCACATTCCGAAACAACACAATCTGAAGCCTGCAGCAATGTACTGAGTCAGCGCCTCATTTGTATTTCATGAGTCCACATACCATGATTCCTCATACTTGAGTTAAACCTTAATATAAAGGCCATCATATGGAGCCGAAGGGGAAGCACGTCTAACCCAATTACAGTCGCAATCCACTGACACAGCACTGTTCTTCCCAGTCACTGAATTCAGAAAAGTGGCTTCAAACTATATGTGGAATATAAGGTTCATTCAGGGTAAGAGGTGATGGTATTAGATAGCAAATGGTACAGTATTTTAATTTGCCCCACGGTATTGAATGATTACCACAATCAATTATCATAATGTCATCTAGTGATTTTCAAGTAAAAAGTAGTTGCAAAGTTTGAAAGTGTTTGGCAATGGTGCTGAAGATGAATTAGAGGCAAATGCTAACAGTTTTGTTAGATACACAGCTGAGATCCAATGTTATCTCGCTTGACAACCTTTCAACACATTTTAAAGAGCCCCTAATATGGGTTATGAACAGTTCATATTTTGGATTGAGTCTGCAAAAAGAGGTTGACATGAATGCAAGGTCAAAAAACACTTTTATTGTCTTATATTATGCATTTAATTTGACCTTATTTGCTCGACGACTCCCAAATGATTCGCTCAGCGATCATTTTTTCCAAAACCCTCCTTGCATGATGGTGGTCGATTTAATTTCCATTTTATAATAAAAGCAGCGTTTGTGAGTGCAGTGCTGCTTTGTGTACAGTGTTACCGGGGAAACATCTATTTTACCGCTACAAAAGCAACAACTAGCGGCAAAGAATGAATTGGCATTTTCATTCAGACCAACATGAAAATTGACTAAAAGTCACGTTTTTCCAGGTGTGGATGCACAACAAGTGGGCGGGCAATATGCTAATGTTTCATGCTGACGTCAACATGAAACGGCTTGGGATTCAATTTAATAATGACTCCTTTCAATGATTCGAATTGACTCTTTCTTTTGAGAGGGAGTACCTTTATACACGGTGCACTTTTAGACTTAAAACTTTGCAGGATGTTTTCATTCACTTAGAGCTGTGTTACACACTGCATGAAAGGTCATTTTCAAAAATCCATAATAAGGGCACTTTAATAGCTAGCTATAGTTTTCATTACAAAGAAACATCCATCATTGTGAAGAAACCGTTTGAGTGTCTCTATTTCTTGAGCTTTTTGTCTTGTGCTTGATTTCCATATGTTTTAAATGCTGTGAAAATAACGTAATCCAGTCATAAAATTATTAACACGGGAGGTTTAAGGCTGGAATACACTATATGACTTTTGCCCTGATTTACAGTTAAGTTGCGGAAAGTGAGAGCCAGACTGTATGGTAACCCATACTCGGAATTGGTGCTCTGCATTTAACCCATCCAAGTGCGCACACACACACACACACACACACACACACACACACACACAGCAGTGAGTAGTGAACACACACCTAGAGCTCTGGGCAGCTATATCCAGCACCCAGGGAGCACCTGGGGGTTCAGTGGCTTGCTCAAGGGCACTTCAGTCATGAGTATTGAGGGTGAAAATGAGCGCTGTTCATCCACTCCCCCACCTACAACTCCTGCCAACACCGAGATTCGAACCAGTGACCTTCGGGTTACAAGTCCAACTCTCTAACCATTAGGCCACAGCTACCGCTCTATTGCATAAAGTTGTTGTTATGATTGAGACCAAATCTGTTCTGCCGTGAAAGTGTTTTTATTCGGAATAGGCTAATTACAGCTTGGTCCTTGAGATCTCTCTCATTCCCAACACAATGCAAAAACAGCATAATACACTACAAGACAAAACAGTAAAAACGCCTCTGCTGTCCTACAGGGGGCAGCGTGTGACTACAAACTCCAACAACACGGCAAGGACCAACAGAATGTGTGTGTGTGTGTGTGTGTGTGTGTGTAAAGAAAGAGATTCAGAATGAAACAAGCTTACTACACACTGGTCAGAATTCACTGCACTGCATACTGCTCTAGTGAGTCAGACAGTAGGCACTATCAAAATAGTGCTATGCTACAATACTGACACACATCCTCATTTTGTTGCCTGCAAGAGACTTCTAGTTATTATCTTGGGAATAAAAACTGTTATTTAAAAAAAAAAAAAATTATCTGATGCCACTACATTTACTTCCAGTTCATTCAACACATTGCATTATGGGATACAGTACAGCTCAGCGCAGTGTGTTGTTGTAAACCTGCTCTGCATTTAGTATCCCATATATACAACAAAAAAAGACAAAATCTGTCAACTGTGTGCAGTATATGAAGGCCTACTATATGCTGCAGAAATAAGCATCATTTATTTTTATTTTTTTTTCCATACTGAATGGAAGAGGGAAAAATAATGTTTTAATGTTCATTTTGGGAATGCAACATGCACATGCAATTTTTAAGGGCCTCCTGTGGTTTCATTTCCATTCATTTCCAAAAAGTAAAATACTTGAAAAATGAAGACAAACACAAATATTAAATGTTGTAATTTTACATTTGTAATGTAAATTAAATTATTATTTAGCCATATTGATATATAATAATAAAATTTTGGCCAAATGGCGCTGCCCTGCCAAAAAGAACAGCAAACCTTGAAAATTGTTTTTAAATCACTGTCACAGTTGTAAAGCAGAAAAATCACAAGAACAAATTTTCTTCAAAAATTGTGCAGCCTTAGTTTGTGTCATCACTTGAGCACTTTAAGCTAGACGATGTAAGCTGCTTTAAAGGAATAGTTCACCTAAAAATGACAAAAATTCTCAAAATAAATAATTCACTGATAAACTTTTCTTCCACTACAGATCTTAAAATGAGCAGTCCTCATTTAATCATCATATAATAAGGTTTTGTTAAAATCCCTAAGCATTCAAACTTAGTCATGTTAATAGTGCTGTCAAATAATTAATTGTGATTAATCGCATACATAATAAAAGTTTTTGTTTACTTACTATATGTGTGTGCTGTGTATATTTATTATGTATATAAATACACACACATACAGCATATATTGAAAATATTTACATGTATTTACGTATGTATACAGTATTTATATTCTTAAATTATATAATATATAAATATTTAAAATATAAATGTAAATTTTTTCTTAAATATATACATGCATGTGTGTGTATTTATATATACATAATAAATATACACAGTACACACACATATATTATGTAAACAAAAACTTTTATTTTTGGATGTGATTAAAGGTGATTAATCGTTTGACAGCACTAGTCACATAACATGTCTTGAAATGTGTTTCATACGTTCCATTGATGCTGCAAATCATGGTGCTTGATAAAAAGACATCAGGTTTGGAGAGTAACGGAATACATGTAACGGCGTTACGTAATCAGGATACAAAAATCTAGTAATTGCAATCAGTTACAATAAAAAAAAAACTATGTATTCAGATTACAGTTACATTTTGTAAAAAAGTGGGAATTCTATCAGGATTACATTTGTTTCATTTGAAATTACATAAATTAGTATTTTGACATAACGCTACATATTTAGCGCTGCATAATTGCTGGTTCTGTTATCACGTTGACCTGCCGTTGTGTGCACAAATAAAACCTGTCTACAAGTATAATTTTTCTCAAACGTGGGATGAGACGCTGCTACAGTTAATTAATCACAATGCTTTGAAAAACATTTTCAATTTCTGGAAATTTCACAGTTATTTGGTTTCAAAGAGGATAAAGTAAATAACATAGTTGTACAGCATAAGCTATGCATGAAGACTCTTGCGTATAAACTTTTTTGTTTATAAACAAGTAAATGTTTACTTGTACATGTAAGTGATGAAAATAGAACTACAATACTAAACTGTATTCCCAACAGATGTCTGCATAGCCTTTTATATAAAATTACGGGCTGTGATGTTGAAATGGTGAAACAAGACACAATTTTAATGGTTTAAAAAAAAAAAAATTGTAATGGTTTCAAAGAAATAATACAAAAGTAATCAGTTTACATTTATATTGTATAAATGCTTGTGTTGCACTCCGGTTTGCAAGGTAAATGGGCGGTCATGTGATGTGTTTTGATTAGTGCGAGAAATATGCGAAAATAGATGCAGAGTAGGTGAAACGGAGGCTTGCCTCTGGCGATTACGTTTTAGTTGCACCAGCAACTAAAGCAAAGTCTAAGGTGTGGAAAGGTTTTGAACAAATTTATAATGAGAATAATGAGCAAGTTGGTTATATTGCTGTACACACCATCATTAAGCGCTGGAACGTGCTGAAACCATAGTGGATTCAATCATTTTCTTCCACAAAAACATGTAGGCCTAGCCTAATCTTGGTGAGTAAAGGTTTTTCAAATTATAACTAAATATTAATTTAGTCTTAAATGCAGAGTGTAGACAGAGTATAGGCTAATGCTGGCATTATTCTTTTATTAAATTTCAGCTGCTAGTGGCGAAGCAAATCCGGCGGAGCCTTTATCATAATTTGGTTATTACCAAATACCCATTCTAATATAGAATTTATCTTAATTTAATTTAAGAAAGACTCGTTTTTATTGGTGCGTTGGACTATTTAGCTAAATAAGCCTACGTCTAGACCTATTTTGAGTGCCGAGATGTTATGATGTGAGGACATATTTCTTGCTTATAGCCAATGTTATTCATAAATTAATTGTTAAAACATCAAGGCCTAACTTTTAAGGCCCAAATACAGCTCTACACCAGTCCACGACTGGTAAAAAATTATAATGCGAAGAGTGAAATATGGAAGTACTACTAATTACTATTTTGCATCTTAATTTTATTTGCTTTTTTACCTTGAATTCCATTCCTTAATTTGATATTATTTATATTTTTATATTTAATCTTCTGAGTTCAGAAACATTGTTTAATATCCCGCTGTTCATATTTTTATTCAAAGTTCAGGATCAAGATAAAGTTATTACTCTTATGTTTCTTATGATAACTGAGATAATGCTGCTTAATTTATTCTTTTTTTTACCTTGAATGTCATTGCTCTAATTTATTTTTTTTATTTTTATATTTCATATTTTGTTCTAATGTTTAATATATCTGCTGCTCATATGTTCATTTATTAGTGTGTTATATGATTAGAATATTATCCCGGTTTTAAAATAAAGAACAGCAATGATATTTGAGAGTGTATTTTCCCTTTTCAGGAAAAGTATCGAAAAAGTATCGAAATCACAATTCTTGACTTAGTATCGGTATTGAAAAAATAATTTTGGTATGGTGACAGAACTTAGTTCGGAACCAGAGCTTAGTTCGCTTAAAAAAATTTAAATTCAGTCATCTTTTACTTACCCTCATTTTGTTTCAAACTTGCATGTACAGTATTTATTTCTCCTGAGGAACACAAATGTTGAGGATTCAATCAACACTGGATTACACTCCCTTTCATTATTTGTTCTATAGAAATACAGGTTTGGTAAACCATAAAGGAGAGTAAATGAAGAATACAATTTTGGGGTGAACTATTTCTCTAATAGACTAGAATATAACTGGATTGGTTTGGCTTTTGATTGGACCAGCAAAAAAAAAAAAAAAAAACACTCAAACTCCCACGCATCCACCTCACATTACACTAAACACCACTCTGAACACCCAAGCAAGTGGCAGAGAGATTTGCAAGTGCCACTAACATTTCCTTCTGAAAAAGTGCCATAAAAATCCAGTTTCCCCATAATCCCTCATAAATAAGCAACCACATCCCATCAGCCACACGTCCAACCAGAGCAGATCAGATCTAAAACTAAACAGAAGGGCAATGCTACAGCTGTTCCAGACAAGCAGAATCAATCATAACAGGCCATATGCATCATAAACACGAGAGCTCGGCCAACTTACACGGGGACACGGCCCTGAAACGCACATGATGAACGACTTCACACAACCATGATTCATCACTGTTCATGAATCAAATGAATTACACCAGTAGATGGTTCACTCTATTTTCGGAAAGCTTGCTGTAAAAATAGTTTACAGTGCGCTCTGACACCGCATGATGAAATGAGGCGCATTCTGAGTTTATGCAGATTTCCTAATAATTTATCAACTTCTACTTCTGAACTTAAAAGAACCCATCAATACATGTTTTTTGAACACGGTTTTCTTATTGCGGTGGAAGCAGTTTGTATTAAAATTATATTTGGGTTAATTGTGCAGTTGATTGATATAGCTCTTGCTGGTTGCAAATTTAAGCAAATGAAAAGAAAACAATTTGCATAATGATTCGTTCTGATAAAATAAACATCAAAAGAAGCTTGCAAACAATTTGGTATTCATACAGACATGGCCTACTGACTAACTAATGTGACCAGACTTCAGATATAAAAAAGATGAAACGGTTCACATGCTTAGAGGAATAATTCACACATCACTGTAAATCATCATTACGGTTTATTTATAAATGTGACCCTGGAGCACAAAACCAGTCTAAGTCTCTGGGGTATATTTGTAGCAATAGTCAAAAAAAAAAAAAAAAAAAAAAACATTGTATGATTCAAAATTCTGGATTTTTCCAAAATTTTCTAAATATGTTACTCTATTATTTACTTGAAAATGTAATCTGAATATGTAACTCAAGTTACATAATGTGTAACCCCCAAAACTTATTTTTATTTTTCTTAATGTGAGCTTGTGAAAAGAGAGAGATGTTTATTCAGATATATTTGATTCAGCTCATTCATTTAAATAGGTTAATTAGATCTTCTCAAAAGAATTCACCAGTGGGCCTATCCTAAACTCTCCTACAAATAACTAGACAAACATCACTTAAAGCCTTTGCTGTGTTCAGTATTCAGATTTGTTGGCTCTCAGTCCTGTCAAGAGATTCTAGTGCATGCATCAATCATGTCTGTACACCTGGATTTGAGCAGTTTCACTACGTTCTTCCATGAACATACTGTCAAACTGTCTTGTGGAGCATCTGTGATCTGCAATTCACCGACTGTTTTGAGGGTTTAAAGAAAAGAAACTCAGTTATCATTCTTGCATCTTGTGACTGGTTGTGATGCAATGCATTTGAAATCTTATACGCAATCCGGTATCAACTGACAGCACAATACATTTGGTTCATGTTGAAAAGTAGACTAAGGGTGCTTTCAGACTTGATTCGCTTGCCTGGTCTGAACCCCAGTTTGATTGCTCCCCCCTCCCCCCGCCCCTGCTGGACTGTGTTCATTTTATAATATTTGAGTTCTGATCGATTGCGTCATCAAGCCAGCAACTGTTTACCCTGTTGCTTAGTAACGATGGCGCAGGAGAAGGCGGCAAATGCATAGCATTACTCCCTGCACTTTTATGTTTTTACGTTTTTGAACCGTTCGTTTTGTTTACAAAGCTTCGTTACATAACGGCACTTGGGTCTATCTTACGAATGTGCTGCAAATGCTCTAAAGAGTGCTGAAGGTGAACAGATATTAGATGTACAGCTCTCTGTTTGCAGCACGTCAGTCACGCTTGTCAGGAAAGTGAGTAAAACACACACACAAACACAATTTCATCAAATAATATGTCATTAATAGCAGGTCACTTATGTGATTTGGTACGATTGTGTTCACATCAGCAGCGAACCGTACCAGAGTTCACATGAACTGTACCCCAGACCACAGTTTTTAGCGGACTCTGGTACGGTTCGCGTGTATGCACTCCCAAATACAGAAGACGTTCACATCATCCAAACGAACCGAACTCTGACGTCAATCAAACCTGGGTGCGCACCAAAAGTGCTAGTGTGAAAGCACGCTAAATGTCTTCAGGTGAGCCATCCAAGGACTAAATCTCTCTCTGGCTGAGGTTGGCTTGCTTGTTGGAATTGGCAGGTACACGTGTGTTTACAGGGAGGAAACATTAAAGCCAGACTGCAGATTTCTATTGACCTCCAAAGTTTCCTGGGTAGTCTTCACTGATCAGCCACAACATTAAAACCACATGCCCTGGACTCCACAAGACCTCTAAATGTGTCCAGTGGTCTCTGGACCTCCATGAATTGTACCTGTTAGTCCAAAACCCATAGATGCTCAATTGAACTGAGATCTGGGCACATTTTAGGCCAAGGCAACACATTGAACTTTTTGTAATGTTCCTCAAAGCATTCCTGAGCTTTTTGGGTTTTTTTTTTTTTTTTTTGCAGGGTGGCAGGTGCATTATCCTGCTTTTGTATTTGCTCTGATACCTACAAAACTATGCTGAAGGCCATGGATTTGTGTTAGAATCAGAATGGTGAAAGATTTTCACCTTTCAACACAAAAACTTTAAATCTCGTCTGGAAAGCGCACTTCCTCAACACATCCCATAATGTTTTGAGAATTAGGCCAGTAAGCAGTGAGGAGGCTGTTTAAACGAATTTAACCATATGTGTATCTATACTATAAAAGCAATCCAGTTGAATGTGTTTTTAACTCCTTCTGGAAGCAGTTGAAAGTGGAAACTATTCAGACCTTATTTACACCTGTATTTTACATTGCCCATTTGTGATTGGATCACCAAAAGATGCATCTTTAATACCAGGAATAAACAGGGGCCCAAGATCTTTTCGCTTGCTCATCTTTCCTTATTCCAACACATGAAATTCAAGAACTGCCATTCTTGAATCAGTGCTACTCACTTCACCTGTCAGTGGTTTAAATGTTGTAGTCTATGTCCTACCTTAAGGACAATGTTAGCCTTTCAAACAATGTTTAGTTTCTTGCATTCTAAAGTGAACACTTGATCTGAAAGTCAATTTGTACATGCAACAACAGTCCTAGAATACAACTAATACATGTCAGAAGAAGGGTGTCTCTTGGTGAAACAGCCTTCAATAAAATATTAATGAAAATGTGTCCTAAATATAACAAAATAACACACATCAGCCTTACAAGTGTCAAAGAACTAGATCTCTACTCTTATAGACTGAGAGACACAAAAGCACAGCTCAAAGTCCCAATGGATGGCTGAAAAGCAAGAGCACAGCACTTTGTGGCTGGACTTTTAGGATGAATAATTAATTGTGTCTGATGTTATTGGGGAATAGTTGTCTTGCCGGGAGCAGATCTCCATAAGGTGGTTCAGTGTGCTCTGTTGCTAAGGCAGGGTCCAAAATTAACTTTTTCCCACACCAGCCAATGGTGGGTGAGGAGAGAACATTTGCAAGCCAAAAATAGTTTTGACAATGAAACTGCAGTTTGCCTTGTTAAAGGTCAATTTCTCTGATATTGTTTCCTCTTGATGCATTTTTCCATTAAGCATCCAAGACTGATCACCTGTTAGTTGAGTATAAGGGCGGATAAACGTTTAAATGACACTGTGCTATGGGGTCACGTGTTTCTGGCTAACTCTGTTTGGTTTCAGTGATGCGATCCAATGATAAGATTGGACCCCATTTACACCTGTATTTCTTACTGACTACTTGTTGTCCGGTCACAACATTGCATGTAATTAACTATTTCCATGTTGTAAACTATTTAAAATACTATATATAATGCTGAATTTAAAGATATAATAATGCGGAATTACAATTTGTTGGTCCCAATAACACCAAATGTCTGGTGACATTGCATGTACAGTATGTATAGTTTAATACAAAGGACCAAAAGCCAATCACAAAAGTAGGTACTTTCTTCATTTAAAAACCATGAGATGCAGTGGGATGTATCAATGTCGAAATTCATGCGCCACTCATAGCTAGTCAGACTGATGGCTGAAGGTCTAGAATCCATGGCCTCTTACATTGGCCTGCCCATGTTTGACCAACATGTCAAACAACCAATCACAGTTTGTTTCGGGGCGTGGAAATGTTGCCACAATAACAGACTGGTGTGTAAATCCCGCTGACGTATTATAAGGATTCTGTGCCACAAACTTTAAATATTTTAAATACTTTTGAAAATCCATCGTTCCTGATAAGCGATCATCATCACGGTTGTAAACATGACGGCTTTCTTCTTTTGTGAGGGGGTTTGGCGGCACAGCAGCTTTGCTTCCAGGCAGAACATTAAAGAACGCGACACACACGTCTCCCGGAAATTGTGTATAATTCAACCAAACTGATGAAGACTTCAAAACACCTGAAGAGTTTCCACTTTTTTTGTGGACGTTCAGCCAAAGGCCTGAGGACGTGACGTCTCAGGCTGAGACTACGGTTAAGGCTCTCTGACGACTGACGCAGACCTAAAATTCAAATGTTTTTTTTTTTTCTCAATTCGACGAATATTCGAATCTCAATTATATCATGAGATCAGTATTGTGTATTGAACCGATTCATATATACACTCACCTAAAGGATTATTAGAAACACCATACTAATACTGTGTTTGACCCCCTTTCGCCTTCAGAACTGACTTAATTCTATGTGGCATTGATTCAACAAGATGCTGAAAGCATTCTTTAGAAATGTTGGCCCATATTGATAGGACAGCATCTTGCAGTTGATGGAGATTTGTGGGATGCACATCCAGGGCACGAAGCTCCCGTTCCACCACATCCCAAAGATGCTCTATTGGGTTGAGATCTGGTGACTGTGGGGGCCATTTTAGTACAGTGAACTCATTGTTAGGTTCAAGAAACCAATTTGAATTTATTCAAGCTTTGTGACATGGTGCATTATCCTGCTGGAAGTAGCCATCATAGGATGGGTACATGGTGGTCATAAAGGCATGGACATGGTCAGAAACAATGCTCAGGTAGGCCGTGGCATTTAAACGATGCCCAATTGGTACTAAGGGGCCTAAAGTGTGCCAAGAAAACATCCCCCACACCATTACATCACCACCACCAGCCTGCACAGTGGTAACAAGGCATGATGGATCCATGTTCTCATTCTGTTTATGCCAAGTTCTGACTCTACCATCTGAATGTCTCAACAGAAATTGAGACTCATCAGACCAGGCAACATTTTTCCAGTCTTCAACATTCTCCTCTGACCTCTAGCATCAACAAGACATTTTCGCCCACAGGATACTGGATGTTTTTCCCTTTTCACACCATTCTTTGTAAACCCTAGAAATGGTTGTGCATGAAAATCCCAGTAACTGAGCAGATTGTGTAATACTCAGACCGGCCATCTGGCACCAACAACCACGCCACGCTCAAAATTGCTTAAATCACCTTTCTTTCCCATTCTGACATTCGGTTTGGAGATCAGGAGATTGTCTTGATCAGGACCACACTCCTAAATGCATTGAAAAAACTGACGTGTGATTGGTTGATTAGACAATTGCATTACTGAGAAATTGAACAGGTGTTCCTAATAATCCTTTAGGCGAAAGAGTGTGTGTGTGTGTGTGTGTGTGTGTGTGTGTGTGTCTATATATATATATATATATATATATATATATATATATATATATATATATATATATATATATATATATATAGTGACGAGTCAGCTGCCTCCTCCCTGATTATCACCGGCACCCCGTCCTAAATCGCCGCCCTTCACCAGGCTCCCGACTGGAGTGGGTGTGTGAGAGGAGGGGCGCTGGACGAGTCAGGGCTGGCGGCGTGTGATGGGGCACACCTGAAGGAAGTGGAGCCTCATCACCGCCACTGTTTAAAAGCCCAACGCGCCTCTCCTCAGGAGACCGGTCTCTTCCCCGTGCATGCACACTGGTGTCCTCGTGGGTCCAGGAAGGGTGCGTTGAGGGACTCCCGCGCCACCAAGACGTGAGCTGCCGGACCCGCGATCCGGATGGGAACCGCACCCGTATACATGGCCGACGGGCCAGGATGCCGGGCCGTCCATCCCCTACCAGCGCCGCGGCCAACGAGAGAGACGCGGCCGCTAGGAGAAGCCGCCGCCCCTCGTGCCCCGGACCAAGGAGGGGCGATGAACTTCCTCGATGAACACTGCCCGACCTACACAAACCCCGCAGCACGACAAGGACACCAGATTCCCTGTTATTTTGGACACTTTCCCCCTTTGGCCACTTTTATTCCCTGTTATTTTATGATTTCTGTTAATAAAAGCCTCTCCGAGGCCTGACGCCACGCCCACTGTGTCTGTCTTGTGCTCCTCCCGTGACAATATATATATATATATATATATATATATATATATATATATATATATATATATATATACACACACACACACACAAGGCATATTAATAATTAGTTTAAAACATTTTAATATATGACGGACACCCAATGGCCAATAGGAACAATCTTTGACCAATGAAAAAAGTTTCAAATCAATTCACTGAAACAGTTTGAACTGGATCATGGAATTTAACTGAAGTTACAAACTTTTTTGTACATTTACAGTAGCTGTTTATCTTCACCATGCCTCAAGACTTATATATATAAATATGACTTATCCCCTCCCTTCTTACCAGACCAGTCAAAATGCTCAATTAATGTATTTTGTTTCGACAAACACTGCTTAAACATGGCAGTCGAATCAGAGTTGTAATACATCATGGGTAATCAGCGATCATTTTTATTTATTTATTTTTTTGATAAATTCCGGAAATTGCCTCTGATCTAATCATGCTTATGGTATAATTATAGTCTGCAATGCGTGAATATTCCTTTCATCAGAGCTAACAGTGAAAATAGGTCAACAGATGGTTGTGGTGTATTCCAGGTATACGTCTGTCATTAATGGTGAAGGGAGACATGTAGATTGCCACCAATTCACTAACACAAAAAATCTAATACCAAAATATTTGTACTTTAAAACTAGGCACAAGATCTTATAACAGAAGCCAATTACTCATTGCTTTTTTTTGCCTCGTTGTTTGTCGATCAGTGAAAAACAGGCCCAATGACTGACCACATAAACAGGAACAACGTGATCAGAAGATGGCCAGCATCCAGTTCCTGCACAGTCAGTAGCTGGGAGAGAAAGGTATCTGGCATATGTCACCATATTGGACACGCTTCTCGGATCGGGTGCCTTTTCACAGGAATGCTCTCTCTAAAGAAACTGCACACACGACTGTATTTCTCATCGTCTTCACTAAGCGAGCATTAGGCTGCATGATCGTTTCTGTGTGGCCTAGTTTCCGTCTCTGATGTGTCTTGAAAGCTCCAAGCAGATCCAGAGGCAAAGCAAAAGAAACACACACTCACACACATCCATTTAGAGGGAAGCACTGAGGAATAAAGGATTCGCCTTGTAAAGGGAACCTGTTTTTAAGTGTGTTTTATCTCTGTTTGCATGAAAAGTCCCAACTGAAGTCGAACTGAGAAACAACTAGCATAGATATATATTTTACTTCTCTCTTACACCATTTGGCAAGTGGTCTGGCACTTTGCTGCCAACGTGTAATCCCTCTATTGTATGCGGCCACGAAAGGAAAGAAGCACCGGCACTAAATGAGGAAGTTAAATGTCATTCAAGTGAACACTCAGTAGGCAACTACAAAAACAGGCACAATTAAGGCTGTAGAAAGTACACTTCTATTTTAGAATGTTGCATGACCTGTATAAAGTCATAGTTTTTGCTATTTTTGGACCAAAATTTATTTTCGATGCTTCAAAAAATTCTAACTGACCCTCTGATGTCACATGGACTACTTTGGTGATGGTTTTATTACCTTTCTGGTCCTTTTATTACCTTTCGTTTGGAACGACATGAGGGTGAGTTATTAATGATATAATTTTGATTATTGGGTCAACTAACCCTTTAACTGAAGAAAGTTCTGGCACATCTAACTATTAATTGCATCAATGCATTGGCAGAGGGAGTCAATGGGGCAGTAGTCATTTGAGAGATAAAGCTAGGTAAATCTGGGTATCATCAGCATAGCTGTGATTGACAATTTGGTTCTTTCTCGTTATTTGACTTAGTGGAAGCATATACAGACTAAACAAGAGCGGTGCAAGAATTGACCCTTGTGGGACTCCGCATGTCATGGACTTCCACTTAGACTTATGCTCTCCTAGACTCACATAATAGCCTCTCCCTTCTAAGTATGACCTGAACCATTTGAGTACCATCCCAGAAAGCCAGACCCAGTTTTCCAGTCTCTCTAGTAGTATGTTATGATCGACAGTGTCAAACACAGCACTGAGATCTAGCTATTCCAGTACCGATATTTTGCCAGAGTCACAATTTAAGCGAATATCATTTATTATATTAATGAGTGCTGTCTCTGTGCTGTGATGCGGTTGAAAACCAGATTGAAAATTGTCCAGGTATCCATTTAAGTTTAAGTATTTGTTCAGCTGATTAAAAACGACCTTTTCGATAATTTTGCCTATGAAAGGAATATTAGATATTGGTCTAAAATTGCTCAAAATGGTGTAATCAAGATTGCTCTTTTTCAGGAGGGGCTTAACAACTGCAGTTTTTAAGGAGTTTGGAAATGTCCCAGAAAGAAGTGAGGTGTTCACCACTTCTAAAAGATCTGCTTCTAAGCAGTTAAGCACACTTTTGAAAAAAGATGTGGGAAATGTGTCAAGATAGCAGGTTGACGATTTTAGGTAATGCACTATTTCTTCAAAAAATTTGGTATCAATTGCTTCCAAAGTAGACATATCTTTTTTATATTGTGGCAGAATCTGTCTGACTTCTGCATTACTTGAGGATGTGCTAATCACCTTCTTGATATTGATGATATTTTCAGAAAATAAGGAAGCAAACTCATTGCATTTGCTGTCTGAGAGCATTTCACTGGGAATCTGACTTGGGGGGTTTGTCAGTCTCTCAACAGTGGCAAAAAGAGTACGAGTGTTATTTAAGTTACGGTTTAGTTCAAGTTTTGTCTTCCTCCACATCCGCTCAGCTTTTCTGCGTTGTCTTTTCATAGTCTGAACTGCTGTTGATCTTCTCCAAACTGATTTTCTGTCTGTTTTCTTACTGACTATTATTGGAGCAATATCATCAATAACATTCTTAACTTTTGAGTTGAAGGAATCAAGGAGAATATCAACAGAGTCTGCAGAAATGCTTGGTGTTAAAGATATAGTCTCCATAAATAGTACACTTGTGTTCTCGTTAATGCATCTCCTCCTGACAGAGACTGATCTAGATACAGTTGTAGCAGAGATCAATATATCAAAGAAAATACAGAAGTGATCAGATAATGCTACGTCCTTAATAACAATGGATGAAATGTTTAGACCCCTACTGATGATTAGATCCAGAGTGTGTCCACCTTTGTGTTTGGGTCAAAGCACATACTGAATCAGGTAAAAAGTGTTTAGAAACGTTATCATTTCTTTTGTTGTTTTGTTTTCTGCATTATCTATGTGAATATTAAAATCCCCTGCAATAGCAAAACAGTCAAACTCTGAGTAAATCATTGATAACCTCTTCTGTGACCTCTTCAACAAAGGCTGGAGAGTATTTTGGAGGCCTGTAAATAATAATAAACAGAATGCGTGGAGTACCTTTCAGCACAATCCCTAGATATTCAAAAGACAAGTACTGACCAAATGACACTAGCTTGCATTGATAGACGTCTTTAAATAGAGCAGCTACACCTCCACCTCCCCTAACAGTCCAGCAAACACTCATGAGAGGGGCTGCTTCATTGAGGACTGTTTGTTGCACTGCAACTGTCTTCGAGCCATGTTTCGTTTAGAAACATAAAATCCAGATTGTTTGTGGTTATAAGGTCATTGATTAGAAATGATTTTTTTTAAGTGAGCGAATGTTTAAAAATGCTAACTTGATGGAGTTATTGGTGTCTTTACATCGATCTTAGTTTGATGCATAATAGGCCGCAGATTAGATGAGTTTGCCCTTCGGCTTGAGAAGGCCTTAGACTTTCTATCAAGTGATAAAACTGAAATAGAGAAAGCTACAGGGCACACTGGGTTCCCGCTTGTACTGTAAGCATTTGTGAATGTTGCTGCTATTATAGCGGGGACCCGACACATATCACTGAGAGCTGCTATCAGTTGTTTTTGGTTCACCTTCAGCAGATAGAGGGTTTTGGCCCTGGCTTTGTGGCAGATGTCGGAGAGCTCTCACGGGAGCAGGCCCCACAGGCTTTGGTGGTTGGGGGGCCCGCCGTTTTTTTGTTGATATCTGAGGGCTTGCAGCAAATGAGTGAGAGAGTTTAGTCCCAGCTTTCACCAATTCCTCCATTTTCTGTGAAAAGCACAAGTGGAGATGCTGGAGAGAGGGATAATGTGTCTGGTGAGATGGGCTGTGTCTCAGGTGTTTCCGGTGGCTGTGATATGTTGTCCTGGCTTCCCTGGCTGTTTTCCAGAAAGTAGTCTTTGGGTGCTAAATCTTGTAGCCATTTTGATATATGACAGTCTGTCTGTGAGGAGCTCTGTGGGCAGGGCTCAGCCGAGATAGTGTCCGTCCCCAGTGCTTGTTTTGGCTGCATGGTGTTATCAGTGTCCTTGTGGGATATGTCAACCACATGATGACTCGGACCCGGTGTGTGTATGCTGAATGGATTGACACACTCTGCTGAAGGATGACAGAGGGAGAAGTAGATATTGTCCTTAAAGGAACACTCCAACTTTTTGGGACTTTAGCTTATTCACAGTATCCCCCAGAGTTAGATAAGTCCATACATACCTTTTTCATTTCTGTGCGTTCTGTAAGTGTTATTTGACCCACCCACCGCTAGCCTATCTTAGCACAAAGACTGGATGTAAATTAGGGCTGCACGATATTGGGAAAAAATTACATTGCGATATTAAATTTTTCTGTGATCTATATTGCGATATGAAATCTAATCAAAAAAATTTTCTTACAAACAAAAATGGGGTTGGCACACTTCCATTCTCATTTTAAATGATTTAAACATCGACATCATTCTGTCAATTGATTAATATGCGCGAGGGAGAGAAAGCAAGACAGCGCTCGTGTTGTTTGAAGACGGTGAGCATGCGGCCTCTCTCTCTCGCGCTCTCTCTATATCTCTCTCGCGTGCTCTGTATACCACTCTCTCTCTATGACACAACGTGCAGCCCTAATGTAAATGGATAATGGTAGTATAGTAATCCCAATAAGTAACAAAATAATGCAAACATTTTCCTATTTACATAGTGTGATCTGTATAGTCACAGCATGTACAAATAACAAGGCTATATGAGACAGAGACCATTTTTATCGTATAAATACTGGGAACTATATTCTCACTAGGCGTAGGAGCACAGCTAACGTTACTTGGGCGGAGTGGCTACTTTGGCAGAGTTTTGACATCACAGTTCAGTATGGTTTCGATTCAGCAGAGGAAAAAACTAAACATATTTATTTATTTATTTATTATTATTAAACTGTTGTTTACTGAACAAATTGTTTCTTGATTTCAAAGATTTCAAATCTGTTATTGAAATAAATTTAGCTAGAACATAATTTTTTATAGGGATACAAATCTACCAAAGAGTATGCTCTAAACTATAGGGAGGTTACCATAAACAACAAAGCCCAAACTAAAATGTTATTAATATTTATTTTTAAATATAATAATCAACGCTCAACTTAATGTTAATGTTTTTAAATTAACTTCTAAATTATAATATTTCTATTTGTTTTTGAGGGACGATCGCACTCCATGCTGCTGTTTGAACATTAAAGAACACCGAAACGGCTTTTATTGTCTGAATTTCCAGAAAAAATTGACATAATTTGAATGATGAGAATTTGCTTCCTACCAAAAGTAACGACATTTTGAACTGGAAACTCGTGCGTTGGTTAAAACAATGCTGTATTTGTTGGGTACACATGCGCACCGAACTTTAAGACCCGTTCTGAAAAACTTTGCTCCAAATACATGAACCGTTACACTAAATGGCACTGTTCACGCTCAGTGGAGAAAGAGGCATCTTTCTGACAAGCATTCAGTATTTCCAGAGCCAGATGAGAAACTCTCTCCAGGTATTACAGAGTTAGTTGTGCTCAGAACTCGTGGAGTAATCTGAGGGTCAAGCATCATAATCAAAGATCTAGTGGTAATAGTTCACTGTGCAACACTTGCAGGGCTAGAAACTAGATCTTTGACCACGGAACTACAACTCCATCACATGGTTTATGATCCCATGCTAGCACATATTTCTGCTGAAGTAGAAAGCTGCATGTCCTGAATACTCCTCTGCAGTATCAGCAGCTCACAGCCCTAGATGTCTGGCTTCCAATGTTCTCGGGTTCAGGCAAATGGCACAGCGGTTCATCTCACAAACCCAACAGTCCTGTCTGAGAGATATGCAGAACTCAACTTGCCGAGGGAGACGAGAGCTTTGAAGTGCCTACACACAGTTCCCAGTGATTAAACAGGATTTGACCAAAAATATAATTAAATTCTTGGCCATTTTCAGAAAGAAAAGATGTCTTAAAGCCGTATCAGTGAGTAAGGCACAGCACGATAACTGGTGAACGGAAATGAAATAAATGCAGCAAGGTAATTGTGTTTTGGCTAAAAAATAAACTTACCTCCACAAATATGAAGCATGGGATGATGGAGTAACTTCGGTGTGTATTATCTGAAGCCATTTTGCATTGATGCAGTAAAAGTTCCACAGTTGGCAATCTATGAGAGCAAGTAGAAGTAGGTCAAATTAATAGCGCATTCAACAACAATTACAAATTTACTACAATTCTATAAAATGTAGAGACAGTAAAAACAAGAGAATGAATGTGGAAAAACAAGAAGTAGTTACTTTTGTAAAGTGACGTATTTTGTGTCAGATTTTCCGTTTCAAAATTCAAACATTTCCGTTCAAATACAATTTTTTTTTAAACTTTTATTCAGCAAGGACACACTGAATTGTTGAGAAAATAAACGTAAAGATATTTATAATGTTACAAAAGATTTTAGACTATATATATTCATCAATTTTTTATCAGCACTGATAATAACCTGAAATGTTTCTTGAGCAACAAATCAGCATATTACATTTCTGAAGGATCATGTGACCCTGAAGATTGGAGTAATGATGCTGAAAATACAGCTTAATAAACAGGAATAAATTACATTTTACAATATATTCACATAGAAAACACTTATTTTAAATTTAAATCATTAAATAAATGCAGCTGTAGTTTGATAAAGAGACTAAATAAATATTCCATCTTGAATGGCACCATGTACAGAAGTTGTGTCCTTTATGTTGTGGGAAAGGAACAAGCTAACTTACTGAATACATAAATACATACACAGGAGACTTGAAAATGCTAAATCTGGGTTTCATGTCTACAAAATTCTGCTGAGTTCAGTTAAATATCCTAAAATGATTTCTGAAATACCTAAGCAGAATCCTATAACTACAACAAATAGGAGCTCACAACAAATTCCCCAGAGGATCTGAAAATGAGATTCATTGTATAAATTTGCTGTCTCCTAGGGCGGCAATTAAGCAGAAGTGTGTACATTTTTTGATGTTAAAATATTTTATCCCACCCCAGTTTTAGAAGCAGAAACTACTCAGTAAGACATATCCGGATGATTCCTCAGAAAAGTGTAAATACTGTGGCTTTGTGGCCCAATCAAAACTAACCTGGATGACACAATAAATGGGTCTAGCTTTGGGGATGATTTTTTGACTTACCACTAGGGAATTTTGGGGGGGAACTTGTTTGAAATCATTTTTTTATTTTGACAGTTTCATTTGGTGAAACTTGTGGTACAGAAATTAACAGTCCTATCAAACTTGAGTTAAACTTCCCTCTCATTTGAAATTACAGGAGCTAGTTGGTGGGGCAAGTTGTTGTGGCTATGATTCGGAAGAACTGCTCATAATTGTTCCTAACTTTTTCTTCCGCGAATGTACTGGAACCAGCATTTGTTTTCCATGATGACTGTGTATTTGAGCATCTATCTATCTATGCTTTCTAAAGCAAATACACATCACACACATTCAGAGAGTGAATTCATGACATGAATTGCATCATTATTTAGTTTATTGCAAAACTCCAGTACATGAGACTAAGAAAAAAAAGTTAGAGGCAGCTGTTCAGTCTGCCACATCTTTCCTTAATTGCCGTGTGTGACAGACCTCGACAAAAAAGCAGTTTTAAGTCAATTCATGCAGTGTGAATAATGGCCCAAAAAGTATTTGGACAGTTAAGCCACTTTAAAAAATTAATTAATATATCAAAATATCATTGAAAACACCAAGAAGTGGCACCTGATGAGACTTCTGTTTTGATATGGGTCTTAGTTAATATATTGGTACATTTTGGGATCTTGACTAGTTTGGTTTTCATAGCAATTCTAAAAGGTACATTGACTAACATGGTGTATGCTTTACAATAAAAACATTTTCACCCAGGAATTGCAAGGAAATTCTAGCCTGACTACGTCAGACTTCGTACTTCCACTCAATTTCAATTATCTTCTGTAATCAGTCTGAGATAGTGACCTATCTCCCTGTTTTTCTCCGGCCTATCAAAGAACAGAGGGCTGGCTGAGAGCCATGACGTAGTAGATGCTAAGCGGCGAATGTAAGATCGTAGTTTAGGTTAGGGAAATCCACGAAGCAAAGTGTAGTAGCAGAGTTTGGTTTGGTAATTGTATTTAACCATTTAGAGCCCATAAATTTGTTAAAATAATCAAATATAGTGAAAATTCGCTCTTTTTCACTGCTGATTGTATTTCAATGGCATAAAATCACTTATTTAAAAATGCAGACAAATAATGTTTCCATGGCCATGTAGCACAGCAATGTCACACGAGCGTGTAACTGTGATAGAGACCATAGTCCAAAATCTACCGGTTGACCAATTTCTACCAGTTAATCATATCTACTAGTATATCACCGATGCCTAGCCCTCGTCATATAGCAGTACCGTCTTCCTCCATCTGCTGTTCTTGGAAATAATGAAGTCCTCATCACTCCTTTAGCTGCTGCATCTGTGCATTACTAAACATCTTTTCATTTGGACCCTGTCAGCCTAGACAATGATTCATGAGACTATTACCTCAAGTAAACTGACGCTGCTGTAGGTCCAACACTTGGTCATTGCTTTACATCTTAGCAGGTCTAGACATTCAGTAATGCTGATACACAGTAGTTTATATCCCTTCCTTCCTACTAGTATCGCTTATTCACAGTGTGTCCCTTGACGCACGTTGTTAAATTGTTAACAGCTTTCAGAGCACCTGAGAACTCTTTCCTGAAGTTGCTAAACTGAGAATAGGAGTGAAAAAAAAAAGAATAATAATTTTGATAATACAAACAGCCGTTTCTGAAAAACCCACACATCCCACCTGGCTTGAATTTACATTTACATCAACATCCTAAACTTTAATGAAACAAAAAGCTTATCTACTATGTGGGAAATACAATCTTTTGTTAGTTTCACATGCAGTTTAACTTTTAAAAGAATTGTTTTCTCCAGTTTGCATTTTCTGTGACGAAATAAGAGTTTTTATTTGTTAAGAGTTTTGACCATTGTTACAGTTGTGACACTCACAGTGATTATGTTTCAAAAACAATAGTAATTACCAGTATACTGAATCTTTTCTTCATAAAATTGAAGGCCTGTTTCGAACGTGACAAAAAAAAGGACATTATGATGGGAAACTCCAACTGGTGAATGAGATATGATGTAATCTGACAGCACTGCATTTAAACCTCCACCAACGCCATCTTTCATCGTGTCGCTTGCCTCTGTCTGCCGTTGTGCGCTCACGTGTTTTGGAGGGGGTGTGTCTTTGGAGAGTGATTATGCATGAAGCCTCTCTGAAATCACCTACCCTACCTTTAAACTGGCATGTACAAGACTACTGTTTGCGTATGCACAATACTTCCAAGTAAGACTACCGTTTTATTAAAGAAATGCATGAATAGAATACAAAAAAGATCGCATTAAAGAGCAATAAAAATGGTTGAGATTGTATAATTTAAATACATCATTAACTAGGAGGTAAAGGCAAATTAAACAATAATAATGTTACGGTCCAATGCTAAAAATCACCTTGCTAACATAATGTTTACACATATGGTAAGGTAAGGCTAAAAAACAGACTGTTCGAAATACTAATGTTTATTGTCAAGTTCAACAAAATTTGTTTAATTTGCCCATTGACAATAATGCAGGTGAAAATGTTTTATGCTATCAACTGCAACTGGATGTGACGAAACAAGGACTATGAAAACTGTTTGCAAATTCATATGAATGTCATGCATATGTTTTTGTATGATCTGCTCATGGATGTTTTACCTACAATTATTTTCGTACTAGTGAGATCGTTAAAATTAATTGAAACTGCATGCTCAAGCACTACTTACATACAGAACCACTTCACTTTCATCAATTTTAGGCTGCAATCTACCTAAACCTAAATTAATGAGAATGAATATTTTTTGTGTAGCTATAAAAACCCTCATCTTATTGCTTTTCAATAAAAATTGTATTGCTAAAAGCGAAAAACACCTTCACCTTAGGGCTGTACAATGGAACTTCATCCTCTCTATCGCCATATCTGGTTGGGACATTAAATTGCAAGTTACTTGCAGAGTAAGTCCATGGTTTCCTGTGAACATTTTAGAGCAGATCCTTCATTCTACAGAAAGACCCAGTGACAGCGAGAAGAAAGTCCTACAAAGCCTTCATCCAAACAACATGTCATCTGAGCAAGTAAGTAGAATATCCCCATTTTGACTGGAGCATGGTACTACACGACTACTTTTTACAATACTTGGGTTTTGAGAGAAGAAACAAGGCTGTCAAAGAGGACATAAAACATCTAAGGCATATGAATATCAAAGCAGAACAGCATCCCAAGGATTTATATGACTCAGGACAGCAAATGTTCTGCAAGTTCAAGTTAACTGGACTCAAACGGAGATCTGTAATGGCCACTTAAAATCAAAAACTGACCTTTAGGAGAGCTAGATGCTAAGAGTTTCTCTTCAGAGAGTACAAGCACACAGTCAGAAGTAACATGCAAGTCTGACATTACTCTCAAAAAAAGAACAAGTTAAGCCCATGAAACACAAAGTCGACTTCCAAGAACTAGTGACAACAAAAGCCAGCCGTGTTTTTGCCTCGCATCGGCTGCGCCTGAACCGAAAATCTGCACTTGAACAACCAGCACGTGTTCTGCGCCTGCACGAGAACATTTACTGTCTGTATCAGCAGGTATCAATAGTCTATATTTGTCATTTAAAAGGAGAAACCAAAACAAGGATATATGAGATATATGCAGATATATAAAATGTAATCAAAAGCAGCACTTTACATATGTTGACTTGGATGTATATCTGAGCTGGAGAACAGCTCTACATCATCAATTTACAAAAACCCCAATACTCACTGGAATGATTTCATGACTAGCACTGAAGTTTTTGAACAGGCAGAGCTTACTAGCATCAAGGCCATGCTGTTCAAGATGCAGCTGCAATGGGCAAAACCACGTCTTCAAGATGGAGAATTATCAGCTACCCAAGAACACTGCTGCAAGCTGCACTCACCCTTGGCCATCACGACCAAAGAAGAGGTTTAAGGACTTTACAGCAAGACCTATGGACAGATTATGGTTAGGGTCTAATTTAGCCTCTGATTGCGAATCCTGGAGACACTGTTCACCAGGATGTCTATTGCTTCAAGATAGCATGCAGGGCTGGTCTCGAAGACTAAAGGAAACGGAAGAATAATATGACATTGCAGCATATAAAACCAATACAAAATGAAAACAGAACGCTTATGTATGTTTGTGATTTCCCTTTTTTTTTGTGAAGGAATATCCTTGAATACCAAATGGAATGAGACACTAGCTATGTTTCCATTCAAAGATTCGAATTAAATTTATTTATTATATTGCATAAAATATTTGTGAATAAAGCACCGTTTCCATCCAACAACTCCGGGACAACAAAAGCGTCACTCCCTTCTAAACTGGCACTAAATATCCCTAAAAAAACTAGAAACCACTAAATGCAACACTACCAAATTTTGTTATAAGTTTGATTGCAACATAAAGGCTAATCATGGCTGTTAATAGCATTCACCGTCTGTTTGAACACTGTTCGGTTCATTTTTGGCCAGATAGAAACTGCACACAGACTGTATGTTCATCTACATACAGTGTCTGTAAATCCTATCGCTGACAGCAGGTGGCGCTTATAGAACAGCTGAATTACAACTGTTTCCCGTAACCTCCATGGACAAAGCATTACTGTGATTAAGAACACTTCCTTTACGTATTACATGGAGCGAAGATGAAAACAAAATGTCATCGTATCGCACCTGAAAAGAGTCAGAAACTTCAAAGGTATATTCATATAATTAATTCATTCATATATTGATTTGAATAATTCCCTTGGCACTCTTTTAAACCCTCCCAGCTTTTCCACCCTGTTTTCACTCAAAATGATGATACTGTTACTTAAAAATGTGCTTTATGCTGCACATTATTTAAAAAGTATTTATTTATCGTGAGTTGTTAAAATTGCGGAAATTCTAATATGGTTTTAATGATAATTAAAAGATGAAACGGTAATACTGTGGCGAATTTGTATCATGATTTATCATAAAACAAGTATTTGTTACATCACTAAATTTGAGTGGGGGAATCTTTGAAATGACTGAAGTTGCTAAAAAAATATAATAAATGTGACATCAACTTAAAAGATGAAAACTAATCAGCATCACATCTTGCATAGAAATGAAACACACAGAGACACAAGCAATCTAAACTTAGATCAAATGTGTTATAAACACTTTAGGAAAGTCTTCAACCTTATTACACAAAGCCTTAGTTTGGATCCTATGAGGAAAGTGTTTTTGAAGGAATTATGATTTGCACTTGCCTGTGAAGCAAACATTGCAATCATGCTAGGGAATTGTGGGTGTTTTTAGGGCATTTCTAGGTTGTTGCTTGTTGCTATCGCTTGGGGGTTTTCCTTCACTAAGAGATTTTATGCTTTATCATCCATAATACTAAATGCTGAGTATTATTATTTGAACCTCTCGCCTTGACAATCCATGCAGAATTGTTTGCACCAAAGCAGTCATTAATTGTCTGAGATTTTCCAAAACCCCCAAGAATGAGTAATATTAATAGTAAAGCTTGCCTTAGCAAACAACACCAATTATTCTTAGAATATTCTTGCTCTCTATTGATTAAGCACTTAAAGTAGATATAACAGTTTGGTTTATTCTATCCTTTGGGGAAAACGAAACAGAGAAGCCACACAAATAGCAAAACAGTAAGCATTAATACTGTATATGACATAAATCCAAATTGTACATGACAAAAGTATCCTGTTTGCATGACATATGCATAAATGTGTGGGAAATACTCAGGTCGGGTTATTCACTGTTGAGGTTTGAGGAGAGATAAAGCCCTCTGGCTGTGTCCATCCCAGCCAGGACAGCATCTCTCCTGCTGGCGAATCTGAGCCTGAGATCCAAGCACTGCCCCGAGGGAACGGTTGTGACATATCTCCAGCACAACATCTCTCTAACTGCCATCAGTGTAATGTGATACCAGTCAGAAGCCACTAATGGACTGGGGGTTCATGAGGCCCAGCTCAGAGAAATGATGAAGGACCAACTGGTGCAAACAGACTCTGTTGCTTAACCTACAAAGCCGCCTTCCGGTCTACGGCTGGACTGGAACGCTCTTCATAGACACAAACTCTTTATAGGAACTCAAACAGTATTCCTCACGCAAAGCATCCTTTAGACACTATTGATTACAATAGTTGCTAAGCTAATCAGATCGATACTCTAAGCTTAAAGTCATTGTAAAATGGAAACTCCGATTATATTCTAAATGCATCGTATTGTATGATTCGTCTATGCACATTTCGTTTTCTAGTCAAGTTTACTCAAAATGTCATCACTCAACATCCAATTAGAATGACAGACTTCTCTCTGGTGGTGTATACCAGACTTCTCCAAACATTTATTCCGTGTAAACCCTGCTACTTTCTTACAATCAAATGCAAGCTCAGATATAGATCTACCAATTAACAATCAATTCACATAACCCACTCCACATTGTTTCTTTTCCGATAATCTGTTTCACTCGGATGCACGTTTATGTACTTTATCTGAAAAAAATATATAGTTAAAGAACATTTCTCTGGCTCAGTTGCCATCATTGATGTTTGTCATGTGATGTTTCCTCCCAGACCAGTTAAGCACAAGCTCCACCCACAGCCAATTTCATTGGTTAACTTAATCAAGCAGTCATGGCTGTCAAAAACAGATTAGAAATTAGAAAAATGGTCGGATCTGATCACAGCAAACAGTAATGCTACCTATAGCATCATGCGCTGCTGATGCTATGCTACGGTTATGGTTATGGTTACATATTAGTCTTTCCGTTAGTTTTAAAAAGCACCTTCATTTCCTGAGCTCTGAGATGCAAATGAACACAGTGTAAACCACCAAAATAAAAACTAGATGGTTTAACGTTTTAAAAATTAAGACATGAACACATGTATATTAGTCATTTTAAGTGATTTTCAAGTTACTATAATTTGTATTATTTTTATACAGTGGTCAATTTTTTTTTTTTGCAGTAAAACGGTGTTACTGCTATACATACCTTCATTTGTTTAATATATCCATTTAGAAATTATCACAATAAAATATGTAGTATTAATATGTAATAGACTTGTTGTGATAGACGGTGCTGACGGTGATACCGGTGTTAAGCCGCAACACTGGTTATGTCACTAGCCCACCGACCCCCACTGTTGTGGTTGTTGTTGTTTTTTATAGTAATAAAAATAATTTTATCATTTAGTGTTTTGCCGAACGACAGTCGCATCACAGATTGGATTTCATTTCTCCAGTGAGGAGAGTGAGTCGAGCTTACTGAGAAGAAAAGAGTGAGGTGAGACAGACAAGACAACGGCAGATGATTTAGTTTCGAAACAAAATGCAAAAGTGCCTGTTTGGTAATATTTGGGATTTTGAAAAGACTGTTGATTTTGCCATATATCTAAGGTGACTTTTTTCTTTGTTTTACTTTGTTTCTTGTTTAATTGGTTCCACATTGTTGGCTGATTTTTAGTTTATTTAAACTTTGTGTCATTTATTTATTTTACTTGACATCGAGGTGTACGCCGTGCCTTCAAGCTTTCCTACTCATTTTGCTAATAAACGTTCTACGTTTCTTAGTTATTTGGTTATATATATTATATGTTTACTTAGCCTATATCCAGTTGTGTATACCTATTTAAACTTTATGTAAGTTTTTTGTTATTTCATATTAGGCATAGTCTGCCCTACCCTATAGCATGGTGCATTTCATTTGTTGTGTTAATAAAAGTTTTCTGTTTTATATATGCTAAACTGTTTGACATTGTCTTTTGTGGTTGCATTCAATCAATTGACGCCAAACTGCTACTAATTCAATGCAAATGGCGATTTTAAGCTATTTAAAAGCGAAGGAAAGCGAGGAAAAGAGGAAAAATTCAAACAAACTAAAAACTAACAATTGCTTTATGACGAACTGCCGCTATAAAGTGAAAGTAAAATGCACACACCGCTTTTAAAAGCTATTTAGTTTTACAAGCTACTTAAAAGCGAAGGAAAGTGAGGAAAAGAGCGAAAGCCCCCATCCCCACGGTGATACCAGTATTATTACTGGTGTTGAAACACATCGATTAACTGGGGAGAACATTTCCTCACCGCCACAAAAACAATGGAAATGTAACCTATGACGAGACACAAGATTAGCATGAATAGTCAGAAATTAATAGTATGCTAGACATGAAAAACAGTCTGAGGTGCATTTTGAATCTTTTTTTTTTACTTGTTATTCTTTATTGAAATGAAAATCATTTCTGCTAAACGGAGTACAAATTATCATATGCAGTAAAATACAACATTATATACAAGCACTGTAAATGGTTTTGCCACATACTAAACTGACTGGCTTCTCTCATGAATTGACATCAGTTTCTTTAGACTTTAGAACTGAACAGGTGCATCTCAATAAATTAGAATGTTGTGAAAAAGTTCATTCATTTTTAATAATTTAACTCAAATTGTGAAACGTGTGTATTAAATAACAATTCAATTCACAGAGAATGAAGCAGTTTAAGTCTTTGGTTCTTTTAATTGTGATGATTTTGGCTCACATTTAACAAAAACCCACTGATTCTCAACAAATTAGAATATGATGACATGCCAATCAGCTAATTTTAACTAGTTTTAACATGTATACGGAACAGCACTTTGACATATATTAACTGTGACACCGAATTACGCTTTTTATCTGTGTGATGGGTTAAGTATTCATCTAACCCGTTTTAAATATGTCAGCACAGAGATGAGAAAATGAAGCGCAGTCAAGCAGAGCTCAGTTTAAATGTGTTCTCTGGAACGAACGCATAAATCCAAAGCGTCTCGCGTGGCTAATTCTCGCTTCAAAGCCTTCAAGAGCTACACACTCTATCCTCTTTCCAATTCACCAGCAATTAACAGTCAGGGAAAATCAGCAGTGCCCTGCAAAAAGTTGTTCTAAGGGGAAACCATGATTTTCCTTTGCATTTCAACTGCTGGGTAATTAAAACCTTGACTGAGGCGTTTCCGATTATCTGCCTTGGAGAATTGACCAAAGCTTTAACTTTCAGAAGAATGAAAGGGGTCACAGCGGATCTCAGTATTATTCATCTTCCTGTCTCTCAGGTCAGCATTTCAGCTGACTTCACACCTGATGGATATCTGACCTGGCACACTTCATAGCATTTTCGATTAAATGGTGCTTTTACAACTAAACAATCAACTACTTGTCTACAGGCCTATATCATTCTGTTCAAACACTGCCAGGACACTTTCCAAAAGAAAATCGACAAATAAACCCTTGGCCAACACAATGACTTGTTAATTTGTGCTCAAACATTTTACTTGTCTTAGATTTTTTGCAGGATAGGATACTGAGGTTAATATACAATAAATCACGGCAGCGGCTCACATCTGCTGCACTGTATAGTAACTTCTACCTTCAGATTTTCAGGAAAGAGCTTTATACAGTTCCAAATGATCTTTTTATTGACTGAACGAGTTTGCAGTACCTTTTCTCAAGAATCACAATGTTTTCTGCCTTTTTGTGCTGTTTTGCAGTGTTTATTCAACTGTATGTATATATATATATATATATATATATATATATTTATATATATATATATATATATATATATATATATATATATATATATAATTATATGTAATTACAGTATATATTTTCTATACATTACCAATTTCTTTTATTTTATTCAGTAAGGGCGCATTTAACTGACCAAATGAGATGAAATACATTTATATTGTTGCAAACGATTTAGATATATTTTTAAATCCATTATTTAAAAAAAAAAAGAGAAAGAGAGAAATAAGCAAATTGGCATATTAAAATGATTTCTGAAGATCATGTGACACTGAAGACTGAAGTAATGATGCTGGAAATTCAGCTTTGGTTACAGGAATCAATTACATTTGAAATATATTAAAGAAATGAAAAGAAAAGAAAAGAAAAGAAAAGAAAAAAATCCTACTGACCCCAGACTTCTGAGTGGTCTATAAGTGGTCTATCTGTGTATCATTAATGAATTTTCAATTTTTCAAGGCGTGGAAATCACAGTTTTCCCCTTCAATTTCCCCAATGACTAAGGAAAACCTAAATCAAGGCTAAAACTTGCTAATATTACCATCTTCTTAGGTATTAATAGTCTCTACATTATCACAGAAAAGTGTATTTTTTTTTTCAAAACTTCCATGAATAACCCAATAGCAGGAATCAGTCCGACTGTGAGATTACCATCCGTCTATCAGCCATGTGTTCACTTCTCATGAACAGATGTTACTAAATGAATCCCTTCGTAGGCTTTTCCTTGTCCCAGACAAGCTATGTTCGTCAACATCGTGTTGGTCCAGAAACAACAGTCCTGTCAACCAATCAGATTTTAAGGGTTAGGGCTTGCAACAGAGCTTCAACAGCATTATTATCAAGCTGTTATTCCTCCATGACTTCAGAGCAGCTAATAGTTAGAGCTACAGCTGGGTTAGTCAGACAGCAATGGCAAAAGATATTGATGCTGATCCAGGAACATGTCCTACTTGGCCAAAAATCAAAGACAATGGTTGACTTACTTCTTGCTCCAAAAAGCATACAGGGGGGGAATAAATGCATATTTAGTCTGAGCATAAGCTATAAGACTGAGTGATTTCAGGTCAAGCATGACTAAAATATACAAACAAAACACCTCTTATCATTTTAAATGAATATATTGTGAAGCTCCAGACCCTTAATTTGTGTAACCACAACAACCAGAGACCATGCTTTACACATGCAATGCAATATGTGGCCCAATAACTTAAGGGGATCCCACATTGTGTGACCAGTCCATGTCTTCACAATATACTCCAGTCCGGCTTTGGTGCAGAAAGATCCCAAATGATCTTCAAAAAACGGCAGGATACAGTCAATTAAATGAATAACTAAATTCTGCTTTTCTATCCAACATATGTATCTGCATTTTTCAGTGAACTGAGCCCAAAGGCTATGTGGACCCATCTGTGTGTCCAGCATCACTGGCACTGCATTTGACATTCGGTCAAATCAGATAAATGTCAAATCATCACACACGATTCGCTTCGTATTTGCACGTTAAAACGCATCGTATAATTTATTTATTTCGCTGGCGCACAAAATATTCGCAACTTCCCTATCGGTGCATTTTATGCCTTTTAAATTGTAATTTTCCATCTCTGATTCATCATGCCATGAGGACAGCTGTCAATCATCACCGAGATGCTCCATCAGGACTGTAGGATGAGAAGATCACTTGTTTCCATCATGTAGCTTTCACTGGGTGTCCCAAGTTGTGCATGATTTACTATTACTGACTATTAGCACATTTTTATACGCAATTATTTCTGAGATCCAGATAACAAGCGTGTTAAGAAATGTCCTCGTTTCCTTGCCAGCGAATGTAAAATGGAAACAAAATATCACCGGACGCACGAGACAATGGCAGGTTGCAACTACCACATGCTTCATCATTTCACCCCTCCGACCTCCTCTAACAACTTACCGTGCGATGGATGTATATTATTCCCGAATTAATCCATCAGTGTTCACTGGGAATAGATTGGGAAAACCGGTATTCCATTATCTGTGTTTTCTGTAGCGTTTCTGCGTAGCTGGGCTCGCTGTTTGATTGGAGATCTGTGATTAGAGGCGATCGTGAATGCTCAAGGAGTTCACACACATACACACACTCACACAAACGCACGCACTCAAACACACACACACACACACACAGACGCTGGGATGAGTGGGAGGCGGGGCCGGGAACACGAATTTACCCATTCCTACTATGGCGAAGGAGTCGCTCATGAATATTTATGACGCACGCGACACGGGTCCAGTAGGGGTATCAGGGAAATTCAGGGTGAGAATACGTGCAAGAAGTTGGAATTGGAGCCATTTCATCGATTAGTTCGGACGGATTCAGTGAACGGGTTAAAAAAATCGATTCTGAGTCATTTCTGTAAAGTGTTAAGTTGCGGTCATATTTTCCTTTCAGCGAATTTTCATCGGTGAAATCCATTAATTTCAATATCCTTTACGAAAATTAACCATGATTTTACTGTAAATGAATAAAAAAAAAAAAAAAAAACTTTATGTTATCATAGTTCATCACAAATTAACTATGGTTTTACTATACTAACCATAGTTAAACCATGGTATTTGCAGTAAAACTTTTTGTTTTGAAACTTACTTCTTTGAGAAATAGAAATGTCTGCTATGAATTTTTTTCTGTCTGGGAAATTTCTAGCCAAAATTGTAATAACACAGCCCTGCTGAAAAATAAATAAATAAATAACAATATAATCCCTCACAAAATGTGTAATGTTTTACTGGTTATAATGGGAATTGTGTTTGTTTTAATTGTAACTTTAATTTTGGTCTCTACTGGTAATTGGAAAAGTTGATGGTTTGTAATGTGTGTAATACTACTCTAGTGGAAACCATTAAAATTTTTGTAATGGTTTATTTATTTTTATTTTATTTTTTTTTCATTTAATTTTTCAGCAGGGAACTACATACATAGTCAGATGTTGTGGTTTTTATTGTTCAAACACTATTAACAACATTCTGTTAGATAAATGCCATTAATAGGCTATATAAATATTAAAGCTGCGGTAGGGAACTTTTGATGCTCTAGCGGTTAATAAACAGAACTGCTTGCGTCTTGCGGAAGAACATCGTAGCCGGAACTACTTTTCTCTGTTTATGTCTATGAAGAATCACAAAGGTACTGGGTTACTCCGCCGCAGTATCCCCGAAGCAATCTAAAATAGTCCGAATATAAACACTTATTATAGGTGCACCCTAGTGAGTCAGGACAAGCTAAAAACACGCTTTGGAAAATGGATTCATGGTGTACTCGCTTATTATATATTTTTTTCTACAATTTGAACTCAAACAAAGTTACGGACCTCAGCTCTGATTGGTTATTTTTTACCAGGAGCGATGGAGTTTCTGCAAATGGCAATAGGGGCACTGGGAGTAGCCAGAGGAGCTTGATTTTTTCACAGATTATCTGTCTCATATTGTACTGTCAAGACATAATGACAGGTTTAATAAATATGTACAGCACCTTTAATAGTGTTATTATTCATAATGAATGCCCATTTAGGTAAAAATGTCAATACCATTATCACCAGAGAAGGCATTGTTTGAAGTTAAATGTTCATTATACACATTAACTTTAATAGGCTAGGTAAATTCACCAGTATTATTAATGTGAGGTTCATAATTATTTAATTATGCTACATATCCAACATCATTCCCATCTCGCTTGAGAACTCAATTTCTAAATAAGTCCAAGTCAACTTCGTAAATGGTTTAGACCGAATTATCCTTTAAAATGAATCGGTTCAAAAGAACAATTCGCCTGTGAATTGGACAATGGACATAATTCAAGCGTGAACGGAAAGACAAACAAGCAGGACCCCTATGGTTCCAAACAGAAGCATACTGTGATTTGACTGGTCCCCCAGTTCAGTGACTACGTTTGCGTCTGCTCTTGTATTATTCATTAGAAAGGGGATTGTGAGAGCATCGTGCGCGTTTACGAGGTAGACTGGTAGACTCATGTGAACTGCTTTCACCTGAACGTCCACCTGAACGCATGTTTACGTATACACATAAGTAAAGCAAGAACAAGTCCTGTTAACGCCTACCCAACAGAATTCCGTTTCACTGGGCAGCTGCTATTAGATGATCATTTGTCATGGCAGGCGCTACACACGCATCTGTTTGCGCTGAGGATGTGCTGTCAGGCGTTTAATGTATGCAGTTTGGACAAAGAGACTGGAGGAATGCAGAGAGCGCATGTTGCTTTGTGGTGTGTGTGTGTGTGTGTGTGTGTTCCCCCTCAGGCCAGCAGCTCTCAATGCCTCTGAGAGGGGAAGACCCTCCTTTGTGTCTAATCATTAACTATCGAGCCAAATCCTCTTCCCATCAACCCATTTCTCTTTCATTATTAACACTTGTACAGAAAATAATGTTTGCTGCATTATCTCATCTGATATATTGTGTAGGCTATATCTGAAACAACTAATTTATGCAATCAAATATAATCAGGCTATAGGATAAGATGGACCCCATTTTTATAATTATTTTTTGTTTCATTTTTTATTTTCTTTCTCTGGACATTTTGGCACAAATGCGTCAGCCCATTTGATGAATAGCCACACATTTTATTTTATTTTTTTCATTTTGTCATTTCATCTGAATATCAACATTTGTGAAATTTAGTCTGTTAAAACTTAAAACTGCATTCAATTGCTGAGATAGTGGTGCTAATATGAAATATCTTCAATTAAAATACGGACAGTTACATATGAATTCATACGCCTATAAACAGTATACAGTCATACAGTATAATTTGACCTTTCAGAATCTCCTTTACTGGGATTCTGCTTTGATTGTCATTAGCTACTCAATTATTCAACTATCAAAAATGTTTTTTAATTATTATATATATATATATATATATATATATATATATATATATATATATATATATATATATATATATATATATATATATAATTATTGTTATTATTATTATTATGATGATGATGATGATTATTATTATTATTATTATTATTATTATTATTATTTATTTTTATTTATTTTTGGGAGGAGGCGAACTAATAATGAACAAATCATCCAGGCTAGTTCTGTGAAATAGACCCAGTGATTCACTGAAAAGATGTGACTCACAAGAATGATTTGTTCATGAATCATACATCTCCCATTAAATCTCATAAACACGGATTGGATCAGTGCATGTATCATGCATTCTGTATCAACCATATTAAGATTGAGTAATGTGTAGAACTGGCAACTGTAGAGGTTGTTTGTCCTGATGTTCATTACCTATTTTAATGTGTATGCATGACATTATGGAAGTAAGTGTAGGATTATTATATAAGCCTGTTGTGTTTGCAGCATGTGAATGCATCTGGACCTGAAAATGGCTTATGTTATTTGTCTGTAAAACCACAATTAAGAACAATCATCAGCCCTAAAGTCTCCCATTAAATGTCTGCCTACATCATTACAGATCCTCCCAGAGCAGACAGTTGGCAACACAGATTGTGGGTTTGCGTACTGTTCTGGAGTGTGGTGATCATCAGATCATAACACTTTTCTAGACTGCATGCATCAGCTTTTGCACTGCAAGAAATATCAATATTGCTTTCTCCAGAGAAACAGTGGTCTTTTCTGAATCATGAGAGAAATATGCACAGATCAAATGCAATTTACTAACTGCTCTAAACAAATATGTGGGTGGATTGTTTAAGTAATGGAAAAGGAGATGGATTTTTTTCATTGGAGAAAGTGTTATTATGGATATGGACTAGTTTAAAGTTAAATGTGATGGATTTGTTTTTAACAAACATGAAGTGATGAAAGGCTACATTTATCGAAATCTGAAGAAGAAACAAACTCATCTACATCTTGGATGGCCTGAGGTTGAATAAAGTGCACCACTGGTAACACATTACAAAAGCTTCACCAACGAGTGAATGAGAAAGTTCAGTTGTCTCACAGAGTATGTTTAAATATACAGCTGATTTTAAGAAAAGCGCAGGAGATACACTTATTTTAAGACTGTTGTGAAGTGGAAAGGTAAATGTTATAATGTAACATTTTCTGACATGCTCTGGAAAAGATGTTCAAATATTGACATTACAGACTGAAAAATACTGAGGGTGGAACAAGAATGCAATTCTTGTTTTTCAATGAATGCAATTCATTGCTAAAAAATATTCTAAATTAATTTATTATTCATTCAAATTCATTGTTACGGCTATTTCACGACCACTTTGAAAGTTCTGTACGGCTGCCACTAGGGGAAAAAATACAAAAATGGTGCACGGATATTGGAGACAGTTGAAATGCAACAATAAAGTTGCATTTAAAATTAATCTAGTAACCTTGTACCAATGAGCCTAACAAAAAATAAATATAATTAACTCTAAAGGGAGATGCGTTGGTGAAAAACGACATTGACGACATTGTTGTTGTTAGAGTATAAATAATATCTGTGAAATTCTAAAGCTCAAAGTTCAACGAACAACCCGTTTGGACTACATCCCTCTAGTTCCTGCAGTAATGATGTCACTTAAACAGTTTTTTGACTAACCTCCGCCCACATGAATTCACAAAAAAGGGGGCATGGTCTTTTTGTGATCCCACAGAGAAGGAGGAAGAGTTGCGTTTGTAGAGTGTGTTTGTCGCCATGTCGTCGAAACGCTGTTATTTTCATCTCGGAGTCCAATCATCTTTGTTTGGGCTTCCAAGGGACGCTGTACTTGGAGATTAATGGTTACAATTTATGTTTAACTCGGTTCCCAAAAATTTAAATCCACATGTAAAACTATGTGCAGCACATTTTGCTGAGGACAGCTTCCTCCATCTCAATCAGTTTAATGCCGGATTCGAACAAAGATTATTCTTGAAAGATGGAGCAGTTCCCTCTTTGTCTGGAGAAGGTGTTGTTTATGGACCACAACTGGTAAGTGTATTTTATTATTTAAGTTGGTGCGTTTAACGGTTTCTGTAACTTATTACACAAGGGGCAGCGCTGTTTAGCTTTGTTAACTAGATGTTAGGGCTATGCAAAAAATCTAATGCGATTTTCATGCGCATCTCGTCAGTAAAGGCGTTCTGTGATTAGAAGTACATCTCCAGCACGTGCGTTCAGATCAGCATTGCCAGGTTTTCAAAACAAATCCTATCCATTGGTTCTCAAAACTAGTCCAAAAGTAGCCCAATCGTGTTCCCAGGAGGGCACCCTGTGCTCAGCTGCTCTCGAATCACAACACAGGAACCGCTGGCACAATCAGAACTCGTTACGTATTTCTGAAGGAGGGACTTTATAGAAAAAGGAAGTCATCAGCCCGTTTTTATGACAGTGAAAAAAGCGGTGTACAGATTAATTGTGTGAAAAATACTGTGTCTTTTTACTTGCGAAACATGAACACATGTTATATTACACACTGTAAACACAATCAATGCTTAAAAAAAAACACAAAAAACGTGACCTTTAATTTAAATAGGCATGATGCAGTGCTTTTTAAATGCATGGTGGCTAAGTAAAATGGATTGCTGGTGGTTAGTGAATAAGACAGATGAATGTTCTGAGGTTTCTGCACTCAAATACAGAACAGAAAAACCTTGAAAGCAGAAGGTTTTCCACTGCGGGCCAAAATATGCATAACATTTAGGGTATGTTTGCTGACACCAGGGTTCTCATTTATAAAACTCTCCTTAGATTTCATCCTAAAATTTTACGTAGGCATAAAAAGCTAGATTTTACGTACGCCCAAAAGTTTTCAGATTTCTAAAACCATGCGCACGCCAAAACCAGTGTCCGCCATGATATCGCAGTAAGTACGCATCATCGATCATTGTTCTCGCTAAAACGATTCTCATAACGTGTGGTCTGTAGTTTAGTTTAAAGATTAATTATTGTGCACCTATAGCACTCCTCGCTTTAATAAAAATAACGTCACAGGAAAATTGTTTATTGTTAATGGAATTATACAATTGTGTTGTTTGTAAAAGTATGCAATTTTAGTGTTAATCTCTTTTAATGCGAGTGGAATGTTTAATGTAAATGTGTATATCGACATGACAACAGAGTTTAAAGTCGTTGTTTACTTCATTAATTCTCTCACTCTATGAAAAACGGTTCGTACGTATGGTTTATAATGTCCGTACATATTTACACAAAGTTTATTTTAAATAAATCGCGATATGTCCGTAAAAAATGCGTACGCAATTTCTTTGCCCATTTTGTGCAAACACAATGTTTATAAATGAGACCCCTGTTGAAAACAAGTTATATTAAGAGGAAGAAGAAGGACACAAGTATTATTTTTGCACTACATATATAAAAATGTCCAGGTTTTTTACAAAGCCCGTGTAATTGTTAATAGATTAGGATTTTCATGCTCTTTAACCCATAAAAACCCCTTCAGAGAACTCAAAAGCTCAAAATAACAGGAGAACGGAGAATCTTAAGGCGTAATTGTAAGCCATTCAAAAGCTTCGTACACAATTACAGCAGCTGATGTTGATTCTTAAGGTTTTAATGGTTGTTTAACCTTGAAAAAAACCTACAGTACTTGACAAAGGCAGCATTTCTTGTGATCTCTATGCATAGACCCTAACTGATATTTGTATGTAGTAAAACAACATCAGCGGCCCTTGCACCGAGGGGTTGCCATGGTGATGTAAGAGGCAGGAACATAGGTATCTTAGGACGGCACTAAATCAATGTGTAGACAGTTTGGCTGAGCCAATATTTTGTAAATGAGACTCCAGGGAGAGCAACCCACCCTGACAAAGGGAATTGTGTCCAGGATACTCCATGCTTCACACTCAGCTCTACATTTACCCTATGCAACTGCTTTTACTCTCACTATATGTCAGTAAATTCACTAAAGAGTGCTTTTAATTTATTTGTGTTTAATATAAAGAGTTTAATATTGTATTTATGTGTGCAATCATGCAATCCACCAAGCATAAACATTCACAACTGCAGAAAAAAAACCTTCCAGTGCAGTATAATCTCGTTTAGATATCCTCATTATTCATATATACTCAATCATTCATTCACATATATTCAAATATGACATTAGATGTAATGACATTACATCTTGTGTGTCTTTAAAATGATTCATATGAAAATGACAACCACAAACAAAATCCTATTGTTATAGTGAGAATGTTTTTTTTTTTTTACAGAAAAGCCTTACTTTTATTTTCTACAGAATGAATTAATGAAGGCATGTATGAATTAATAAATGAATATTTACTTACTAATTTGCAGAGCAATTCTGTTTGCTTTCACCAGTGGACCAAAACTGCACACTTCAAATTTAAATTATATAGTTAAAAAAAAAAAAAAAAAAAAAAACTGGCAGATATTGACTAATTTATCCTGGATAGCCACAGACCGCAATGTTTCACTGACGGAATGAAAAATGTCTTCAGATTCTCTATCTTAGGCAGGGGAGCTTGTTGACATTTGTGTTTGCGTGAGAAAATAAGACCCATGGAAAAAACTGACCTCTCCTGTGATGGGTTTGCTCAGTGATCCCTGCTGGACTTCCTGTCTCTGCTTCAGCGGGACTGTGAGAAACCAGGAGAAACACAAATCTAGACCATGAAGATCCAAAGATTTCTGAAATTAACATTACTGTGACATCTATTATTCCAGTTCTCTTTATCATACTGCATAAGCTGCAGACCTCAGGGAAATATCATTTGCAACTCTTATTACAGGGGATGTGTCAACGTTTTTTTTTTTTTTTCTTATTAGCCTATACTCTGTTTTGTAAAATTGCATGTCTAGTTCAATTACGTTAAACACCTCTAATAGGACTGTCAGTTAATTAAAATATTTAATCATGATTAATCTCAGTGTATTTATTTTTTATGTCATTGGTTCTTATGTGTTTGCATCATGTTCATAAACAGAAAAGAAGGTACGGCTACTATTTCACCTGTGTGGGTTGTATAGTGTTGTATAGAATTTTAACTTAAAGGAACAGTTCACCCAAAAATAAAACATTACTGAAAACGTACTTATCTATTTTAAGAAATGTAGCATTGCATCACATTCTCACCAATGGATTCACTGCAGTGAATGGGTGCTGTCAGAATGAGAGTCCAATGGATTTATAATAATTATTAGTAGTAGTAGTAGTAGTAGTAGTAGTAGTAGTAGTAGCAGCAGTAGTATTATTACAAGCATAGACAGTAAAAAAGATGGATGTCATCTCTCTGTTTCCTTCTGTTTAAAATAATTAATTTGGAGGCTGAGTCTGCAGGCTAGCGATTCATTTGGAGACAGAGTATGCACGCCTAACCTGATTTTACCAAGTGAGACATGTTCCTGGGACAACATTGTTGTTGACCCTGGAACAACATTGTGATTAACCAATCACATTTGAAGAACCAGTTTATAGATTTTGTGAAGTTTATGCTTAAAATCAGTGTTTGGTGCTTGTACATCAGTGTCATTCATCTATCATTTCCTCTGATTTTAGGGATTACTCATGGTTAAGGTTAGGTTTAGGTGTAGGGATATGGTTAAGAATATATTTTTGGAGTAAAATGTTGTTCCAGGGTCAACAAAATATGTTGACCTAGGAACACATCGGACTTGGTAAAATCAGGACGTGCGAGTATGCACAGTAGCAATTCAATTGGAGCCTGAGTCTGCACATCAGGGATTCATTGGTAGCCTGAGTCTGCGGAGTAGTGATTCATTTCGAGCACGAATCTGCACTGTAGTGATTCATTTGGAGCCCAAGTCTGCAGAGTAGCGATTCATTTAGAGAAAGAGTCTGCACAGTAGCGATTCATTTGGAGTTGGAGTCTGCCCAGTAGCGATTCATTTAGAGCACTGGTGTCAAACTCAATTCCTGGAGGGCCACAGGTCTGCACAGTTTAGCTCCAACTCTAATCAAACACACCTGATCCAGCTAATCAAACTCTTCAGGATTACTAGAAACTTCCATGCAGGTGTGAGTTGGAGCTGGTTGGAGCTAAACTCTGCAGAGCTGTGGCCCTCCAGGAATTGAGTTTTAGACCACTGATTTAAAGAAAGAGTCTGCGCAGTAGCAATTCATTTGGAGACCGTGTCTGCACAGTAGTGATTCATTTGGAGCCTGAGTCTGTGCAGTAGTGATTCATATAGAGTAGTGATTCTGCTCAAGCGCCCTCTGCTGTCTAGTATGAATGAAACCGATTACATGTAATCAGTCTGCCCTTTTGGGGGGATTATGACGGGAAAAAAATACATATTTCTATTAAAATAGCAAACTATATTTGCTAATGAATGATTTGAGTTTTAGCATTTTGAGTTTGAGTAAAACAAACTTTTAATAAACTTTTTTTGTTTCAGATTTTTTTCTTTTTTCATGTTTATATTTATGACAAGGACAAGCAAACCTTAGATGAGTAATAAACAGCATTTCTAAATCAGTAAAATTGCAAATATTTTCTTAGATGAAGTCTAATGATGCAAATTGTAATTTGTGGCCCTTTGCATGTTACTGTATGTGGTTTAAATGAGGCACGCTTGGCTTTTGAGTACCCCTGGGCTAGAGAATACCCATAATGCACTCTGAGAGTCATGAATTCCCACGTCTTGCCAGAAGATGGTGGCTGCAGCTGAATGATCCATCCATCCATCCCTTTTGTTTTTTTTTTTGTTTTTTTTTTTTTTACCTGTTATTTATGATATTGTGATCATATAATAAGAACTAATACATTTTAAATGTTCTTTGATGTTACATTAAGATGATATGACACAGGTAGACATGAAAACCTGCTTCTTAGAAGGAATGATTCAAATATCGACACCACAAAGAAGTGATTTAAACCGAAATCCATGGAAAATCTGTGTGTAGCTTCTCAGTGCACGGCTTGAGCTGCGAAGCCCACTTCACAACACTGTTTACAGTCTGTTTTCTTTCTTTCAACGCCATGTGTTTATATTCCAGAACGCCGCTGCTCTTCTAAACTCATAATCCTCTTTAGCTGAGACAATACACAAATCCTCAGCCACAATATTCCTCATTCTTCTCTGTCGCTGCCATCTTGGCTCAGCGTCCTTCCCTTCACACTGAACGTGTCAGATACTAAAAATAACCTCAGCAGAGAGAAGGTAGCCATGGTAACATCCAAACGCATGCAATGGCGAAGAGAGATCTCCAGAAAACATGGCTGAGTTTTAAGAGCAGATAACCTAGGACACACACACACAGACACACACACGGACCATGAATCATGTTTCGTCTCGTTGTAGGCCTGTGCTTTATGGCTCGTACTTTCTCACACATGACTGGACAACAAGGCCATGTGTGCATGTAAATAAGGAGACAGTGTTGAATCTTTTCTCCTTCGCAGGACTGTATGTAGCAGCAGTGCTGGATTGTATTTTCGTTTTAATATATTTATTGGTAGCAGATTTTAATATAATATATTGCATATTTGAGTTATTTTCAGTTGCAATCTGAAAATCAAGAGCAATACAATACAATACATTGTTCTTAAAGCTGCAGTAGGTAACTTTTGTAAAAAAAAATATTTTTTACATATTTGTTAAACCTGTCATTATGTCCTGACAGTAGAATATGAGACAGATAATCTGTGAAAAAATCAAGCTCCTCTGGCTCCTCCCAGTGTCCTACTGCCATTTGCAGAAACTCCATCGCTCCCGGTAAGAAACAACCAATCAGAGCTGCGGTCCGTAACTTTGTTTGTGTTCAAAATGTAGAAAAATGTATATAATAAGCGAGTACACCATGAATCAATTTTCCAAAGCTTGTTTTTGGCTTCTCCTGAATCACTAGGGTGCACCTATAATAAGTGTTTATATTCGGACTATTTTAGATTGCTTCGGGGATACCGCGGCGGAGTAACCCAGTACCTTTGTGATTCTTCATAGACATAAACAGAGAGAAGTAGTTCCGGCTACAATGTTCTTCCGCAAGACGCAAGCAGTTCTGTTTATTAACCACTAGAGCGTCAAAAGTTACCGACTGCAGCTGCTATATATTAACTATTACAGAATAAACTACAACATTATCATACAGCTCATACTCTTCAATACTGATCCTTTTTTTCTGTATAAATTTAATAACCTGATTACTATATTTGCCAATTAAGTGTACAACCAATGCAAGCTGGGTGAAATATTATATCCGACGATGCAATGTATTGAATTTGCTATTCCATGTTACATTAGTACACTTAACAAAAAGAGTAAGCTTCATATTACGAAAATAATAAGCTTTAATACACTTGAATATAATGTTTTTAGACACTTAATTTCATGTTATTTAGAACTGAATTAAAATGTATTATAGTCTAAACTTAAATTAAATGCAATTAGATAAACTTAAGAGTGCTTATCCACTTAAGTAGGACTTAATTATACATGCAATTTCATACTTCTATTCTCTTTGAAATATGGTTAAATCGTACTGCCAGATTCACTGACAAGCATGTTTGCGAAACTAAAATATACTTTAATTCAATTTCTATTGAGATGTGTTATATATATATATATATATATTTAAAAAATGTTTTTTTTTTTTTTTTTTTTTTTTTTTTTTTTTGCCCATTTTTAATGATTTTGCAATTTAGGACATGTAAAATATATCACATGTAAACATAAAAAAACACACTACAATTAAAATTCTAATCAAGTACTTCACATTAACTTAGTATGTTTCAAACTTTTAGTCAAAATAGGCATTCGTCTTTAAACCATAATGATTTAATAATTTAAAGTAAAACTTTCAATTTGAAATTTTTGCAAAGTTAACTTTTTTCTAAAAGTATAATTAAGTGTGTTAAGAAACATAGTCATATAAGTGTGCGCTTTAAGTGCATGGAAGTGGACATTTATATCATTAATATTATATTGCTTGCTATATTAATATTATATTATTTATTTATAGGTACAGGGTTTTTTTCCCAAGTGTTGGCAAAAAGTTAAGAATTTATACCAAAATTTAAATAAATGTATAGAATAGAAATATATGCATGTTCATTATTTGAGGTCATGCAATAATAATAATAATAATAATAATGTAACCTACTGCTATTTTAAATGTGTATCACTGCATACTGTTTTGGGAAATGAATATGTGATGTGAGGTCTTGAAGTACCTGAGTGTTTTCCCTGCAGACGTGTCTAGTGAAGGTGGGGAACTCAAGATCTCAGCTGCTCGCTTTCCTGTTTTACATGTCAAAACTTTGAGCTTGTTATGAGTCTATTTGCATATACCATATCAAATCTAAAGGTTTGTTCACATGCCAACAATAAATAAGAACAGAAAAGTTTTTCCTTTCCATTTTTTGAAAAGTTTTGCATACAGACAGTAATGTTGTCCCAGTTCACAGGGATCTCTGAAAGTGACTAAAATCACAGTATTATGCATTCCAGGCCAGTAGTTGGCGATGTCTCTTTTAAAAGAAACCCTACATGTCTGTGCACATACACATTCTTCAAATACATGGTAATAGACAGAAACACTGATCTATATGATGTTCTCTATTATAGATCAGTGGACTGAACATGTAATGCACATGCATATGGCATAATTGTTTTCACAAATTCACATTTTTGTACATTTATACTGAGACGATAATGGTATCTTTTCAAAAAAACGTTTTTCAAATGGGTTTTCATTAAGATTACTTTTGAATATACTACCAAAAAAAAAAAAAAAAGTAACTAATTCAACTAGCTTTATTTGAGTTAAAAATGTTGACGTCGGTGAACCAACCTATAAATATTTTCAGATTTATTTTTAAAACATGATTATGGATGTTATTGAAGTCTGCAGAAGATAACCAGAGAAACAAACTGAACATTTGAGGGGAAGAGCCATAAAAAAGAAAACTAAAATCTCAGAATCTAAAAATCAATTTTAATCTCTGTAACAAACTTAAATCAATTGTCTTTTCCTGCCGGTAGTCTGGTCCTGCAATCTCACACAGTTTAAACATTAATATAAAAGATAGGATCATAGTAATCACCCTTTACAGTATATCAGTCCAAACAGCTACTCATCCTCTCCTCGCTCCCCCACAGGACACAGCTTTTGGGACCCACTAATGACAAATACGAACTAGGAATTGAATGAATTTTTAATGAAGTCTGTCTGTTTGATGATGTAAGTGAATAATCTCACCGTTTAAAAAGATCAAAGCCTCAAAACTGGCATATCATATGTGCTCCGTGTTCTGCGCTGACGGCTCTTCACAGCTCAATGTTTTTTGCCCACAGCATCTTATGAAGTAATTAAACGTGCCACATATGCTATCAAATTAATTCAGTGACCCAGAGATTGTGCAAAGCTTTAAAGTCAACATGAAACAGCATTTGTGACTTATTTTACTTGGGTAGTGTTATGTGTATCGTCTTGGTTTTACCCATTAGGAATTGATTGGATCGCCATGAATCATTTTTGTATCGCAGATGCTTTACATGGAGGAATTGAAAAATAAGAGGAGATACGACAAAAAAAAACATTCCCTTTAATCTATATTTTCTACCAAATAAATGCATGAACTGTACTGCCCTAAACTTTTGAGCGGTACTACATCCAGTGGTGCTTTTTGGGCGGTCCCCACTCCTCATTTACCTGTTAGGATATCAGAAGGAATGAAGAAATTCATTTTTGAGGTGAACTTAAATCCCTTGAAGTGTGTTGAGTTGTGTACAGCTGTGTCTCCTACTCAGAATATTATTTTACATTTGCTTTCTCGTCCACAATTTTGGAAGAAGAAGGAAAAAAGGATTAGACTGAAATAGAGGCAAATAAAAGTCAAAAACATCTGAGGCATCTTTCTGTGATCTGAGGTAAACTTTAAAAGTAAAAAGGTGATAGGAAAATTGTGAGCCAGAAAAAGCCAGGTTTGGAGAAAGCCTGGAAAAGGACAGAGACAGCAGGACATAGATGAGAGTGAATCAGGAGAGCACGGGCCCTCAGGGCACTTTCCCAGAACCTAACAAACCTTTCCAGCCATGAACAATGACTGCAGAGAGTGCTCACACTCGCGCCTGTAGCCCGCTCCAATTTATCTGATTAAAATCACTGCTGAATGCAAGAGAGCTGTTCTATTAATCTTCATCACAGGCAAATTCAAAGGAGAGGAGACACGCTTTTGACAGAGCTCTGAATAAACAGCTCTGTGACTCAGCAGCCCTCACAAAGCCCCGGATCCACTGAATAAAGAGAAATCTAGATCTGCTTGGTTTTTTAAAACAAGACTCAGAATTCAAAACATGCTGTAGAACAAAACAGTTAATGAATGTATTCAATATAAGCAGCTGTTGTAATTACTTTTTAGGATGATAGTGTTTTCAATAACTTCGTCAAGCTACCAGTGCACCAGCTGTACTGCCTCAGGGTGGAGAACTGTTGCTATGGTATTGGATATTAAATTGCCCTTGTGAAAAAAAATTGTACATGTTATAATATGCAAGTGCTTCTCAATAAATTAGAATCTCATGGAAACGTTAATTTATTTCAGTAGTTCAACTCAAATTGTGAAACTCATATATAAAATAAATTCAATGCACACAGACTGAAGTAGTTTAAGATTCTTTTAATTGTGATGATTTGGCTCACATTGAACAAAAAACCACCAATTCTCTACCTCAACAAATTAGAATATGGTGACATGCCAATCAGCTAATCAACTCAAAACACCTGCAATTGTTTGCTGAGCCTTGAAAATGGTCTTTCAGTTTGGCTCACTTGGCTACACAATCATGGGGAAGACTGCTGATCTGACAGTTGTCCAGAAGACAATCATTGACCCCTTCACAAGGAGGGTAAGACACAAACATTCATTGGCAAAGAAGCTGGCTGTTCACAGAGTGCTGTATCCAAGCATGTTGACAGAAAGTTGAGTGGAAGGAAAAAGTGTAGAAGAAAAAGATGCACAACCAAACTAGAGAACCGCAGCCTTATGAGGATTGTCAAGCAAAATTGATTCAAGAATTTGAGAAAACTTCACAAGGAATGGACTGAGGCTGGGGTCAAGGCATCAAGATCCACCACACACATACGTGTGCAGGATTTTGCTGAACCACAGACAACGTCAGATTCGTCTTATCTGGGCTAAGAAGAAGAATAACTGAACTGTTGCCCAGTGGTCCAAAGTCCTCTTTTCAGATGAGTGCAAGTTTTGTATTTCATTTGGTAACCAAGGTCCTAGAGTCTGGAGGAAGAGTGGAGAAGCTCATAGCCCAAGTTGCTTGAAGTCCTGTGTTAAGTTTCCACAGTCTGTGATTTGGGGTGCAATGTCATCTGCTAGTGTTTGACCATTTTTTGAAGATGGTGATTTCATTTTCCAGCAGGATTTGGCACCTGCCCACACTGCCAAAAGCACCAAAAGTTGGTTAAATGACCATGGTGTTGGTGTGCTTGACTGGCCAGCAAACTCACCAGACCTGAACCCCAGAGAGAATCTATGGGGTATTGTAAAACGGAAAATGAGAAACAAGAGACTAAAAAATGTAGATGAATTGAGGCAGTAATTAAAGCAAAAGTGCTCCTACCAAGTAATGAGTACATGTACATGTAGAGTAAATTAACATGATTTCCAGAAGACCAACAATACACTAAATTTTGCAATAAAAAAATTCCTTACACTACTGCATTACAGCAAAAAAAAAAAAAAATTTTGTTACTGTAATGCATTACTTTTGTAATCTGTTATGTTACAATCGGAATGCAGGAGATGAGAGATCCAAAAGCAGTGTGTGTTTATTGGGTAATCCAAAAATCAGAATCAAACAAGCAGGAGGTCATAACCAAAAATCAGTTCAGAAATAAACAAAACAAGAAAATCGAAACTAGAAGGAACACAAGGAAACCAGGTGACGGAAAATAAGGACTCCATGACACAGAGAGAAAACAGACAGGTTTAAATAGACAGAATAATGACGATGAAAGTGAAAGCACCTGAGTGCAATTAACAGAGTTGCAATTATGATGATGAAGGGACAAGGCTTTCTGGGAAATGAAGTGCCTGCGGTGAAGTGCCTATGGGGAGGTGAGACCACTAGTGGACACCCAGGGACACACAGACCAGACATCGTGACATTACCCCCTCCTCTACAGAGCAGCTACCAGAAACTCCACCCGAACAAACCAAGGAACACAGAGACCAGGAGGGAGGTGGACCGGCGGAGGACCAGGGGGAGGGACGGAGGGCCAGGCAACAAAGGGAAACAGACACAGGAAGTGCCAAAACAAAAACTAAACAACAACAAGGAAACCAGGAGGGGGTAGGACTGGTGGAGGACAAGGGGGAGGGACGGAGGGCCAGGTCCACAGAAGGAAACAGAGAAAAAAAAAAAAAACAAGGAACAAAACACAAGACCAGGAGGGAACAGAAAGTTCGGGGCCCGGGGCCCAGGGCAGAGCCGACAGGGCGGCGCAGAAGACCACCACAGCCGTGCGGTCGAGACAGAAGCCCACCAGGGCAGCGCAGAAGACCACCACAGCCGTGCGGTTGGAACAGGAGCCCACCAGGGCACCGCCGAAGACCACGACAGTTGGATCGATGACACAGGAGAGCAAGTCTGGTTAGGCAAGTCTGAAACAAAGAACATGAACAGGTGGCCATGACAGGATAAGTCGAGCACTCAGAGAGTTCGGCTGAGACGTGACGAGGCTCTTGACGTTCCGCAGAGACGAGGAAAGGCTCTGGTAGTTCAGCAGAGACGTGAAGAGGCTCTAGTAGTTCAGCAGAGACTTGGAGAAGCTCTGGTAGTTCTGCAGAGATGTGGAGAGACTCTGATAGATCCGTGGTGTTTTTGACTGGATTCAGGAAGATCAACGGTGACTTGACTCTGCTCATGAAGATCATTGGTGACCTGACTTTGCTCATGAAGATCATTGGTGACTTGACTTTGCTCATGAAGATCAATGGTGACGTGCATTTGCTCATGAAGATCATTGGTGACTTGACTTTGCTCATAAAGATCAATGGTGACTTGCCTTTGCCCATGAAGATAGTCAGTGACTTGACTTTCCCCATGAAGATCATTGATGACGTGCATTTGCTCATGGTGACTTGCCTTTGCTCATGAAGTTAGTCAGTGACTTGACTTTGCCCACTCACTTGACTTGACTCCTTGACTCCTGAGGTCTAACTGTGGTAGTGCTTAACTTATGAGTGTTGATGGTGACTTGACCTGACTCTGGAGTGTTGATGGTGACTTGACCTGACTCTGGAGTGTAAACGGTGATTTGACCTAACTCTGGAGTGTAAAAGGTGACCTGACCTGACTCTGGAGGGTCAATGGGAACCTGACCCAACACTGGAGGGTCAACGGGAACCTTACCCGACTCTAGATGGTCAACGTATTCAATATTGTGCATGAACTGTACCTCCCTATTGTGCAGTGGTGCTAGGCTGGCGGTCCTCCTGTCTGTAGACCCCGGTCAAGAGTCAGCCATCCCACAAGGAGAGACAGGTGTGGCTAGGGTCACTGATACCGATGTTGTAGGTAAGCCCCAAAAATCAAAGGCCTCCAGCTCATTAATTTCCCTCTCCGGCACGGGGTTGTCTAAACAGACGTTAAAAAAGTCTTTCAAGGCCACATCATTATATCCCAGCCCCACCGCCAAAGTCCAGAACTTGTGCCACACCACCCACCTCATTCCCCCTTTGATGGAGGGTGGTTAATTTCATGAATCTTCTCCTCTGCTCCTCCATGCTGGCTGGGGAACGGAAACAAAATCCCACACCGCTGGATCTGATCGGATGGAGTCCTTCTGTTACGATCAGAACACAGGAGACAAGAGATCCAAAAGAAGTGTGTGTTTATTGGCTAATCCAAAAATCAGAATTAAACAAGCATGAGGTCATAACTATAAATCAGTCCAGAAATAAACAAAACAGGAAACAAGAAATTGCGATTTGTATTAGTTCGTTCAGGTGCAGGAGGGTCTTCGAGGAGAACTTTGCATAAGAGAGCTCGGTTCAGTGTCGCTGTCCGTGATATGCGGCTCTCGATCTCTCTCGTGCACACCGAACACAGCGCCCGAGTAACCAGCTACTCTGTTCAGCTTTTCCGCGTCTTGTGTTTGGATGCTTTAATGTTTAAATCGACAAGCGGTAAGGCTTAAAAACACGTGAAAAGATAAGCTTTCGTGACGATACGCAGCAGTGGCTCCTCAACTGTCCCTCAACTGTCTCAGCCAGTCGGTTATATAAAAGGTGAAAGTTATCATAGCTTGCTTAGTATAGACCCAGCTCCCAACCCGACTTTGAGAATAGATTAACGGCGATATTTTTTTTATCGACCAATAAGAGTCTCACGTTAACGCAGCACGTTAACGCCGATAACGCCCACCAGTAATTATTATTATTATTTTTAATTATAGTAGATTTGAGCGTCCAAATTGTTGTGTAAAAGATATACTCAAACAACTGATGATAGCCAGTGACTTGAATGTGAAAAAAAATGGAACACACACACATATATATATATATATATATATAATGGAGGTTAACTGTTCAGTTACTGACATTCTTCAAAATATCCTTTTTTTATGCACAAACACAAGAACGAAACTCATACAGGCTTGGAAAAAACTTGAGGGTGAGTTAATGATGCCAGATTTTTTTTAATGTTAATTATTCCTTTAATGTATTCAAAATAGTTTTATATTTGAAGCAATTGTTAAACAGTATAGCATCAGTTCTCACACTCCCCAAACACAAAGTGCCATTGCTATCATTCTGATAATTTGTAGATAAATAAAAATCCTGGACAAGGGCATCAAAGAAGGTTAAATATAATTGAATTCTGCTTCCATAGCATATTAATAATGCAATTTGTAATGTTACTTCCTACTCCTGGGCCTCTAGAGATGTTTGTCTCCAGATCCCTATGCTTTGTGTGTTTATGCTCTCAGCATAATATGGTACTACACTTCTCTGTTCACCCCAGCAGATCTTATGTTATTAACATAAAAAAAGATGTTTCTTAACACACTTTTATGTGACCTCTGGTCCTCTTAGCAGTATTGTATTCAAATGATGAATTAATTAAATATAGCGAATAAAGTGTGCATAGAACGCTCCTGTTACAAACACTAAAATGCTGTCTCTCATTTTAGTTTATCGTGAAAAAAGGAAAATATTTTTATTTTTTTTTAATAAACTGGCAAAGAAAACCTAACTTCAAACCAATATAGTGGATTAATCACAAATTATATTTTAACTTTCTTGGAATATCCCAGATAAAGATATGTTCCAATAGCATTTTGTTTATGTAACGATAAGCCAGAGACGTTCGGATCCATAGGCAGAACTTTTATTATAAGAATGGTCAGACAGGCAATAATCAGTAACGGCGTCAGGTATGTCAGGAATATCCAGAATCAATAACAGAAACAAGCAGATGTCGGGGCAGGCAGCAGAGAAGTCTGTAAAAAACGATCCAAAGGTTAGATACGGAAGGAACAAACACAAAGAAAAATGCTCGGAAATGTCAGACAGGCTAAACAAGACTTCGCAATGAGTGCATGTTTGAGAGCAGCTTATATGAGTATGGAAATGAGGTGCAGGTGTGAGTGCAATTAGTCCCAGGTATGAGGCCTTGTGGGAAATGGAGTTCATGATGGGTCTTGAGTGAGTCCTGAGTGGAGTGCCCTCTACTGAAGTTCATGGGCACTCCAGCTGATGACAGCTTACCGTGACAGCTTACATTCTACGTTATGAAAACATTATTTGAAAGTGTCCAGTTTTTTTATTGAATTGTATTTTATTTGTGGGTTGTGGGTAAGTTACGTGAATTGATAATTTTGCAAACATTATGGTAGAATTACTTTTAAATGTTATCTTCATATTCTGAAGCAAGTAGTAACATTTAAAAAGAAAAAAAAAACATAAGGCAAACATGTGATTAAAAGTTCTATGAATGATGTATAACTAATATGATTTCTATACAACATATAAAGACATACAGTATATGATAGGGCACATTAAATGTATTGCATAGTAGTATTGACCTTCAGAGTACAGTATGACCTTGAGTGATTTTTTTATTTTTATTTTTAATTTTTTTGCTTAAATAGTTGCAATTTTCTGTTAATTGTTTGCTAATTTGACTACTTTGTCAGTGTTTACTGACTTTATTAGAACAAGAAAGAATATTTACAAATTGTAATATTTACAAATTCTCCCATTCCAATATGTGCCATTGACATATTGGAATGGGAGATTCGCGTCATAGATGTGCATCATTTCTTAACATCCCAGCATAGTAATTTCTCAGGAATCAGCCTGTATTTCATACATTTCAAGTGCAGCCATGTATTAAATGTGTGAACACACTTGACCTCGTTGGCTAAATATGTGCCATTGACATCTGCGCTGCTCTGGTCACAGTTTAGCAGAAATCAGAGGAGATCCACTCTTAAAATAGGGCCTTACAATGATGCCAGACAAAGCAGTGTTTGCTCCAGGGGCTTAACCTGAATCTATCAATGCAAACAAGTCTGGTTATTCAGCAGAAGAAAAGCACTTCTGGGCACAGAGAGACCTGACATCTGACAAACTGCATGCCAGGCTGTGCCCAGCAGTCTGTGCCAGACAGCATTATTAGTTAGTTAAGGAGCCTTTGGTGAATCTGTCCAGATCAATAGAGATAATTTATTGTTTTGAAACACCCTGTCCAGTCTGTAAAATAGCACTAATCTATGGGCATAATAAGAAAATTAGAAAAATCTAGAAAATTCTAAGCAAGGCATTTATTAATTCATGTATTTGTCCAATTTATGTCCATTAGAAAACAAACGACTAATATTTCTTCGCTAAATATGACAAACATGTCCTTTGAATGTCGGAGAGCAACAATGTCTAAGAAAATCTAAAAATAACAGATTTTGTGAAACACGTAGTAAAGCGTAAACAGAAGGCAAACATGTCACAACTTTAGCGTTCCAGAGCCATTAAGCAAGAGAACAACTGCAACGTGTTTTCAATGTATAATTCATGGTATTGGTTTATTTATGACTGCTCATCACTTTACAAGAGCTAATACATGTAGCAATTACCTGAGCTCAGAATGCGTTAGTGCTCTGGCCATTGGGCAATAAGAGCTGCTGGAATGAAATGGTGTTGAAGTTGTCTCATGTAATCACAATCAAATCTTGTGAGGCGTTAAAGTGAGAGAGTGTATATAGCAATTCTTTAATTTGGACATGTAATGATTATGCATACACAAGTATAGACTGACCTTTAACAACTCTGTGAGAGTCATTTATATATATATATATATATATTTATATATATACACTCACCAGCCACTTTATTATGTATACCTGTTCAATTGCTTGGTAACACAAATTGTAATCAGTCAATCACATGGCAGCAACTCAGTGCATTTTGGCATCTAGATGTGGTGAAGATGACTTGCTGAAGTACAAACCAAGCATCAGAATGGGGAAGAAAAGGGATTTATGTGACTCTGAACGTGGAATGGTTGTTGGTGTCAGATGGGCTGGTCTGAGTATTTCCAAAACTGTTGATCTACTGGGATTTTCACGCACAACCATCTCTAGGGTTTACAGAGAATGGTCCTAAAAAGAGAAAACATCCAGTGAGTGGCAATTGTGTGGACAAAAATCCCTTGTTGATGTCAGAGTTCAGAGGAGAATGGGCAGACTGGTAAGAGCTGATACAAAAGCAACCGTAACTCAAATAACCATTCGGTACAACCAAGGTATGCAGAACCCCATCTCTGAACACACAACACGTCGAACCCTGAAGCAGATGGGCTATGGCAGCAGAAAAATACACCGGGTGCTGCTCCTGTTAGATAAGAACTGGACATGGAGGCTACAATTGGACAATAGAAGATTGGAAAAGCATTGCCTGGTCTGATGAGTCTCAATTTCTGCTGCAACATTCAGATGGTAGGGTCAGAATTTGGCGTAAAGAACATGAAAGCATGGATCCATCCCGCCTTGTCTCAACGGTTCAGGTTGGTGGTGGTGATTTAATGGTGTGTGGGATATTTTCTTGGCACACTTTGGTTCCCCTTAGTACCAACTGAGCATTGTTTAAAAGCTACAGCCTTGTATTGTTGCTGACCATGTCCTTCCCTTATGACTACAGTGAACCCATCTTCTGATGGCTACTTCCCGCAGGATAATGCACCATGTCACAAAGCTCAAATCATCTTAGACTGGTTTCTAGAACTTGACAATGAGTTTACTTTACTCAAATTGCCTCCATAGTCACCAGTTCTCAATCCAATAGAGCAGCTTTGGAAGTAGTGGAATGGAATATTCGCGTCATAGATATGCAGACGACAAAACTCCATGCTATCATGTGAATATGGACCAAAATCTCAGAGGAATGTTTCCAACACCTAGTTGAATCTATGCCACAAAGAATTAAGGCAGTTCTGAAGGCAAAAGGGGGTCCAAAACAGTACCAGCAAGGCGTACCTAAGGAAGTGGCCAGTGAGAGTGTGTCTATATATATATATACATTACAGACCAAAATGTTGGACACACCTTCTCATTCAGAGTTTTCTTTATTTTCATGACTATCAAAAATTGTAGATTCACACTGAAGGCAACAAGGGCTATTTGACCAAGAAGGAGAGTGATGGGGTGCTGCGCCAGATGACCTGACCTCCACAGTCACCGGACCTGAACCCAATCCAGATGGTTTAGGGGTGAGCTGGACCGCAGACAGAAGGCAAAAGGGCCAACAAGTGCTAAACATCTCTCGGGGAACTCCTTCAAGACTGTTGGAAGACCATTTCAGGTGACTACCTCTTGAAGCTCATCAAGAGAATGCCAAGAGTGTGCAAAGCAGTAATCAAAGCAAAAGGTGGAACCTTTGAAGAACCTACAATATGACATATTTTCAGTTGTTTCACACTTTTTTGTTATGTATATAATTCCATATATAATTCCACATGTGTTAATTCATAGTTTGGATGCCTTCAGTGTGAATCTACAATTTTCATAGTCTATATATATATTAGTGCTGGGCAAGTTAACGCATTATTATTGCTTTAACGCATTAATTGCATTAATTGAAAGTCCTTTGCTCATTGGATCTGAATACACATACAGACAAATCATGGTTCACAGGACGGAATGCTCCCAATCAAATTATTTAGGCTAAGCATCAACATTCACAAACCACTTTCCACTGTTATTTTTAAAAACAAGCTCTTAATCATGACTTTGACATGAGTCGGAGATAGGAAGTTTTCGATAGCACATGGAGACAGCAGAGAAGGACTCTCGGTCAACACAGTGAAGTGATCATTTTGTTAATTGTGTGGTCTAATATTTTGAGTCGTATGGGACATGATAAGTTCCTCTCACAATATATTGCTTTAAAGATCTATCACTTTTGTCGCTCAGAAATATCCATTCAATCATGCAGGATGTATCAGAAGATCTGATCTCTGGCACAGTTAGCGCTCACACTGACTGATCTATATATGACTAAACCGTTGTCTTGTCCACCTCTCCAAACCGAGCCAGGCACTGCTAAATGGAACGTGTTTGTTTCTTGATTTTGGAAGTGCTTTGTTTTCTTGTTTGGAGGACAGAGGGCTCATGATCCGAGTTAAGCTCACAAATGGCTCATGTTCCTTGGAGGTGGCTCCACCATGGCTTCCTAGTCTGCCTTCACCGCCATGGCCTCCTGAACTGTCTGATCTGCCATGGAGCCCTTAACGGGTACCGCTCTGGAGGCCGCTCCATCCCCATCTGCGTTTCCTTCCTACGCGTGCTCCATGTTTTGTTTATTTCCTTATTTGGTCTTCCTGTTCTTGTCATGATTATGTAATTATTTGTTTCAGGTGTTCCCCGTTCTGTTCCGTTGTTCCCAGGTGTTTCCCATTAGTTTCAGTGTATTTAAAGTGTGTTCTGCCCCTCATCTCCCATCCGATAATGTTCATCTCACCCAATTGCTACATGTGCTTTCCTGGTGTTCAGTTCAATAAAGTTCTATGCCATCTGCACAGCACACTAGGCACGCATAACATGTATATATAATTTCACTTAACTCTATTACTGTCAAAGTGTCTGCTCTGTGTTTCCCTGGGTGTCCACTAGTAGTCTCATTTCCCCATAGTCACCCCACTTCATGCACTGCATTTCCCACGAGCCTTTCTCCCATTCATCACTGTTTGCACAACTGTCATTGCACTCAGCTGTCTTCACTTTCATCGTCACCACCTGTCCATATATACCAGCCTGTCTCATTCTGTTTCATGGAGTCCTTGTTTTCCGTCACCCGGCTTTTTCGTGTGCCCTGTGTTTTTCTTAGTTATGACCTCTTGCCTGTTTTTGGATATAGATTTTTGGATTACCCATTAAAACACTGCATTTGGACCTCTCGTTTCCGGTGTGCATTCGTTACAATTACTAATTGCATGGTTAAATGAGTAAATAAATAAATCTAGTTTTTCTTTTTTAGAATATTGTTTTGCAAACTATGTCATACAAATAACTTTTTTTTTTAGTTATACAGATTACTTTCAGTATGTTACTTAAGTTTATTTACTGAAAATCGTGACTTTGCCTAGCTCTCCTTTTTTCGAAATGTGTTCATGTGAGAAGCAGCAACGTCCAAATTCATTCTTTTGAGTTGAATATTTTCCTAACCATAATGAATTGGTTGATATTACTCTGTTTTCTGAATAATGATGTAATCCAGTATTTTTTCTATAAAATGGTGGTACTAAGGAATGATGCTAAGGCGTAGAATATTTCTGGTAAATTTCTAGAAACTTTCCAAAAATCCCTGGAATATTAAAAAAAAAAAAATATACGGGAAATTTTACAAATTTTTACAACCTTAGTACTAAGTACAAAAATACTATGAAAATTAAATTTGTAATTAACTAAGGATAATACTGTATTAGCTTGCTTATTTTGCTCAAGTGCAGCTAATTAAATCTAAGAAACTATGCCACAGGCAACCACTTTGAACGCAACTCATCCAATAAATTTGTGATGCTGTTTGCAAATGTTTTTTGGAATCACAGATTAAGGAAAGACCAAATCATTTCCTACTATGTTGATAATGGGGTGACCATACGTCCTCTTTTTCCCAGACATTTTAAATGGACTAAATCGTCCAAGTTATACGTAGATGTGTTTGAACTGAAGTGGCACTTCACAGACAGATTGTTGTTTGACATGAAAATAGGATGAGATCTATAGAGAGCAGGCACATTGCATGCTGTCGAATCGCTGTCATGGTGTTTTGTTGTCTCACACCGATTAATGAATTAATTAAATTAAAGACCAATAGCATGCAGCCATTGTAAATAATCAACCAATCATGGCATGCAAGAAGGTGGGATCCACAGGGAATAGACAAACAATGCAAACTGAAGACAGTTTAGGCAATGTATAACTCCTGACCACGACATGTCCAGGAAAAAAAGGATGTATGGTCACCCTAGTAATAACAGAACTTGCTATCAGTATCAATGCTTTTGGGGAACGCACCTCTGGTTTGGAAAGACATAGTTTGTGAGTTAATTATTTCTTTAATTAAACTGAAAATATAATTGATGCAAAGACAAATTTTCACTGTCACAAGAAACTGGACCTATTTTGTGTTCCTGTATTTGATAACTGATCATCTAAATACAACATATATTGTCTGTTCACCATATAGTCATGCAATCCACATCAAAGTCACCACCGTCCTTGTGTTTCCACAAAACTCTCAAGGTAACTTTATACTCCCTTTCACAAACAATCTTCACTGTCAACTCTCATTTAGTAATGTGTCTCTTGTCATTTTTTCTGACCTTTCCTTGGGTGCTTTGAGCCTCCATGCATGCTTTAATTACAAAGAGGGAGTCATTCCCTGTAAAAGACCAGTCATGATATATGACACATTAGCCAGCTGCTGATGAGTCATGTTTTTCTGCTGTTATAAAGAGCAGCAAGGGCTTTCCTTGATGGATTGCTGGTGTAATTACATTTAGCACAATGTAAGGGTTGACTGTCCATGCTTAAATGATTTTGTCATAGCAATAACTGTTGCATTCACAAATACTTTAAATATATAAATGGATTCCTTCAGAATACAGCTTTCCATGCATTAGCATGCCAGCCATGTGGTGTTATGAGATATAAAGTGATTTATGTTAGGAATACTATAAATGGTTCTGTTAACTTTATAATTATATGTTTTTTTTTTTTTTTTTGTTTTTTTTTTTTTTTTTTTTTATCATATTTGAATGTTTGTGATAGCTGGCTGAGAATGATCTAAACTGCAGTTACTGTTAGTAAGTTTGCATTTATACATTCTTTTTTTTTTTTATAAAAACATCTATTTTTCACTTCCTTATTCTCGTTATTCGTTATTCCACTAGTCAAAAAGCCTTAACCTAGCCATAAAAATCAATTCTGTAAATTCAGTGCTCTAACAAACATATTGCACTTCAAGCTTCAACTGGAACACAAAAGAATAAAACACATGATGAATCATGATGGCTAGTCATCAAATTATATTAAAGCCAATAAAACAAAGTTTGCTAAGCAAGGCCTCAACCCCCATTGTGGCAATAGCAAACACAATGATTATCTAATCTTATTGGTACTGAACTCATATTCGGCCAAGATGGGTCCCTAAATATTTGAAGACAATGAGTACAAGGCATTAGTTGTGCAATTGTGTGTACTTGTATTATTATTTTATTATTTTCCTCTGTGAAAATAAGATGGGATCCAGAACAAGGGAGTTATAAAGTAATATGACATTAAATTAGATTGGATATAGCAGTTTTACAGCTATTTTGGACTTTGTTAAACCATCTGCAGTAATCTCTTCATGATATGATTGTATTTTAGGGTACAGGTTTTTGCTTGAGTTTATCAAGTCAAAGTCAACTTTATTGTCAATTCTGCTATATGTACATGATATACAGAGGATGTGCTATACAGGAACTGAGGGAGGGGTGCAGCAGTGCTCAAGATTGGATATGTTATGGCTATAATAGTTGTATTTCATTTTTGATAGGAATGAAAATAAGGTAGTGAGAGATATAAGTTCTGTGTTGACTAGTGACAGTCACTAGCAATGACTAACGTATGTTTAGATAAGTCAGAGATATCTATCTTGAGAGAAACCCAAATGTAGTTGAGCGTCAGTAGCATAGTCAAGAACAGCTGTGCAATTTGATGATCATTCCTAGCATTAGGCGTTGATTAGAAAATTTTAAAGGTCTAAGTATTGAACCCTGTGGTACACCAATGAAAATCAGGATGACAAAACAAGAAAGTACTGACCTGCATATGCCCTTCTCTATCAGTGTGGAAAAGCTGAATGGATGCTTTAATGGCTGACAGATAGATGTTGAGCAAGTTTTATGAAACCAATGTTTGTCTGACTTTTTTCCATAATGATGTTTTTTGTCTCAAATAAAGGCACCAAATGTTGCCAATTGGGAGGTCATGGGGCAAGTTGTTTATTCCAGCATTGTAATAAAGGGTTATGTCTGACAAGAATATGTTATGTCCACAGGATTCATGGGGAGAATTTGCTTTTTTTCACTTCTTCTCTCATGTCTCTAATTGTGTTACTTCAGAGAACCTTAGAGAACATCAGCATCCAGGTCGCCTACCCAGGGTTGCATAAAACGACAAAGAAACTCCCATTGAGATTAATGAGAATGCTAACAGATCTGTCTGTTATGCATGTGCAAGCTATATGATAACATAACCTGCAGTTTGAGTTTTTAGTATTCACATATTCATTCATTTTGAGTGCTATGAACTCTTCACCCCTCATTAAAGGAGTGAAAGAATGACTTGTTATTCATAAAGTTCAGGGTTGTGTTTCCCAAAAGCAGTGTAAGCCTAAGAAACAATCGTACGACTGATCTTAACAGTATGGTCTTTTTCCCAAAAGCATTGTAACTTGAGTAGCACTTAAATATCATCGTACAGTAGATCAAGGACTGCTCTGGAATAATCGTAAAGCCCTACGTCCATTGTAAAAAGACAGAGTTAAGAGGTCACCTGCGGCAGATTACACCCATTACTTTATTAAAGTGCAATGTGATTGTAATTATTTTTAACTTTTATTAAAAATTTTGATTGTACTTTATTGTACACTTCATTACCTTTTATATATAAAATGGGAAATGCATATGAAAATATAATAATGAATGTTCATGAAAAAGACTCTTAAGAAAATGCTCTTAAGCACAAAGATTGATTATTATTGAGAAACGCAGCCAAGGTCAGTTTGATTAATAGCTTTCATATGTGTTTCTTGATGTGTTTAAGGATATTGCAATATTGAAATTTCATGATTATTATAGAGTTACTTATCTCAAAATCATCTCATTATATGAAAACATGATAAATGAAGGTTGGCAGAGAAAGCAAAAATATTATAATAAAACCCATGGTTTCACATCAAAACAACACAAATTTTTATTGGATGAGTTGCGTTCAAATTTAGTGTAAAATACTGATAAAGACACAGCTGTGAACACCTCCCAAACCAATTAGTTGTGTCCCAAATAATGTGTTTTTTTTTTTACATTAAAGCATGTCACCATATTCTGTTACACCAAATACACAAAATAATGCTCTTTAAAAAAAGCATCATAAGACCCCTTTAATTCTTTAAAACAGTTACATAAAGCAAAACAATTTATTTCAAATTAATCAATTAAAAACATGTTAGAGAGAATGAAACAAAAGTCTAACTTTACTTAAATAATACTAAAATAAAAAAACTTGTTTTGTTAGAAAATAAGGACAAAATACGCTTTATGCACAGTAAGAGAGAAAATGCAAGCCAGTCAACCAAATTTCAAATTATTTACAACACCACTAAGATTTCATCTGGTCTTCATTGTAAGGCTCACATCCATTTATGTCCCATCATTATTTATTCATTCAAGGGTTTATAATTTATTACTGTTCTCTTCACCCAATGCACAAAATGCACTAAGAGTTTTCTTTTTTTTTTTTCCTAAAACAAAATAGTTTATAGTCAAGGCTTAGTACACTATGTTTGCATTTCAATCTCCATGTTGACATCATTTGATAGCTGAAGCAAGCCACAATGTGGTATTGATTTCTTTTACACTGTTGTCCCAGAATTGAACGTCATATATAAATATTCCAAATTCAAAAGCAAGATTTAGCACTCATATGTTTTCTGAAAGATGCTGAAAATGTTACACATAATTTTTCCACAGGCTTGCTATATGTGCCAACTGCACAGAACTGGCACCAATTCACCTCTCAGTGTCTCTTCAATATATGGCCCATCCAACCCCCCTGCACTAGATAAGGTCCCAGCTGTGGTGAGCAGCCAGGTAATTCACGTCTTATTATCTGTCCTTCAAATAAATGTCATGGGAATGAGCGGGCCAGGAGGTCAGAACCACTGTATGGTTATTCAAGCAGAGGATTGCTGTCGAGCACCATGAAGAATCACTGCTTTCAAACTCTGCTGGGTTTACTGTTAATGCACAGGATGATGGAAAAATAGAGCCAGAATGTGAGCGAACCATAATAAGACTGAAAATGGTCAATTTGGTGCTAGTAAAAGCACTTTGTTCTGGCATAACACTATGTTAACATACATGTGTACATACAAACTGCACAAATAGGCACCAAGAATCTTGTAAAATCAGACACTTTTTATTTATTATAAGAAAGTGGTTCTCATCTGTCACAGGTTTGTCTCAAACAGCAAGGAAATAACAATGCGGTCACAATTTATTTTAAGGTCATATTCTTGCTACTAACAGACCATTGACTATGACTTTAGCCTCAATGAAATCCTTGTTTGCTGCTTATTTAGTTAAGTTTAGGTACTGGGTAGGATTAGAGATAATCATGCAAAATATGTACTTTATAAGTATAATAAAATCCAATATGTTAATATATTAAGCTCTTTTATAGTGCCTTGTGTTTAACAGGAAATACTTAAAGGGTTAGTTCGCCCAAAAATGAAAATTATGTCATTAATAACTCACCCTTATGCTGTTCCAAACATGTAAGGCCTCCTTTTATCTTCGGAACACAGTTTAAGATATTTTAGATTTAGTCCGAGAGCTCTCAGTCCCTCCATTGAAGCTGTGTGTACGGTATACTGTCCATGTCCAGAAAGGTAAGAAAAACATCATCAAAGTAGTCCATGTGACATCAGAGGGTCCGTTGGAATTTTTTGAAGCATCGAAAATACATTTTGGTCCAAAAATAGCAAAAACGACTACTTTATTCAGCATTGTCTTCTCTTCCGTGTCTGTGTGAGAGAGAGTTCAAATCACGAACTAATCATTCAGTTCACCAAATCGAACTGAATCGTTTTAAACAGTTCAGATCTCTAATACGCATTAATCCACAAATGACTTAAGCTGTTAACTTTTTGAATGTGTCTGACACTCCCTCCGAGTTCAAACAAACCAATATCCCGGAGTAATTCATGTACTCAAACAGTACACTGACTGAACTACTGTGATGAATACCGAGCCAAGCCAGATAACGAACAATAGACTGACTCGTTCACGAGTGAAGAACCGTTTCTGTCAGACGTGTCCGATTCGTGAACCGAGGAGCCGATGATACTGCGCATGTGTGATTCAGCGTGAAGCAGACCGAGACACAGAGCGCCTGAACTGAACTGATTCTTTTGGTGATTGATTCTGAACTGATTCTGTGCAATTGTTATGGGTGCGGGTAAACCGAAGGCTTGAATCAAGGGCAATCATCGCCAATGACGCCATTACGTCGAGCGCAAAAGAACTGGTGAACCGTTTTCTTCAACCGGTTTATTGAATCGAACTGTCCGAAAGAACTACTGGTTATCCGAACACCGATGCGACCGGTTCTTCACTCGTGAACGAGTCAGTCTATTGTTCGTTATCTGGCTTGGCTCGGTATTCATCACAGTAGTTCAGTCAATGTACTGTTTGAGTAAATGAATTACTCCGGGATATTGGTTTGTTTGAACTCAGAGGGAGTGTCAGCCACATTAAAAAAGTTAACAGCTTAAGTCATTTGTGGATTAATGCGTATTAGAGATGCGAACCGTTTAAAACGATTCAGTTCGATTTGGTGAACTGAATGATTCGTTCGCGAACCGGAAATCCAGCTGCTTTGATTTGAACTCTCTCTCACACAGACACGGAAGAGAAGACAATGCTGAATAAAGTCGTAATTTTTGCTATTTTTGGACCAAAATGTATTTTTGATGCTACAAAAAATTCCAACGGACCCTCTGATGTCACATGGACTACTTTGATGATGTTTTTCTTATCTTTCTGGACATGGACAGTATACCGTACACACAGCTTCAATGGAGGGACTGAGAGCTCTCGGACTAAATCTAAAATATCTTAAACTGTGTTCTGAAGATAAAAGGAGGCCTTACATGTTTGGAACAGCATAAGGGTGAGTTATTAATGACATAATTTTCATTTTTGGGTGAACTAACCCTTTAAGTGCTTTGCATCACAAATGCAATTCTCTACTAGGTGAGCTTCCAAGCAAATTTACTATAACAGCCATTCATATGGAGTTGGTTCAGTGATGCAAACATCAAAATCTCTAAGTTTACAATTTATGCACTATGATAAACATATATATATATATATATATATTTTTTTTTTTTCTGATTTAAAATATGTAGGTGTCTTTTGCCTATAAGAGTGCAATTCTCTTGATTTGAAATGTTGACATATTTATACATTTGCAATGTGACCCAAGGCAGGAATGCATCCATCATACGACATGAAAGGATTTTTAGATAACTAGCATATTCAGTTGTTTTGTTTTTTAATGCATTGGTAAAAAGAAGGCATCTTCAAGAAGGACATCAAGGCCTTCAGAACAAAATCAAAGAGGACCAAATAAATATTTGCGAGCTTGGTCTTTGCACACTGTTTCTCTTTGAGAGCACTTGCCTTGAGCACACAGTTTTATAAACCCAGTCATATTGATTAGGAGAGTATTCAGAGCTCTAGACAGGTTTACGTTTGCAGTGCCTCATTTTAGTAGATGGCATTGCAGAATAGAAAACCAGCTTTTTGAGCATATGATAGGGTGATATCAACCCAGTGATCTAATACTGACAAATAATTTAGTCATACATGCATATGACTGATATAAAGTCATGAGACATCAGTAAACAACAATTAGGAAAAGCGAGTTGTTTTCAGATTGCAAAACTTCCTGACACAATCTAAAATGTTTTGCTTTCTATTGTTGCTTGTTTGGAGTAATTTCTATCTTTAATTTCTAACCAATTATGTTTCGTACAAACACAGATTTTGGCTTTATAAGATGTTAACTGATGGACTGGAGCGGTGTGGATCTGTTTGGACTCTCATTCTAACGGCACCCATTCACTGCAGAGCATTCATTGTTGAGCAATTGATGCAATGCTTCTTTTCTCCAGATCTGATGAAGAAACAAACTCATCATTTCACATTGACACTGAAAGCTATACAAACACTTCACGTTTTCCTCCATACCTCTAAATCCAAAGATCACATCATAAAAACATCTCATGAATATTCATGCCAGCATGTGATTGAGGATGTGTACTTAGACGGTGGATCTATTCTGAGCTGTGAGAAAGAGATGGGGGTTGTGGAGTACATTCCTCCTCCGGGCAAGACAACCAGGGCATTCAAATGACTGAAGGCCAAAGCCTGGGAAACTTCAGCAGCAGGAGCCTCATGTCTTTGATGAGCTGCTCCGTGTACACAATATGTGAAAAGGATTTATTAGGTAAAGGAAGAGCTGTAAAGGAAATGGACACAAACACGGAATAGAATCTCACTGGATCATTTGTGAAGGGAATCACATTGATCAAGTGTAGCACAGAAATCAATGCTAATTTTCTCAGTGTGTCTTGGGATATGTGAAAGTGAGGGAAGCAGTCAACATATTTTGCTTTCAGTTTAAAAACATACAAGTCAACCATTACCCTGTGATAGGATATCAGCTTATAACAACAACAGGAAAAATTAGACTATCATTTTAAACCAACTGCAGCTTAGTTCCTCATTCTTGTTTAATTCCAAAGATTGTATATATATATATATATATATATATATATATATATATATATATATATATATATATATATATATATATATATATATATATATATTACATTTCCTTTAAATGAGTTTGGATTCATGACAGAAAAAAATGTGACTTTTATAAAAGGTGATTTGCTTAAAAAGTTTTAAAATAACACTGAATATGTAATTTCTTTTAAGTAAAGGGTACAGCTCAAATTGCATGAAGAATATGACACAGGAGAAGAAAATGACACGAATGTGTCCTTTTTGTTTAATATAGTTGAACTGAATCATCAAAGGTGAGTAGCAAGGACATTGGTTAAAGAGGGGGTGAAATGCTATTTCATGCATACTGAGTTTTTTACACTGTTAAAGAGTTGGATTCCCATGCTAAACATGGACAAAGTTTCAAAAATTAAGTTGTATGTTTGAAGGAGTATTTCTGTTCCAAAAATACCTCTTCCGGTTTGTCACAAGTTTCGGAAAGTTTTTTTCGAGTATGGCTCTGTGTGACGTTAGATGGAGCGGAATTTCCTTATATGGGTCCTGAGGCACTTCTGCCGGAAGAGCGCGCGCTCCCGTATAGCAGAGCACTGAGAGCACAACAGACTTCACTGATCAGAGCAAGAGCGTGATTTTGGTTGCCAGGGCAAGACAACCCTGCACAGATTAACAAAAGAGAAACAGCATTAAGGGACTAGTGGATGGAGTTTATTTTTACAGAGCATCAACGGAGTTGTGCAAGTGTTTTTGTTTGTTCCCTGCATTTCGAAGATGCTTGTTTTACAAACAAGTCCCAATTTGACGCCGGATTTGCGTATCGTTTATTTCTTAAGGATGATGCAATCTCAACGAAAAAGGGTCACGATCGTGTGTTGGAACCGCAGGCGGTGAGTAAAACTGCTTCAAATATCTCTGTGTTGTTAACTTAGCTATCGGCGCGTAAGCACATCAAGTAAACAACATGCGATGTTGTCATCAAACTGCACTTTCCACATGTACAGCTTAAAAAAAAAAAAAAAAAAAAAAAGACGACAAAGTGGAACTTAGTCATTTTCCAAAACCGCTAAGCAAATATATACAGTTTTGGTACATACCACATAGAGACGCTGTTGTTGCTGCTGCTCTTGTTAAATTTCAGCCTCGGGATCTGATTCTGGATCATAAATAAACGCTGAATCTGACTGTTAGCCATGGTTTGTTTTGGATGATGTTTTTTTCCTCAGGGTAATGTCACAGCTTCCACATGCTCTCAACACAAAAGCCTATTCGCGCTCGTGATTCTTTAGCTCCGCCCACACGTCACGCCTCCAGCCGGTCGTGTTTTTCAGGGAAAAATCGGTACAGACTATCTTTCTCTTATAAATATAATAAAACTAAAGTCCTTTTGGAGTTATGTAGGATGCAGTACTACTCTATAGGTACTCAAGATTAACAGGATATTGAGTGAAAATGAGCGTTTCACCCCCCCTTTAATAAATTGAGAATAGATGCATAAATTATATTTGTCGTAACATTTATTTAACGCAGGTTTGTATAATGTTCTGAGTTTGCATGTGACTGTTTTTATTCATTTTGAGGACTACTGAATCTGTTTTTGTGCAGCTGAGATGAGTAAATTCCAAGTTAGTCTAGAATTACAGTAACATCAGGTTCATGTTCTTCACTTATTCACTTTTTCACAACATGGCAACATGAGAGCTGTCAGTAAATTTTAGGGAAACAAAGTAACTCGTGTTACTTACAGTATTTGCAAAAGTAACTCCTTTATGTCCTTCTAACTTCAAAAGTAATGCAATACTTTACTAGTTATACAAAAAAGTAATCTGATTATGTAACTCATGCTACTTGTACACTGTTCATAAGTTTGTTATTTCTGCTGACATCACTTCTAAACTCACAGCCAGACATCTTCATTTCATTCAAGTGAGACGGTTTGTCTGAAGATGACATCTATTTATGGATGTCAGATAGCCTGCAGTCAGTCAGACCACTGTCAGGATATAAATGACCTTAGGTCTAATAGAGACACACATTACCCATCTTTGTAGCCTGAGAGTAAATCATCTGACTGGGTATTGCAGGTGTGATCACAAAGGAGTCTGTGTGGCTTGAATTTCAACATTCCTCGCCCAGTGAGGGTGACCCCATTACCCCGGACCACCCCACACTAGCAGAGCTGTCAGAGGTGCCATCCCTATACAGCATTTCACTTCAGTAAAAGCACACTGGTGCACCAGTGTCTTCATTGCTTGTCACATTGCTTGAGAGTAAGAACATTTCGAAATAAGCTTCAATAGAGCACTGGATTGTGAGCTCCAGGTTAGAACATCACCTGCCTAGATATAGCCTAGATGTGTTATGGGGAAGGTGGCCTTTCTCCAATGCATTAGTCTTTCTTTTTGCTGCTGTGATCATGTGCAGTATAGTGTAAAGAAATAACATAATTATATCTGTAAAAGACTAAATGTTATGTAATGTAACAGAAATGAGTCGAACCAGACAAATTAAATAGTCTATCAAAGCTGTGTTTGGAACACGAGCCGAATTCCTCAGGAAGTCATAAAACATTCTATGCCACAAGTCCCAAGGAAGATAACCAACCAACCAACTTGTTCACACAACAGCTTTCAACATTAACACCACTAGAACAATTATTGACAATTTAAATTCGAAGAAGAGATTGTCAAATTTGTTGTTCGTAATTGAAATGCAACGCTGGACATCACATGAAAACCCATGAGAGTACTGCACAAGTTCCATTGACTTCCCCCACCCAGCAGAACCAGACTGAAATTCCTAAGGGGGGAGGGGCTTTGAACCTCTGGTCTTCACCGAACATCCCTATGTCAGAGAATGACAAAGAAACTGTCTTTTGTACATATACATGGACCAAAATGAACTCCAAAATGACTTCTAAATGAATATCATTCCATCGCTTAACTCCATATTCATTTATATGTAACCCACACATTCGACTATCATGTATAATCACTTATTGTGTATGTCTTTTGATAACTATAGGATACATAGTCATGTCTAGTATCGATATAATCGAATCTGCTTGCTTGAATTAGTTCAGACAATCATTTATTTGTCAAATATATCATAACCTGGTTATAGGAATCATGTCCAAAATTAGACCCTGCAAGAATGGGAAAATTTGGACCACATGCTTGGTAAGATAAACATATGATTTATGATACCCCCGAGCCAAGACAATATCTGATTGGTCAAGACAACATTTGAGGTGTGGCCAACAGGCCAGTTTAAATACTTAGGACACCACAAAATCTTTGCTTTTAGTCTCTAGCTATGCTGCTGCTATTAGTCATGTGGCTTTTAGTTGTTAACTTTGCTTCTGCTATTAGTCATGCCTGCTCTTAGCTTTAGCTTGTAGCTTTGCTACCTAGCTTTAGCTTTTAGCCATGCTGTTAGTCATCACTGTTCTTTGAGCGTGGTTCCAGCGTGCTTCGGTCTGCAAGCCTGCCTCCTTTTTTTTACTTCTTTTCCGTTTGAGAGTTTCGTGTTCTGAGTTAAGTTTTGTAACGTCGACCTCGTCTGCGCGTTCAACTTCAACCAGCCACACAACTCCATTTTCAGCCAACGCCCCACCACGGGCTTCCCAAGACGTCACTTCAGCGACTACTGAACTTCCAGCCAATCAGCGACACCGGGATAGCCCTTTCAACGGGAGTCCCTTTCACAGGAGACGCAAGTAAACTCCAGACTGTGACCTTTACTGGTGTATCTAATATAATTTTAACCTCATTGAGGAACTCAATGCGAGGGCTAATTACGTGATTGATGGTTGTTCATGTCTATGCAATTTAACGTATTGCTGTAAACTTGGGATTTCATATTACCATTCTCTTAAACTCATCTTTCCCTAAATCTCGATCTTCCTGCAACTTGTGTGAATGTGTGTGTGTGTGCGTGCGTTTATGTGTTAGATTAGTTTATATGTCTTAGATTTATCTAATAAAGCCTTATTCATATTGAAAAGAGAAGTATCTTGTGTTTTGTGCTTACAAGTTAATGTCTTAAACTGCCGATCTTGTTACTGTACTAATTGATAGTGTTTCACTATAGTTTGGATATTAATATCCAGCGCAGATAAACGCCTCGTTCAGTGAATCGCAGGGCATCTCAGTGATCAGCCGTGAAACACTGATTCTGTTCAAATTCCCTTTAAATTATTAAATGATTCCCTTTGAGCTAAATTGACCTGTTTCTGTTACAGTAAAAAAACTATTACTTGGTTAAGAGGATCTCGCACAAAAATGGTTAACAGTATTTTACTCTATAATTATGCATAATTTCCTAGTGTGTGGTGGACAATTTGTGAACCATTGTGACAGGTTGTATCCATAATGAGCAATATTATTAACTCAATAGGGTGATAAGGGAAATAAGCAATAGAATTTGTATTTATTGTGTGAACAATTCCTTCAAGGATCAACACCAAGGCAAGCGATCTATTGAATGGACTGTAGGTCAGTCCCTCACAGACGCATTTTCATTTGTGTCAAATCTAAAATTGAGCCTATACCCTGACTAAGGTTCATTGAAATTTGATTTTGACATGATACAAATAAATCAATCTTGCATAATTCACATATGGTTCAAAGCAAAAGACTGTATGGTTCAAAGTTCAAAGCAATTAAGTCAGTTTAGTAATTATCCAGTAGCATTCATTAAAATGGCTTGGGAAAATGCTCCCAGAACACTTACTACAGAAACTTACTCTGGTGCTTATGGCTGTGTGTGTGTGTGTGTGTGTGTGTGTGTGTGTGTGTGTGTGTGTGTGTGTGTGTGTGTGTGTGTGTGTGTGTGTGTGTGTGTGTGTGTGTGTGTGTGTGTTTGTGTGTGTGTGTGTGCGTGCGTCCGTGCGTGTGAGTGTGTGTGTGATGTATAATGATGGCCCATTAAATTTTATAATCTTGCCTATTTGTGTCTGTCTGTGTATGCTTTTGTGTGAATAAGCTGTAATTAAGTGAATATTGTTTAAATGTAGTATAATTTATTAATTGATTTGACGATGGTGAGATTTTTTTTTAATTAAAAAGTTTATTGTGCTCACTGTAATCAGTAATACAGTAATCAGTAATATTGTGAAAAATTATTAAAATATAAAATTATATATATATATCTTCTATCTGAATATATTGTAAAATGTAATATATTTCTGTTTCACAAGATCTTCAGAAATCACTCTAATATGATGATTTGCTGCTCAGCAAACATTTCTTATTATTATACATTTTTAGAATTTTCCCTCATATTTTTTTTGGTGGAAACTGTGATACTTGCTTCAAAATCTGTGTTTTTGGCATATACCTGTTTTGTTCAGTTTATTGCCAAATTATGTTTACCACAGGAGTTATTTTACTCATAAATTTAAAATCCCATTGGAAAATCTCAAAGGAACCAGTGGCGACTTCCAGGTTCTGACATAATAAAAAACTGTAAATTAATGTTATGAAGGAAATTTCTGTATAGATTTTTTTATGTATATTTTTCCTGTATTTTGGATAACAGAAATGTTTGTAAAATTAACTGATAATGTCCTTGCAGAAAATTTCCAATCCATTTTTTATAATATATTTATGTATGCGTTTGTTTGTTTGTTTGTTTGTTTGTTTGTTTGTTTATTACAGTATGTTTCCTCACTTTCATAATTTTTAATCCAATTTTGTGTAAAATGTTGTGTGTTCAAAAAATGAGACGAGAAAGAGATTTAAAATCCTGACTGGTATTAATTCTGGTTCATTTGTCACACCGGAAAAGAAAGGTCAAGTCAAGTGCATTGCATTGTGGGATATTGCATCAGTTGTGTACTGCATATAAAAAAATACAAAATAATAGGTCATCTGAGTATTCCAAGCATTCAGAAAATCTGCATACGGCCCTCAGTATACATTCTGCTTCCTGCAGAAACAGCAGTATGGTAGTGTGCTGTTTGAGTGTTTGCAGTCAGTCTGTGCGTCTGAAGGCATGCGGCAAACACACACACACACACTCCTTTATTTAATGGCAATTCCTCCGGTGCATTTTTCCATCTTTGTCACCATAGCAACAGAATCTAGCCGGCTGACATTCCTGTCTCCAGGGGCCTGGCCTTGTTCTCCAGTTCACATGCAACACAGCTGTTTCATCCCTCAACAAAGCAATTAACACACGGGGTCAAAACGGAATCCCTCCTCCAAATATCAGCCTACACTCGGCCTGAGGGCATGTGTTGCTGTCTGTGGTAAAGCCATCCATTCCCACTGGACGACTGGTGGAAGACACGGTCTGTGGGGGTCACGCTGCTGATGGGATTCAGCAAATTAGAAATATTTCATATATTTCAAATTTTCATATTGTCCTGATCAACAGAACAGCCATTATGCTTGCTTTTTACACACCTGCTTTACCATTTGTGACAAATGTTTTTGCAGTATAGGAAATCAATCCGCAATCTCCTGTATAACATTAACAACTAAGTTATTTTACCAATCAAGCATCATTTATCCTTTCTCGTGTTATTGTGGCTTCTTTTTCCAATTGCCTGAAAAAAAAAAATCTACAGGAGAACTAATAGCATTTGCATGTGATCTGGATTATGTAATAAGTTTCCAAGAATTAAGTACTTTTAATTACAGTATATTACCTTTTCAAACGGTCATAGTCATATTACAGTTACTTTTTCATGGATCACATGATTATTACATCTGATTAATTTGGCATATAACATTTGGCAGTAAATTATTAAGAATGTATTAGTTCACACTTATTCTTGTTTCTCTCTCTCTCTCTCTCTCTCTCTCTCTCTCTCTCTCTCTTAAATTAACAACAACTTTTTCCCTGCCGTTTGAGGCACTATCACACATTTTCTGATGGAGTACTGAACACCTGAATCAAAACACAGCTTTCTGAATCCAGTCTGTCCATAGTCTTTGACAAATATCTAGTTTTCTCAGCTTTTTGTCTAAAGTGAAACATACACATAATCAAGTGGTGATATAAAAGAATGCATTAAGCTAGAATTATTTTGTTGTTGTTGTGTAAAAGCAGTGGGTCTGTGGGATGTTTTTTTTTTTTGTTTTTTTTTTTGCATGCAGCATGTTAAGATGTTCATACAACAAAATAGACTGTGGGGCTATGAACATTTTGTGAAATTATACAAAATGCAGGCAGTGGCTGCAACTAATATATACAGTATATTGCAACCATATCACCCTGGAGCCCAAGACTGGTTCCCCACTGAAGCTAAGCAGGGCTGAGCCTGGTCAGTACCTGGATGGGAGCCCTCATGGGAAAACTAGGTTACTGCTGGAAGAGGTGCTAGTGAGGCCAGCAGGGGGTGCTCACCCTGTGGTCTGTGTGGGTGATGGGACACTATACTGTCAACAAGCACTGTCCTTCAGATGAGATGTTAAACCGAGGTCCTGACTCTCTGTGGTCAGTAAAAATCCCAGGATGTCTTTCGAAAAGCTGGTGGGCGTTCTGGCACAATATGGCTGCCGTCGTATCATCCAGGTGGATGCTGCACACTGGTGGTGGATGAGGAGATACCCCCTGACAATGTAAAGTGCTTTGAGTGCCCAAGTGTTTATATATATATAATGCTAAATGTTTTAAAGACTTGACCCAGTAGTATCATCTAATGGAGCAGCAGAAGTAAAACAGCAAATAATGTAAATATAAATGAATTTTCAAACAGATATCCCAAACATTCGCTCTTCTAGCCACGCCCCAAACTCACGCCATTGGTTGGGCCAGTATTGCTGTGTCAGACTGGGGCGCTGCTTGACTATAGTATGACACATTGTTGGAGGAATTAAATAGGCAGTAATGACTCACTGAAGAATCACTGAAATATGTTGCTACCGATGGAAATTGCAACCATGGTTGGCTAACAATTATTTTGGGAAACACACCATTGTTTGCTCAAACAATATGATAGATGCTTTGATAGCCAGTTACTCATAGTTATCTCTACAAACTGAAAAAGTGGAAAAAAATACACACCTCGTCTTTGTCTAAAGGGAACAAATCAGAATCCTCTCTAAATCATATCACAGATTCTGCTGGATAACCGGTTTGGTTATTTTGTCCGATTTTCAGTAGGATATTAATTAATTCGTATTTGATCTATTAGGTATTGCTTCCAAATGAGAGACATTTAATTATTAATCCATTAACATTCCTTCATGATTTTTTGACTAGACATCTTCAGTCAGTACATATCAAGACACCAAATACAAAGAACCCATAATATGTTTATTATCATCCCCTGAATTTTCTCTGTGTGTGTGTGTGTGTGTGTGTGTGTGTGTGTGTGTGTGTGTGTGTGTGTGTGTGTGTGTGTGTGAGTGTGGAGTTTCTGTGATATCCAGATTTGATGAGATGACTGAAGAAAACTCTTTTCAAAAGGTACTGATATGTAACTTTGAGGTACTAATATAAAGTGTTGGGAAAATTTCATTTTAAAGGTATTGCATTACCACATTGCATTACTCCCTAAAATAATAATAATAATAATAATAATAATAATAATAATAATAATAATAATAATAATAATAATAATAATGGATTACTTAGTTGCCTTTTATGGAAAATAATGTGTTACCTTACCTTTGCGATAGTTTGTATCGCCTGGGCTGGGCTTACTTGTTAGTTTTTAACATAAAAAGTTATATTTTGTCAAATATAAAAGCCTTTTCACACCAAAAGTGAAATGAATAAGCCTCGGGCTGAAGGAAATGTAAATTCAAAACGCTCAAACAAACCGTTCAGCTGTGCTTCCATCCTGGATTACACGAATAATACAGCACAGGAGAAGATAGGAGTTCAACTCTTAATCACAAAAAAAAAAAAAAAAAAAAGTAAATGTTAATCTATCTAGACACTGGTTTATAAATTGGAATTAAATACATAATACATTTTTGTGTTAACTTTTTTTTATTGCAGAGTTTCCATTTTCACAGTTTTTTAATTCATTTTGAGGAATACTGTATCTGTTTTTGTGTAAGTGATGAGTCTGGAACTACAGTAACATCATGTTCACACAGCACACACAGCGCTCTGTATTTTCACTAGATTTCTCTCAACATGCGGACAGGAGCTGTCAGTCAATACATAAAAAAAAAAAAAGTAATTACCGTTATGTTTTTGAAAAAGTTTTTTCATGTACATTAAAAATGTAACATGTTACTTTAGTCTGTTACTTGTAATGTGTTACCCCTAACACTGCTAATATAGCCTACAGCTTTTAAGGGTAAATAAGGTGTACATTTTGAAAAGGTACCACCCCCATGACAGCTTCTGTACCTTTTTTCTGAGAGTGTAAAAACTTGACATGCTACAAAAAAAAAAAAAAAAAAAAAAAAAGATTTATATATATAATTTTAATTAAAGAAACTTTGAGGAAGCTCTGAGTAAAATTGCTTGCCTTGCAAAAGTGAGATAATATAGCTTCAGCCTTGTAGGTGAGGTTTCTAAAAATGTGGGCCTATAAAGAGGCTGTTCCCTGCAGAGCCAGTGGGTGGAGCTTGACATCACAGAGGTGGAGCTGGAGTGGTCCAAGCTCCACCCATTTGACCCAGTTGGCTCTGCAGTGAGTGCCAGAGAGATGAAACCTGAGCTACACAGCTAACATGTTTCTGGGTTTAATAACATGCGTCATCCTTCCAGTAGTTGTTGCAGTTATTATCTAATTAGTGCTAATTAGTGCAAAAAAAAAAAAAAACTAGGTCCATGTGTGAGAGCATGCATGGTTAAAAACATCCAGCTGCACATGTAAAGTCTGATGTCTGATGACAAAATATACTTCAAACCCTGATCTTCCTCCTCACATTTTCTACTTACTGAGGACGTTCACCTTACAATCCTAGTTGAAAAAGTCATGGCTGTCTTCCTCAGATGTGCTGTCGGCATCTCAGAGATTTCCAGAAGATATCCAAAACAGTTCAGACAGGCTCAGATCAAAACTAAATTAAGAGCAACACTGTTTAATGTAGGCCTTTGGTGAACATAGTCTTACATCACTCTGGCTAAATTATTTAAACACGGTGATTGACAAACGCTCCTTACTTCCTCAGCTGCTCTTCATGTTACTGAAGACGGGACACTTTTGAACCTGCAGCCAGAGCCGGTTTGATGACTACCTGATACACCCGTGTTGCCAGTCTTCAAAAAGAATGTGAAATATGAGGCAACATGAAAAGCTTGCTTACTTTGTGGAGCATACTTCAATATCCAGTTATGTGGGATGTGGTATTTCTTATTTTAATTTTATTTCAGTATCCCAGCCAACAAATTTAGTTCATAAAAGCATTGTGGGAAGACTGTTCTGAAATGTTTCTGAAATATTGAAATGACCAGTTTTCTTCTTGAGAATAGAAAGTGTTTTACAATGTTCTACTAGTGTTATTTTAAGCCAAAATCTAACATTTTGTTTTCTTGTCATAATTATAACTATTTTAAAGGTTACAAAAACCTTTCTTACAATTAATTTTTTACCATTATTTTTTTTTTTTTAAGCATATTATGATTTTGCTTTCTTGTCATGATTATAACTAATTTTTAAGGGTTACACAAACATTTCTTGAAATGTTCAAATAGCGTTATTTTAACAGATAATAATGTTAGTTTTTTTATATTCTAAGAACATTAAGATGTCCATTAAAACATAATTTATTGGTTACAAAAATGCTTCTTGCAACATTCTACTAACTTTATTTTCACCCAAAATACTGTGTAATTTTCAGTTTTCTTGTAGTGATTGCAACATTATTTAAAGGTAATACATAACATAAGAAAGTGTTGATCCATGCTTTCTTTCATTTCTGTCAAAGAGAACGTAAGAATGTTCCATGAACACTACTTTAAGGATGTTTTATCTCTACTTATATAACTTTAAAAAAAAAACCTTAGGCATATTGTAGTTGCGAGAACAGAATGCTGTTTGTGCACATTGGGCCACAGAGATAGTTTGAAGAAAGTATACGCTCTGAGCATCTTGTTTTGAACACAATGAACCCTGATAATGAACAGTAAAACTCTGGTTGGACTCAAAAGCTCAGCAAATAATACACTATGAATTATTCAACAATGCATTCATTTATATTTAATTGCACCGATAACAGAAATAAAAATTTGAGATGAAGGGCATTAAAGGTGGCTTTGGTTCCATGCCTGTGGGAAGATTGCTCCGTTTACGTGCACAAACACAATCTAAAGAATCAAAAATGAGAATGAAGAAAATGATTCAGCGTGAGAAATTGATTGTGATTTCTGCTCATGCTCAGAGTGACTGGACTGATCTGGCCTGCGTCAGCTGCGTGATTGTGTGAATCTGGAAAGAAGCGACAGAGACAGTTGGCCCAGAGATGTGTCACACGTGTTGAGATGATCACACACATTCTGTCTGTTTCTAGGCTGTAAACCTCCAGAGATGCACAACATAAAGCAGCATGTCTTACAATAGTTTTATTAATACATTTCATATGGCTTTCTTTCTTATACATACCTCTGATTTGGCATGAATGGTTTCTGTACCCAAGAGCAATTACAATTGCACGTAGTGATTATAACACATTTAGCAGGGTTTAGATCATTTGCATCAAACAGTAACTATGTGGCAAACCACTATCAGCAGTGAAAGTGGATGCTGCTAAATTACACTCAATTCAAGTTCTAGCTTCAACAGTTGCATTTGTTTAGAAATGCTGCCCTCTGCTGTTGCATTATTGAACTTACAAGTGAAACAGGGATGTGCAGATCTGAACGACATTTCTCTAGACTTGTGACATTAGAGAAATCTCTTGGGATGAATGCTATGTACTGTATAAGTGATATATATGCTATGCATTTTTTAATGACTGTTATAAAGTAATGAGAATAAAATAAAATAAAGTATCCATAAGTTCTAAATATTAAACAGTGCCACAAATTAGTGAGCATTATATTTCGACAGTCTTTTATTTATAGTATGTAAACGGCCTTTGTCTTTGCTTCCTCATTGGTTCAGGTCCAGCAGATTTTATGAGTTGCCTGCTGTTCTTAAAGCTTTTAACCACGTCTTGTTGGTCATTAAATTACAGCGTGGAAAGAAGTAGATTTGCCGTTGCCTTCTGTGACATGTGAAACATTCTTAACACCTGGAACTATTGATTTAAAGCAATTACAACTTAAGCTTGGTTTTACTCGGGGGTTTGAAGAGGAAGGATGAAATACATACAACATACATCCACTTAACTATATCCTAAACTAATAGTGTTTTTGTTTAGTAAAAAATGAGCCATTTAAATCATAGTTCACACAAAAATGAAAGTTTTCAGCCACATGTCGTTCCACAGTTGTATGTATTTCTTTATTGTGTGGAACATGCACAATTATATTTTGAGTAATGTGATTTTGGACATCATTGTTTAGTTACCATTTATTTATTTATTTATTTATTTATTTATTTATTTATTTATTTATTTATTTATACCACAGAAGAAACTCAGGTTTGGACCAATGTATGGGGGAATAATGACTGAATTAAAATTTTAGGGTGTACAGTCTCTTTTATCGTTGCACATATAGAAACATTGGTTATTGCTTATTTTTTCTTTTTTTATTATTGACTTGAAAGATATTTCCTACATGACTTCAAAAACTTGGGGTCAGTACATTTGTTTTAAAGAAGTCTCTTCTGCTCATCAAGGCTGCTTTTATTTGACAGTAAAATCTGTAATTATTTTAAATATTACTTTAGTTTAAAACAGCTGTTTTCTATGTGAATGCATGTTACAATATAGTTTATTCCTGTACTTTCAGCATCATTCCTCCAGTCTTCAGTGTCACATGATCTTCAGAAATCATTTTAATATACTGATTTGCTGCTCAAGAAACATTTCTGATTATCAATGTTGAAAACATTCATGTTTTTTGGAAACCATTTTTATTTTTTATATAAATTCTAATTGTTTTGTTAACTTAATGAATTGTTACAATCATTTATTGCAACAAAAAAAAAGAAAAGAAAGAAAAGATCTTACTAACTTCAAACTTTTAATGGCAGTGTATAATTTTTAGAGAACATTTTCGAGAGTTAACTAGTTTTTTGTGCTCTGGTGCCGATGCTAGCAGTCACCGACTCGGGAACGACCTTAAATAGATTACTGATGAGGTGACGACTGAAAGGCCCCTTCACAGCCGAAAAATTCCAGAAAGAGCCGCCAAACAAAGCTAACATTGTATCAACGTGTGATATCTGTGGCTCTGTCGCTTACATAAATGGCCTTGTCCCTGACGCCCCCATTTACCGCTTTGTTTTCTTTTAACGCTACTGTTTGGGACTCTGTGGTGTTTTTGTACTGTGAAAATGAGGAACACATGCAGCTGAAGTGTCTCAAGGTCTGGCACAAAAACAGCCCCCACCAAATTAGCGCTGAGAGGTGCAGCACACGCTCCTGATATCCTGGTAATCGGAGACGGGCCTCGGGACCCCAGAGCTGGGTAAACAAGTGACTGTCAGCCATCCCAGGAACGCAGAGACTCCAGCAGACCTGAGAGAAGGAGCTCTGACTTCACTTTACTGTATAATGATGCTTTCTCTCTTATCCTTCACTTCCCAGCAAACAGGAAACATTCTCAGAGCTCTGGCTAATACTCTGGCAAGGCTCTCTCAAAGCTATGAACAAACATCCTTACAGTAATGTTCATGGAATGATCGTTGATTAATAACAGTCTTGAGGTTTTCGCAGAAAAAAAAAAACATTATTAATGTTCATGCAATGTCAGACGATCTTCTAACATTTTTTAAGAAACATTCCTAATTACTAGATAGTTAGTTCACAGAAAATGCAAAGTGAACATTCCAATAATGTTTGCACCTTGTTTCTGGGATGTTCTTACTATTAATATTAGCTGAGACATTGACACAACTTACTTCAAAGCATGTGTCACTTTACCCCATTAAAAAATATATTGATGTAACTCATATTTACTGTTTCAAAATAATAGGGTTTGAAGGCTATACAATGGCAATTCGCCAGTATAGTATATATTTACCCATTTGATTATAAATGTTTCGTTCAGAAAATATATATAAAAAATTATAAATACAAATTGTAATACTTACAGGAGTAAATAAAAACGATATATTAATTTTAACTAACAGTATAAAGACTATTGATTGCATGCACGGACTGCTGCTATGAAATCTTTAATCTTATAGTAATCTAATAGTTAAGTATAGTCTTGTACACGAAGAGCCCTAAAAGGAGAGTTAGTACGGGTAAATGTTGCTGAAGCCTAATAAGACACAAACACATCTAAAGTCTACGCATTCTATCAGTTTGATAACTAGACATGATCACAAACCTCCGAGTGTGTGATGCTCCGGCACGCAGAAGCTCTGAACACTTGAGAGGAACGTGACCTTGCTCTCGTCTTTTAAGAGCAGTGCAGCCCAGTCCCACTGTCTCTGGAGAATAGTTTAAAGTCCTCGCTTTACTCCAGCTAGAATAACACTCAACTGACACGCTAGAGTCAAAAAGTGATTTATAAAAGAAGTGTGTTTACAGGTCTCATACCTACAGCTACAGCTATTCCATGATAGCAGGGGATATTTAAGTATCAATGAGTTATTATTATTATTATTATTATTATTATCATCATCATTTTTGGAGTGTAGAGTGGAGTTTGTGTGTATGGTATATGAAATCAAAATTTTAGTAATTGTGTTGTGTCTTATTGTCTTAATTATTATTAATTGATTTTCAAAAAAAAGTGCATATGTTTTGGTTAGTTTATTACGTCAAGTTAAACTAAATGAAAATCAGAAATATTGTTTTGGCAACTAGCTGAATTATAGCCAAATATGTATGTCCAGACTTAAGACAGTCACTGCAAAGGATTCGCAACAAAATATTAAAAATGAAAATTTGTATCAATGATTATGTTTATTTGTCCAATTACATTTGAGCCCCTGAAAATGGGGGGAGGGGAATTCCTAAGTATTTAATGTTATGCTTTTTGTTCTACCCCTTGAAATAAAGCTTAAAGTCTGCACTTTAATTTCATCTTGAATTATAATTTTAATTTTAAAACTATTCTGAGCCAAATTTATGAAAATTGTGTCAGTGTCCAAATCAACAGTATACATACTGCATATATATATATATATATATATATATATATATATATATATATATATATATATATATATATATATATATATATATATATATACTGAATATATTCCAATTTCTTTGTGTTTTCATTACAGATACTCACATTCATTCACAATGTTTGACATTTATTTGTCAAACATTAAACATTAACAATAAATAAACTATACATTTTTTTGACAAGCCATTCACCGTAATATGGGTCAAATGTGGAGTCATGTAATATGAATCAGTAATGCATAAATCGAAGGTTACTTTCAATGTGATATATGTAATATAGTTTGAGTCTGTAGATATGATTGTGTATTTCTAATTACAATTACTGTAATATTACATTCTCAAATGAAAGTTCAAAGAGAAGCACAATCTCTACCAATAAAATCAGACATTAAACAAATGTGACCCTCCTCTCTCTCTCTCTCTCTCTCTCTCTCTCTCTCTCTCTCTCTCTCTCTCTCTCTCTATCTCTCTAGTCCTGCAGGCTAGACAGAGTGGAAGCTGTGAGCTGCAGCATCCAGCATCCATCTGAAATCTCAGGAAGAGCTGGAGGAGAGCCGTCGATCCCGATGTGATGCTGGTAACAGCAGCGGAGAGCAGACGAGGAAAGCCAGAGAGCGAGGAAGAGGGAGAAGAAGCAGCCATGATGGGCACACCTCTCCGGAGGAAAGCCCCGGCGTATGAGTGAGTACTTCCATTTTTCCTCGCCCTCCCTCTGTAGGTTTGGACATCTCGGAGCGGTTGCCATAGCAACGGCAGCCAGGGCGGCAGGAGGAGGATGATGATGATGCAGCAGCTGCTGTCTGCAGGCGTGTGTGTGTGTGTGTGTGTGTGTGTGTGTGTGTGTGTGTGTGCAGCAGACATACATGTAATGTGTCATAGTGTCATTGGCAATCAAATCATCAGTACGAACAAGCATACAGTAGGAATGATGAGATCGAATTAAAATAATGTTGACTACCATTATCTGTTTTGGGGTGTTGACCTCTTGTCCAATAGGGAATTAGTGCAGCAACTGCAAAGGCAATTGTGAAATAAAAAGGACAGCCTGTATAGCCTCTTGGGTCTATCTAATGCACATGAAAGCAAGAACTGGCTGAAATTACAATGAAAGCATCATTAGCAAACTGTGGTCACCAGTTCTGTCATTAGCACCAGAGTTCATCGATTCTGGGTTTCCCAAAACTGTAGTTGAAATGAACATTCGCAAACCTGTGTGCCTGAAACTACATCTCACAAAACTGGTTATAAGCACAGTTTCCTCTTATTATGACAGATGGACTTCACCCAAAAAAAAATTTTGTGAATGAATTTTGTAAAAAAAAAAAAATTGAGTCTTATAGCTCCTCCCCCTTTTCAACATAATTCAAGCTGTGACATTCCACACTTTCCAAAAGTGTGGTTTCCCAAAAAATGTTTTACAAAAAATCAAGATTTTTTTCTGCACTTTTTCGTTCCGGAATTTTTTGTGTGTGTGAACACCCTTCTTGCACTATTTATACTACAAAACATCATAGGACAGTGCATAGGTACACAATGTGGAATGCATTAGTGGCTACCATCAACTTTTTGGTTACCGGGATTCTTTAAAAAGCTTGTTTTCAGCAGGTCATGGTGCACTAACTTTTGCCAGTCCGTTAGGAAGCGTTGCATGCGCTCTAAAGAGTTGCTTAGTGAAATTTGGTACAAATTATTATTTTTTTAAATAAAAACTAAAAATAGAAATTTCTCGACTTTAATCGATTCAACTTTTTACAAATTCAGTATCAATTCTTAAATCCCAGGAATCGTTTAGTCTAGCCTGTTTAAAGCTAGAGCAATGAACAGAACATTTAAGCACGCCTCCCATCCAGTAAATCACAATAAGCTTTGTGGTTTGTTACTTTTACTATCTTTAATTAGTTATCTACTAACAGTAAGTAAATTTGCAACTACATTTCAACTATTAGTAATTTTTTGTGACTTAAACAATCAGATATTTAGATATTTACTGATCCTGTTTTTACATATTTGGTAAATAACCATGTAATTAAAGAGTTATGTATGTCGGCCAGGCATTAGCGTGTGGTGGGTGCTTACTGTATATTGTCCCTTAAATTTTGAATGTCAATTTGTAATAATTGTTTATTGATTAAATAAAATAAAATGTATGCATTTAGCAGACACTTTTATCCAAAGCGACTTACAGTGCATTCAGGCTAATAATTTTTACATATCGTGTTCCCGGGGAATCGAACCCCCAACCTTGCGCTTGATAGCACAGCACTCTACCAATTGAGCTACAGGAACACTAATTATGTCAGATCAGAGCAAAAATGTTCCCTCGAAAGTGTCACTGCTGCTATATGTAACAGTACAGCTAAAACCAGGTTAAAGGTGAGTTTACAATCATTATCAGTTTCAGTGGACTGAATTTATATCGATCTGCCTTATAAACCATGCTAAATTTACCAATTAGCTTGCCGTGCCTTTGTGACATTGTTGCAGTCTGCTTTGAGAGTGCTGTCCTGATAATAAAAGAAGGCCTGGAGCCTTTGAGTTTGTACAGAGCACTTGCGCGACTGCTGCTAATTTTGCATGTGTGTGGAATGTGACAGCTGCAGTCGCACAAGTGCTCCTTACAAACCGTCCACACACATGCAAAGTCCTCAGAGCTAAACACAGTATCACTCTTAATTATAATGATATATATGAGATGTATAACTGTTTTGTTCCATACTGGTGTGTCCAAGTTAAAACCTAAATAAAAGTAGGTTTATAATGTTTGAAATAAATAGAAAAAGTAGTGTAAAACAAGATTTGCGACACTTAGAGAATGCAAACCGCTTAATTCTTAAATGGTGAATGCATTTCCAAAATGCAACTTTGATACTTTTTCCTTTGCTCAAGGTTCAAAACATACTCAGAAACCAATGTCTTAAGCTGTAAATGGTATGATGATAGCGTAACTACACACGCCACAGGCAATAAACATCTCTCTCGCTGTTGACTGCCATTGAAAATGTTTTCTTCTATTGCACACGATGTAGACTTTCATTAAGATGGATTAAAGTGCTAATGGATAGCTTTCTCCAGGTATTACAGACCTCCTTGGGAGGCGCAGGAAAATGACGGCCTGACAATACTGATTGGTTGATGGCACCACAAATCTACGGCAGAAGACTAGAAGAAATGCAAATCAAGACCGCCAAAAATCAAGGACTGCTAAAATATCTGCTTTACAATTAAATTATACACTTTTACATGTTGATTCTCTGAGAGTTAAGTATTATAATCTTAACTGGCAGTGCACTACTTCAGAAATAATCCAGACCAAGAGCTCTGACAATCTCCAGATCAACTGCAGTCATAAACACAGAAAACAGCAGGCCACCGTTGTCATTACAGGAGACTGAGCAGAGTTTCTTTCTTGCTAAAATGTTGGATAAACTAATGTTTATCCAACAAAACTACACTGTTTTGCAGACCATCTTCCTGGAAAACATCCCCTCATGATCGTCACTTGAACTAAACAGCTTTGCACAAAAATGAATGATAAACATTACCTTAAGAGATTCGAAAAGTATGTTTTTCGGCCACAAAAAGTTGGTGTTCAGAAACTTGCTGCTTGGCTGTTTTTAAAATTCTCTGGAGTGCACATGGAAAAGTGGTGGCTTGATTTATGTTCAGCATTTATATACTAAACCACCAACTAAACAAGACATAAATCATGTCTGATTACTTCGGATGATGATTGTGTTTGCAATCATAGTTAACGCATGGGAATTATAATCACCCCTAAATAAGTGACTAAAACATTTTGACATGTAAAGCTTCCACAATTTTATGAATCCAAGCTATATTTAAAAGTATACTATTGAATATAACTGATTATAGTTAATCTAGATTACTCAATCAGATTCCAAAAATGTGGTAGTTGTAACTGGATTATATTACAATATAAAATGTTCATAGATTACAGTTACTGTTTATGGGTTACATGATGAGATATTATTCATAATTATTAAATAGTTTTATGTGAAATGTATTATTTGCTTTACATTTTCATAACTGAATTAATTATTAGCTTTTCATTGAAATGTACACTTTTGTTCTTACATTAATCACAATTGGAGTCATTTGTTTATTAAAAAAAAGTTTAAATATTCTATAAGAGTTTCTTGCATGTGAGCTAAAATTTGGCAGGAATTGCTTGAAAGTTGTTATAACTGGTTATTAATTAATTTGTTAATGAGTTATTAGTCAATAATTAACATTTCACAAAGGTAACATTAGTGTAAAGTAATGGGTTAAAGTTATGAGTTACACTTTAGTTTGGGGATAAATTCTCACTATTAACTAACTGTTAAATATGACATTTGACTCAATAAACCAATAAACTCCTAATATTCTTCTTATTAATGCTTAGTAAGGTCGTTGGTGAATTTTGGTATGAGAAAGAATCAGTGATATGTTGGTAGCACTTTATTTTACAGTCCTGTTCCTCATGTACATACTATGTACTTATTATAGTAATTACAATAACTATGTAATAACTAGGTACTAACCCTTAACCTACCCCTAAACCTAACCCTAGCCCATTTAGTTACCTTTTATTACCAGAACTTTCTTAGATAAATACACTGTAAGTACGCTATAAGTATATGTTAATAAACGTACTGTAAAATAGTGCAACCGATATGTTCTAATAATCAGCCAATATGCTAGGAATATGCATGCTAATAACCAAGTGTTTAATAGTGAGAATTGGTCCCTAAAGTAAAGCGTTATCGTAAAGTGTTACAAGATTTGTAACACTACTAAATACCAGCCAACATGAAGGAAGGTATGTTGTCTGCCTTCTTTCTGAAATGGAGACATTTCAAAGACTGTGTGTGAGTTAGAATAAGCATGAATTAATATATGTGACATCTGTCACCCTCTTTAGGAAATATATATATCGATATCTACAGCAAGTAATATTACTGAAACCTTGTAGAGAGCAAAAATTGTCTGGAAAATGTTATTAATATAAACAGCAGGTTTTACTTTTTTAAACCTAATCTATGTGTAAATATTGCAGTTGTTAACAAGTGTTAGAATAAAGTGAGGCAGCCCACTAATGGTGTGTTTCACTTTAAAAGTAATTTGAGACTCATTTTGCTTTGCGTTTGCGTAGTCTTCATTTCCCAGCGTATGGACTGCTGCACATCTGGAAGGTATTACTGTGCCTCGCTGGCTCATGGGATGAGGTCACTGTGCCAGAGAAACAATGTTGCTTTTGTCTGTTTCGCCGACTGATGACGTTGCAGCCGCTGGTTGGGAATGGAAAAGTAACACATGCGGTGGGGAGAAGAAAGTCTGTACACAAGTGAACTAGTGCTCTTAAGAATATATATAGTACTATTGAGACTGCTATTAAATCTCTGAAATGTCTTCTAGTGCATCAACATTGACAATGGAAATGTCCAGGTGCAGTAAAGCAACTTCTTAGGTTAACGAGAGGCCATCATAAAGAGATTTGGAACTGAAATGCAAATGAAATCAACAGTCACATGCTTAGTTTAAAAAGAGCAAAGTGCTGACTAGTAACACGGAGAGCTACAGTAAACAGACTGGCCCGAATGTTTCACAGAGCTCTGTTGAATGATTTATTCTGAACTTCTGTGTCGCACAGCTTCTGAAGTCTGCCGTCTGCGAGCGCTGTGTGTTATGTGGCTTTAAGCCTATTTCCAGTCGTTACGTGAACCTCCAGGAATTTCCTCCATCTACTGATGTTCACTGCTGCTGTAGGTTGCGGTTTCTCTATGAATGACTGCGACATCATGTTGAAATTCACCTATGAAGATAACTCTTATTTACTGCCTGACAAGTAACAGAACATTATTCTTGACATGCAGATACAGTCCTGCAAATTTATTGTGCTGCATTGTATTTGAAACGAAGTTAATTCCAAGAGCACATGATGCATGCAACATCAGAGATAAACATTGAATGCATGATAAAGCATTGCAATATTCAGTTTTTATTGTTACTGTGACCTGTCTAAATCATTGTCTGTTGCAGTACAGCTTGTACCTCTGCATTTATATACTTGATCTCAGGAAACAGTAATTCATAACAGCCGTTTAGTCTTATATATAGTAACAGTACTTGTACTGTACACACACTGAAGGGTCATTACAGTTTGTTATAATTTCATTCACTGAGTTTCTTACAATTCCCAGGAGTCTTCCTCTCGCAGAACACTCCAGACTCAGTTAGTACGGCCTTTTCTCCATATTAGGAGTTCTGAATGTGAGCTTGGATGAGGGAAAGCAGTTGGACCCCGTGTTCCCATTCCCTACTGCTCCCTTTGGCTTCACTGGAGGAAAAATTAGAACTCAAGATGTTTAGTGCAGACGTTTGGAAGCTGCTTTCCGAATAGAGAAAGCCACATTTGCAGAGACAGTAGACGTGTTGAGAGTCAGCGACTTCTGCAGATGTTTTTATGATCAGATGTTGTCATGTTATGAAGATCGAGGTTACATTAATAATTTTCTATTAGATAGATAGATAGATAGATAGATAGATAGATAGATAGATAGATAGATAGATAGATAGATAGATAGATAGATAGATAGATAGATAGATAGATAGATGGATGGATGGATGGATGGATGGATGGATGGATGGATGGATCTGTAGATAGATAGATAGATAGATAGATAGATAGATAGATAGATAGATAGATAGATAGATAGATAGATAGATAGACAGACAGACAGACAGAGAGATAACCAACATTTTGTATAATATCAATTTTTATGAATAAAAAAAATGTCGTTCAGAATTGCATAACAGTGAGGTGAAGAAAGGACAACAACATGTTTCTGTTATGGCTGAGCTATTCCTAACTCATCAGATAGTATTAAACAATAGCAAAGATTTGGCAGATGTATGATTTTAATTTGTAACCATGGAGCAGATTTCCTCTAAGCTTGCAGCCACTCAGATCCCCAGTGTACGGCACACCTTTGTTTTCCATCCAAGCTGGCACACACACACACACAGAGAGAGAAAGAGTCACAGTTAGGTCCTACTCTTAGTGACATCTCATTGCCTGCTCGCCTGTAGCTCTCTTCCAAACACAGGGGGCGGGTTCAAGACTCTGTCATCTGTCCATTACCCGGCCAGTGACGGAGAGGGAGGGATGTAGGAGGAGAGAGAGAGCGACAGAGAGAGAGAGAGAGAGTCTGGCAGACACATGGCCAGTGAATGAGAAGATCTTGCCCTCAGTACACGGTGTCTTTCACTGGCTTGCTTACTTCAGAGGACCAGGGCAGACTGTGTGCGTGTGTGTTTGTGTGTGTGTGTCTGTTAACTTGCTCACCTTCGGGCCAATACACACAAACACACTTGGGATTACCAGTCTCACAGTTACTGAGAATTCTGCCTTTGTTTTTCCAGGATGGCTGAAGTTGAACTTCATAAGGAAAGGCTCCAAGCCCTGGCGGTAAGTTCTGCGTTGCTTTGTTCTTACACAAATCCTTTATTTTCTTTGATACTAACATAGTTATTGATACGCTCATAACTATACACAAGAAAAGCATTAAAACACTAGTTTATCTGAACTCATTCCTAAATGAATGCATGTTATGGAAGCTTGTAGATCCAGTAGTTCTGGTGCCATTTGGTGTGTTCTCATTAAGAAAAGATTTACTGTCGAATCACCCGATATGAACCAGAGGGCAAGAATTTGAGATGTGACTAAAAGAGAGACTAAATCTGGCTCCAGGTCAACCGTTCTGTACAGACCAGCAGTGAGCAACAGATGGAAAACTATTTTGGCTACATTGCTTACATCTTTGTAATTCCGTGGAATACACATTGCAAAAATAGGCTGTAGGGACCAGCATGTGTTGGTATTCACTAGGAGCTCATTATATAGTTATCCGATTGAGTTTTGAAGATAATGTGAATGGTGCATGTCCATGCAAAACTTGCCACCACAATGCAAGGCCGTTCCCAAAAGCAACTATCATTGCAAGTTCTAATTGAGTTTAACAGAACCAAAACAATGCTTTTGGGAAATGCATCCCTGGTTGGGTGTTTATACAGTACATGGTCTTCAAGATTTTATGGATATGGTGTCTTTTATCATCCATCTGACAAAGACTGTTAATCCAGTGTAACAGTACACCTCTCTTTTGTCAAGTCACCAACCTTTACGAGCAATATAGTGATGCTTGCCTTTAGAAACACTGCTAATTAAAATTCTTTCAAGTCAATAAAAATTGATTCTTGGCAGCTATGACTGTAGCAGGCTAATGCCTTTTGGATGAGGCTTGAAGAATAAAAGTTTAAGTGTTGAGATAACAGGCCTGTGGTAATGGTCCTTTGCTCAGACAGAGGAAATATAAATCATTAAAGTCATACATTGTCTGGCTGCATCTCGAGCATTGGGGGAGGACTGTTTCTCGAAACAAACCTAGATAATCTAAATAACGTCAGCTAGATTGCTTTGGCATTGAAAGTTAATTTGCCAGAGCAGCTGTTTGGCCTCCAATAGCACAAATTAAAGTAATTGCATGATTATTTTCCCGCATTTTCGAAGGAATTCAGCGCTTTTTTCACATCTGATAGTTGTGAACATAATATACACAACAGTTTTTTTTTTACATCTGTTGTTGTTAATGAGTAAATTTACATAGTAGTAATGGTGATGTGAATCACTTTTGCAGCATAATTGCAATTCGTAAACACACATGGGAAAGACTCATAAACTAAGTATTTGGTGTGCCGTGTGTTTGAGTAATGCTTTAACCCAACTATAAAATTCTAGTTGTTTTTCATCAAGTAATTCTCTTCTAGTACTCTTTTCCCAAATAGTATTCATCTATCAGTCACAGAAACTCTCAGAATGATATTTGACCAGCACAAGCTGAAACAGCATGTGGGTTTCCCCTTTTTTTAATAATAGGGGAAAAGAGTGGCATTAATGAGGTGGTGAAACTTTACGGCGCTGTCTGTTTTGACGGTAGCTCAATGGAAAGCTGTTATAGTCCCATACAGTATGATTAATATTGTGTGGTAGCTTAACAACTTAACTCAAAGTCAAATAGATAAAATCAACTATCTTTGACCCATTGTGCTTTGAGCAGCTGAGATTTGTAATAGATGTAAGATGTAACCAGTGGTGGTTGCCAGTGCTGAAGTCGCACCACAGAGCTAATATGTTGTGGGTGATTGCCAAGCCATTGTTATGAGATTGCTAATGTGTTCTGGGACGTTTTTTAGCATGTTGCTATGGGGTCTTTTGAATAGTTAATAGTATTACTAGGTAGTGTCCAGGGTATTCTTGGACACTGAAAAGTTGTTGCATGGCAAAAGAATCTAGTCATGCAGAGTTTAGCTCCAACAGCAGTCTAAAAGTTTCTGTGCGGCATCTGAAAATACCAACCCCACCATTTTGGTATGTAAATCTGTGTTAAAAAAGTGTAATGTCAGTCACAATTCATTTTAAGGTCCAGTTCTCACTATTAACAAACCATTAACTATGACTTTTGGCTCAGTAAACACGTAGTTTGATGCGTAGTAATGATTAGTAAAGTTTTTGTTAAATTCAGATATTGGGTAGGATTAAGGATATAGAATATGGCCATGCAGAATATGTGCTTTATAAGTACTAATAAACAGTCAATATATTAACAATAGGCATGCTAATAAGCAACTACTGTAGTATACAACTACTGTAGTATCCGAGCGCTACTGTAGTATTACTTCCATATGTAATAGTCCATGCTGAAAATAAAACAATGGACACCACCACAAAATTTGTAATTATTTTACTGGTTATAATGGAACATCTATTGGGTGTTAACGGAAACTTTAATGGACCCTGCATGTTTCTTTTGGGAATTGGTTGCCTTCAATTGGTGGCTTGTTAAAACCACTAAATCCCAATGGAACATTTCCCAAAACACATTACAGAATACAATTTTTTAATGGTTTTAATGGGTAAAAGTTGATGGTTTGTAATGTTTGTAGTGGTACTTTTAGTGGAAAACATTTGTATGATGATTGTTTTCAGAAAGGGTATACAAAAAGAGTATTATGTCAGAATACACAGTATTCGAATAGCCTGATAACCTGCTACTTCTTCCGGGATTCTGAAGTGCACAACCATTGGATTTAATATTGCGGTCATGTGAGAGAAGCTATAAATGGCATGCAACCAATGCCGCAGGTCACATGACAAATCCAACATGGCAGATGTCGTATGTCCAGGTTACTTTAATATTACACTCACATGCAATGTCGAATATCATTTTTTAATGGTTGCACAGTACGTTTTTCATTAAATGTAGTAGCTACTGTATGCAATTCCTAACAGTAGTAATCCTGATCCTGATCCATTGGGTCTAGAGCTAAACTAGATTGGCTATAACCCCTGGATTGGGGGTTGCACAACTCCCAAACCCTAAGTATGATAAGATGACTTCCTTAGTAAACACTACAAATTGGCAGCATAATGCACCAACAATAAAACATATTTTCATATGTCAACCCAATTTTCAGCAAACATCCTGTATTTTATTATCTGGTTGCAGTTTTATAGTCAAATGCACATGCAATTTTTTATAACAAAACAGTGGCCTGGTGTTTTAACTGAAACTTGTGAAGGTTTGAGGTTCAAAGATTTTATAATGGTCAGTACTTTATGTACATTGCGCTCATTAGAAAGCTTTTAATTTGGATTTGCCTTCAAGAAGGAAAGTACCACAAGACTTTGCTCATGGTTTCCAATTTGGGGTTTCTAGTTTCACTCAATATTCAGCCAACATCTTTCTTAACCCAACCACATGCTTCATCTGGGCTTCGCTTGGTTTCCCAGGCTCTCCAGAAAAGCAAAGCCTGCAGGCTGCATGATGTTGGCCAAGCAGTTGTGTTTTTGAAATGAGCTAAACTAGAAGCTAAACCTCAAGAAGATTACTGAAATGTAGTGGAGTTTAATGGTTGTTATATTCTAATCATATGCTGGCCTGTTGTACATAACATTTATATCTTCATCACTGTGTTCTATCATGCTGTTTTGCTGGGAGCTCTTTATAAATATCGGTTTCTGCTAGTGGTGAATATAGACTCCCTTGCGTCAACAATGCTAACCAAAAATTGACTGCCTGACTGATAAACTGTTTGATTTTCACTTTATCTGTTTTAATAAGCATGTTATTAAGATGCAGATGAACTGATTTCTGTTGTTACATTACAGTAAGTGAGGGTTTGCTAGCTAGCTATGTTTGCCTCAAATCACAGTTTACTGCTGCAGAGGACAGTCATTGGGTCCAAATCTGTGGCTTTTCTTTTCAGTCTATCAAATGAGGGAATCTCGCTTCCTCAAATGAGAAACGGGTTAGCAGGTTGCTAATAGCGGTACACTGGAGGTGATTGCACATGGGCAGACTTCCCACTTGTCTTGAATGCTTGCAGTTCTGACTTGTTTACATGGATTAATTTAGTCAAGCTCAGGCCTAGACCTTTACTAGAGGCCTCATTTACAGGCAGCCATTACTATCAGGTTAAATTTAGCTACAGCTGTCTGTGATGATTTGGCCTGGGGTCACATATTTCACAGAGGTGGGGTGCCCCTCAGGTGGGTTTGGATTCCCAGAGCTCTCGGGTGTGGGGGCTCAGCTGCATTTCTAAAAAAAGTATTGGGAACTGTGCTGAAACTGAAAGCCTGTCTGCTAACTAGCACAGCAAAGTCAGGTATTTATGGATGTTGCACGATAGTAACAAACATCAGCACTGATTTATGTCACTTACAGCATCACTTACAAATGTACACTCTTTTTACTTTGGTTTATATTTTGATTTATATTTTCAATTTCTGTTTAGTTTTAGTTTGTTTTTAGGTAGTCAATATAGACTGTAAAAAAGTCGGCATAAAATATTCAATTAGCAATGTCTGAAGTGACCACTGTTCAGTTTCCCACCAATTACATCTAAAGGCATGATATATTAATTGTAAAAGTCAAATATAATGGTTTTCTGAGCACACCCTCAAATTTCTATTAGATGGATAAAAACTTAACTCACGCCACTGGACGAGGCACTGTTTCTATGTGGTTTTAGGAAAAAATATGCAAAAACTTGCAACGGTCTACCTGACCTGGAATGTGATCAAAATGATGTCCAAACTGGATGCTGTAACAGCATGGTGTAGCTCTGCTGACATTGGAGAGAACACATGGATCGAAAATAGCCTATGAGCACATGACAACAGCAATGCACTCATACCAGCATGTACCGTATTTCTCTTTACATATGTTTGCAATGTGGACTCTAAATTAGCAGTTCACCTAATACATAATTTGCTGTATTTAGTTTGCATTAATGAAATGTAAGACTGTCACCTGGTTTGATCTGGTTCATTGCAACCTAGAAAGAGGGCTCAGGCCAGTCCTCTGCATACGTTCCTCATCTAGCTCTTCTAGCATGATCCACACCCCAGTGATGCAGTGTGTTTAGCTTTAGGCACGGAATGCAATTATATTGTGGTTTTATGATTTATTTATTTTCTTTTTTATATATAACTTACACAGCTAAGTTTGATGTATGGCCTGTTATAAGAGCAGAAATCTCCTCTGAGATCTGTTCATTACTGCCCATATTGCTATCTTTAAATTTGCTCTCCCAAAAATGTGTAAAGTAACAAATTTAACCTTTTATTTGTAATAGTGTTCTAATTATGTCACAGAATTATTAACAGTAGACTTAGTATAGCTGTCCAGATTTTACAGTTGTCCCATTTTTGAAAAAAATACCTAAAAATTATATATAACAACGCCATTCCCAATTTCCTAGTTAAATCATTGAACAGAAGCTAGAGAAATGAAGACAGGTTGGGAGAAGGCGAGAGAGAGAGAGGTGTGAACGTTATGCCCCTGAAGCCACAAGCAGCATGAAGGAGGGAGTGAGAAAGTCACACACTTGTGGACTTGCTGTATTCTTACGTAATTCATAACAAAATTGTGTTATTTTGTCGACAAGCTGGAAATATGTCCTTTTCTGTCATGCATGTAAATAACACTCTAGCACGAGAGGCAGACATAAGTTTGCCACCCAACTCAGTGATCTGAACGAGTCACTATGTCAAATTTAAAATAGTGCTGGGCAACGATTAATCGTGATTAATCACATCCAAAATAAAAGTTTTTTGTTTACATAATATTTGTGTGTGCGTGTGTGTATTATATATACAAGATCACATAAATAAAAGAATGGATTTTAGTAGGGTCAACTTCGATATCAAGACTAGTCAGAATGTAAGCACTCGTTGAGTTAAGTTCACAGCGGTTTGATCATATGGATTACCAGCTTTGACCATCAAAAAACTCACCACACCTTTTAAAATGTTTAATTGATTATGATAATGAAGTGTGTACATTATTGGTTTTACATCATTAGTGTTTTTGTTATACCTTTATCAATTAGTGTCACAGTCACAAACTTAAGTGTGTGAACAAAAAGTAGTGTGTGAACTCCAGTGTTTATTGTTATTTTTGTATGCATGTATTATTAAGTGCAGAGATTTGTTTTTCCCTACTAGAAGATAGGCTTGTCTAACCCAATCTAATGAGAGAACATAACTGGTTTATGAGGTGCTGATTTGCAAGTTTCATACCAGTAGCACAAGATCTTCTTGAAGACTTCCTTTCTCATGGTGCTCTCTGGGAAAACTGTGTCCAGTCTATTTTTGTGTATCCTCTGGGACAAGTGCCTGACTCTTGATTAAGATGCATCATCACAAAAGACTCTGAGACATCTTTTAGAAAATTAGAGACACAATGAAAACAAAAGACAGCTTACATAACACTGCCTTCATTTGCAAGAAAAATTTATGCTCAGATTTTGGTCTTTCATAACTGCAGAGATACGTTAAGCCAATTTGCTCTCTATTTAATTCCATTGCTGTAAAGAAAAATAACTGAGCAAATACAAAAACGATCCATGTATTAGTAAGTCTTTGTTAAAGAGCATTTCAATCACAAATGTCAGAATTGCTTGAACTGGAGGCGTCAGTTGTAGGAGTCAACAGCTCGGGCATTGGTTGTATACAACAGAGGAAATAGACTGTTTCTCAATCTCAACGAAAGTTTTGTTGAGTCCATTTGCTGTGACTCATTGGCTCCTAGGTCATGGCTTCATCCCAGTTGGCACACTTGTGTACTTCACTGTAAATCACCAAGTAATATGAAAGTACATCACATCTTATCACAGACCACCATGATGCTTACTGTTTGCATCTTCATTTCAACCGTCTACACTTTAAGAAAATAAAAACATTTCGGAATAGTGTTTTCATGGTTTTTCGAACCAGTACACTTTCGTTAATTTTACCAACATTTCCTTCAACCCTAAAACAAAATACAATGAAATGCTTAATTCAGAACACTTGTAAGGAAAGTCCCTCGTTATTAGCAAAGCACACTCAAAGTTTAACAAATTCAAAATGTTATTATAAAGGAGTTTGGGGAATTTTTGGTCCCATTTAGAATATCACATCATTCATCTGCCATGACATTTCCACCTACTGTAGTCTTCACTATAAAGTAATATTTATAACTTAATATGTTGATTACTTTCAGCATATGCTTATCCACAAACTGAAGTCTACACTATAATTCCAAAAAATGTATAATGATACCAGTAATTCTCTGCAAAGTTTAAAGATCAATACAGAAAATTATATTATTGTCATATAATCATATTAACAGTACACTGGACTGTATATTTACACAATATCCATTGTAGTTGGTGGAACCAGGACTTTACTTGCATCTGCAGAGGTTTTTTGAAACACTTGAGTGAATAAAAAATCCCTAAGCTCCTTAAATAGTATAAAACATCAGTTTTATGAAATATAAAGTTGTAAAAAGTGTGAAGTATCTTAAATAGTGTAACAATATACACATTTCAAAGAGTCCTTGTGTATTTCCGGCTTATTTACAATTCAACGTCCTGCATTAATCCTTTTTTTCCTCTATTATTGGTATTTTGGTTACGCAACAAATTGTGTATTGCATTTAATTAGAAGTAAACTCTCGTAGCTTCTCTCTTTTTTGTTCAGTTCTCATTGTGAAGACTTATATGTACTCCTTGGGGGAAAAGTAAGCATCAAGCCATGTTTCACATAACTTTGTTTGGGGGGAAATTTTTTTGTCAGAGGGGAATGTGGCCTGTGTAGGAGTACATGGCCTCGGCTATAATGACATCCTCGGTGGATTTCCAATTGTTTCTGTTAAACTTTAGATCTCAGGAAGTCTCCTATATTTTGTCTGTAACAAAAGAGAAATTAAAAGGAACTGAAGAGAGGCACTCGGGTGTTTGATGGCATCAGTAGAGATGGAGGGGGAGGCTTTAGCACGGCCATGCAGATGTTTTCCATTTGAGCTGGGAAACAAATCATCATTGTTTGGGTCTCACCAGCCCAACAGGCTCAACATCACTGAGCATTTTTATTACCTGTTTTCATGCTCAGCTCATATCCCCAATACTTTACAAATGCTATGGTCTGTCTGGAAAGTAGCCTCCACGTGAGGGATATTTCAAGATGGTTGAACCACAGCTTATGTGTCCGTGGTGAGGAACGACTCTTGCTTCTGGCGTATTCCTGTATGTTACTCTGAGCTCTGGTATGGTTCGCATACTTGGTGTGAAATAGATCTGGCTTTAGTTTTCTGTCCAGATGAGAGGGGCGTGGAGAGTCGTGCCAGTCGGTAGGGTGCGTAACCAGTGACGAAAGCTCTGCTAGTGTAATTACAGCCCTGCCATCACATGAGAAATTGCTTGCATAGATTCAGAGTTGACGTTGTGATGCACATTAAAGAAACATCTGCTTTTATAAAGGACAGATACCATGATGTTCAAATTGCATACAGCACAATAAATTTCGATATGCTTTCTGATGCATTTTAAATTATAAAAAGTCCACACAAATCTGGAATATATACAGTATATATATTTTGAATTTGCTGTTTATTGATAGTAAGTTAGTCAGTAAGTTGTAGTAGTTATGTTTAAAGTTAATTTGGGCTTTGTAATTACTGCTAAACATCTAAAATGATAGTAATACGCATGCTAATAAGCAACTAGTGCAAGTCCTACCAAATTTGCATATATTTTAGTTCTTATTTTACTAAAATATTTTGGGCCATTTGATGATTCATTGTCTCTTCCTAGATTCAGAACTACATCATACTAACATACTTCTCTTTCGGATATTTTGACCATATTGTTATATAATAATTTACCCAACACTTTAATCAAAATATATTTATAGTGCATTAATAGAAAAAAAAATAATATATATTTATTAAATTAATAAACTAATAAACTAAACTTAAACTAATAACAACACATTCAGAAAAAGGTGACTGTGTATAATCTGGTTTAACCAAAAGTATATTTGTTTTACAGTTAAGCCTTATATTTATAGTCTTGCTGATATAATTTCATTGGAATTAAAAAAATATTATTCCAGTTTATATTTCAGGTGCCAGAATGTTGATCATCCTAAAAAGTGTATATTTTACATATTATTGTGGTGACTTTCTTGGCCCATATTAATGAAGTTAGACAGACACATTGTGAGCACTTCCAGTTAGCAAGACTGATCGCAAAGGGACATAAGATCTGATGCCAAAACAATCTCCCTGCTCATGCATTGTATTTTCTGTGTTCTCCTGCATGCTGTTAATGTGTTATTTCAACAGGATGTCAGATTCATTAGTTTTCATCAACTCCATAGTCAAACCACATTTATATACAAACACACTCATACATATACAATAATCAGTAAATGAGAAAGGCACATCTCAGTAATGTTACTCTGTAGTAAACAGAGTTTCACTTACAGTATACTGGATTTAATTCTAAGCTTTTAAGATAATGAATAAATAAAACCATACAAAATTTACAAACAACTTTTATAATCCCCATTTGAATTTCTTTATTGATAATTTGCTCTGAAAAGGTCTATCTTGGACAGTTTCTCTTGATGTAAGTTTCAATTTTTAGATTTACATGTTTTTTTAAATGAACAACCCTAATCAGTTTCTCTGGAGCAGAGGGTAATCAGATCTTTCCTCTTACATTCTCTTGCTCAAAATCAGGGATTATGTTTCAGTTTCAGTGCTCTGCTTTTAAAAGAAGACATAAAAACCATTAACAGTTAGCTTTCATGTGAAATCCAGTGGCATTATTCACTGACGGATATGTAAGGGTCCATTTTTATAGGCACATTTGTTCACATCTGGATAGCATATTAGATTTCCCTGAGTGGAGCTCACAGGAGAGCACACACTGACTGCAGGAATGTGCTTGTGAAACTGTGTCCTGGCCAGCCAAGATATTTTAACACACACTCAAGAACCTCAGTAACCTACATATAAGGCTCAGTTTTCCTCTTTGGGCTTCTCTGGTTATTTTAAGTGAATAAGAATTACTGTAGATCACCTGCAGAGACGGGCTGTCAAAACCTGAGTTTAAGGTTATGATGGGATTTGATTATATTACATACAGTGTAACAAAGTTGTGGACAAGCCAAATGTGTTGTTCCTGTTGTATTTTCAACCAAGGTATCACTTTTTCTGAAGAAAATGTAAATGGTACTCGCCATGTTTAACAATTATTTCTGCCCCTGTGCAGCTATGCATTGGAAATTGATGACATCCTGTTTTCAGTCTGCTGTAGTTGGAAATGAAACAGCTGCTTAAATATTTAGCTATGAACAGCTGAAAAGCTAATAGTTATGCTTGCTTTAGCAAAAGGTGTAAAAGGTGTAGGATAAAAACCCTGGAAATACTTGAAAGAATATTTGTCAAACAAGCTTCTATTAACATCAGTTTAAACTCATTGCATGCACTACTAAGTGAACATACATCTTTTTGCCTAAAAAATATCTGGGTTTTACTTTGTTTTCCTATTGTTTTCAGACTTGCTAAAGGTAATGACTGAAAAGTAGTATGAAAAATAGCATGCAAGCATTGTGCATAATTGACCAATCATGGCGTAAGGAGGAGGTATCAGAGAATGATCAAAACAATGCAAAAACACATACAAATAATGTAAGAGGACTGCAGAGAGCATGTCAACAAAAAAAAAACAAAGCCAAAACCCACACATTTTAGGAAATCCTGGCCATGACAAATGGTCACCATAACTAAACTGAAATAATTTGATTCATTTTCACATGACTTATTTATCTTTGAAAATCTTTCAAATTTTACTCTCAGTGATATAACAAAAGCATATTCTATTATATTTTCAGGAAAAGCGGAAAAGACAAGCCGAGATAGAGGACAAAAGAAGACAACTCGATGAACTTGTTCTACAACTTCAACATTTCAAGGTAAAAAAACAACTTATCTGAAAGTTTGCACCATTACAGCAGACTGATCATTCAAATTTCAGCTTTCAATATGTTTTCCACACAATAGCTTTGATGTGGACCATTGAATCCGTTTCACATCAAGACTTTGGGTCTGATGTGAATTTGAACATATTTGAAACTCAGCTTGCAGAAATTAAGCTTCAGTTGATGCCATAACATTTGCTTCTTTGTATTGCTCTGGGAAATATAACAAATTTCCCATAAGTTGTCTATTAAGAATAAGTTATCTTTAAAGAGCAGCTTCGACAAATGCAAATGTCAGTCAGAGTGTTTTTTGAAGTCCATAGAGAATCTTCACTCCTGAATCACTCTCTAGCATTACTATCTGCACTGATGATACACAAATACTAGTTAGACCTAAATACTACAATGGGTAAGGGTAGGATGGTGGGATCAAATTTGGATTTAGAAATTACTGGAGAAGTATTCTTTTTTTTTTTTTCTTGATGGTAATCTTTTTTCTCTCTGCATTAGTCCACGTCAGGGAAACAGCTCTTGCAACACAAGAGTGTGTTATCAGATACCCAGGGGTTTGCCTCATTTACACAGAATTACTCTGTGGTGTTATCACCCAAATTTAATGGCAGTTAGTTTATACAAAAAACACAGCCTTTGGTTTAAAGTCACTCATGAAAGAGATTTTGTCTAGGCCACAGGAAAGAAGGACTTGAGGGAAAAGAAACACTTATTCTCAATGACTGAAAAAGATTTGATAATGCTGTGGTACTGTGAGACTTTTGTAAAGACCGCCGAGAGACTAAAAGATAAGTGATCGCTTATGTTCCACCACACAACAGCACTGACGTAAGCTATAGCTAATCATACGCGCAAATTCTGGACGATCTTAGTGTTTACCCTAATGAAAAGGAAGCAAATGTTTTTTTTCAAAGGGCTGAATTTAAAATGAGGATTTGACTAAAAAGAGCAGGAAAAGAGATGTTTGTTTAGTTGTGGGTGTAATCGGCTTCTAAAGCAAGTTCTCATCGAATAGCTGCTGCTGCAATGCCTGTGATGTCTGTCTAGATTTTGTTAGTATCAACAGAAATATTTGTATTTCATTTTATTTTCTCATAAAGAGATGAAACATGATGTGAAATTCTATACATAACGTTTGCAGTGTTTAATGGGATTGTGATTCTTTCCTGTTAACGTGCATGTGTCTTGTACTATTTTGTATGTCTTTTTGTTTCAATTTTAAATATTTTAAATAGAAAATTAGTGGGAAAAAATACTTCTGATAAAAAAGTCCTGATAGTAGCTATTTTGCAGTTGTATAATATACCAGGAACCAACCATTACTGCAAAATTATCCCACAGGGTGCTCATAATGACACTTTGTGCCTTCCAGAAAATATTTATTTTTTATTTTATATTATATATATATATATGTATATTTAATATATAAACAAATTTTTTTCATAAATATACACAGTACATTCATGTTATTGTATTTATACATAATAAATATACACAGTGCACACATATATTATGTAAACAAAAACTTTAATTTTGGATGTAATCAATCGTGGTTAATTGTTTGACAGCACTATTTTTTTAACAAACTTCTAAGAATATAATGCAATTGTCAAGTTATGAAAATCTTAAATATAAAAAATGCTTATATGAAAGTGTGTTTAAAACAATTTTCGAAGCACTACCTTGAGTCTTTTGAAGCCAAACATGTGGTAGTCTTGTAATCCAAGTCGGTTCTTTCTCCAGCATTCCTTCAGCAGCTTGTGAAACAGTTCTGAGTTCCTGTGGTTGACCTTCCTGGAGGTGATGACTACCTAGTAAGGGGTCTTGAGAGATCTCATAGCTCACATAGCTCACGCAGAGTCAGTTCGGCCACAGCTGGTGACTTCCATAACAGCTGTTCATGTTGTACAGGTTATAAATATATATTCAAGTTTACATGAGAATGTGGCAATATGTGACATTTATATTTGGAACTTAAATGTCAAACAATGCACACATAAAGGTTTTTTCTGTGGTAAGCCACAATCCACACAATAATGAGCTGACTAACGTTTAAACATAGTCCAGTATTAGGTTCAGCTTGTACATTAAGGTTACATTCACCATGCAGCTGATTACTTAGGGGATTTAAATACAGTTTAACGTTAAATATGGATTGACTGGCACATTCTGTAACTGAATTGGCCAATCACAGAAATGGAGAAAGTATTGCAAACTCACAGAAATAGAGATTTCAGGTCCAGTTGTCTTCCACAAAGCTCTAGCCACCAAGTTTTTTTTGCTCTAAATGTTGCACTGCTAAAACTGCTTAAACCACAGATGGTTTGCTGATTTTCTGTGGTTTAGCAGAATTATGTTGTTTCAACTATAATAAAATGTTCTGTTGTTTTGGATGCCACTTTTCAGCAACTGCCTTTTCAGCTAAAAGCCTTAGAAATGCTGATGTATTTTTGTCAAACTATCTTGATCAAGTGTTCACCAAAAATCCATTGACTTTAGGATAATTGAACCACAAGTGCTAAAATGCTAACTCATTTCCAAGTTTTAGGACTCATATGATTACTGTATACTGATATACTAGTACTGTATATGATTACTCAAGAGTCACACCTCTTGCAGTACTAATACTTTTGTCGATCCCAAACACCTGTGGAACACCTAAAAAAGAACATCTGATGTAGATCAATGATCTAACCACAGAAAATGTTTCTGTCTTACAGTCTAAAGCCATGAGGGAAAGATGGCTTCTGCAGGGGACACCAGCAGTGCCACAAGAGGAAGATGAAGATCGGATAAAACAAGTTGAGCAAGATGAACTTCACGTCAAGACACTAGAAGATGCCATTCACAGGTACAGTAATGTATTTCTGATGAAAAATAGCACAGTGTTTACTGAACACTTTCCACTGATCTCATCTTAGATAATAAGGGATGTTTTGATGTGTTATATGTTTATTTCCTGCGACAGCATCCATTAAGCAACCACTGTCCCAAACACTGGAGTCATTTCCTCCAGACTTCAGTGGGTTCTGTATTTCTGCCCAGCTTTGCTTTTAATTATGAAAACTTCAAAGCTGCTCCCTTCAAGCTCATCTGGTAGACATATTTGAACCTCTGCAGATGCCATTTTAAGGTTCCTCATAGGGGATGCAATGCCAAACCAATGTGTGTTTGTCGATTGCTCTGCAGCAGGATATTATGTTCTGTTCTGAACATAAAGTATACTAGCAACTTCTAGAAATAAACATGATAGAAACACTACAACATGTTCAAATATGTTAACATTTGAAATGTGATCATGTATTGATCACATTACTAGCATGTTTAAGCACAGAAAACCACCTAAATCGTGCAAGGAGTGCTGCATGGAATACGAACCATAGGCTGTGGTGTATTTCTATCAACTGAATCTGATCGAAAACAAAACTGGAAAGCATTAAAAATTTGATTTACAATATAAAAAGAAGGCAGGTTATGCATAAACAAGAAACAGATACACATAAGCATATACTAATAAAATAGCTTTTCTGTTTATTAATTGCACATTATTATCCATTCATTTGGTATAGAAACTTCCGTGATCTAAGGCCTAGATCACCATTCGAACAGTCAATATTCCAATAATAAGTGACGGAATATTGGAATATTTCAATATAACTGTTGTGAAAATTGGTATTCTTGGAAACCAAGTTGGTTTCATTGAGGTTTAGTGTATTATGTGGTTTCAGTTATTAGTTTTGTTGTTGTTGTTGTTGTTGTTGTTTGCTTGTTTGTTTTTTAGAGAAGGCCTGGAGGGTGTTTTGATATCTCTCATAATCTGTTTAAAGGCTAAAGCTAAATTTCTCAATGCTCAGTGTCTCTGAATGTCTGGATGTCAGGAAAATGTCTTGCCCAAAGCGCCTGGTCATCTCAAGAGAAACTATTCGGATGGCTAACTGAATTTCTTTTGGAGCAATCAGTTGTTATTCAGTTGATTCAAGTGAGCTGTGTGGGAGTGTTTGGAAGATGTTTAGATTTTGAAAACTCATATTACATCAATTATGTTCTACATTTTGGTCCTCATGAGTAATTATGCAATCAGTTGTGATTGAAGTGGATGATGCTCTTATGATCTGTTTGACAGTAATAAGTGGATGATCTGAATTACATCATCAAGTTGATTGGTCATTAACTCTTCCATGATGTCATCCATGTAACGTCCAATTCATTTTTTAGATTTTATTAAGTCTCTAGGGTGGGTTTCCTCCCTGCACAGGGTGTCGTCTTTGAATTTTTGAATTATTTGAATCATCTTTGAATTATTTTGAAAGTTCAGATTAAAAAGTCTGCACACATTTCTGACAATTATTTCAGTGATTTCAAAAATATAACATTCAAAAAAGGTTAACTGAAATTGAAAGAAATGGATAGGCAACTGACTGTGGTTAAGTTTGAGCTTAAAGTATGATTAAATGCTTATGATTATGACTACAATAATAAATAAAATGCTAACAATCCATAGCTATAATACAAAAAAATCTCTAAAATCTGTAAAATCAGCATTCAACATTTGGTCAGTATTTGTAATTATATGACAGTGTTTTTTTATATTATTATAACGTCAACTACTTCAGATAAACATGCATCTAAACCATAGGTAAACAAACAGTGGTTGGCCATTTTACATGTCAATTAGACAGTCTCTTCCTATCTGATTCTTGTCCAAATTAAGTAGCTATTTGGAACAAACAGTTTGCAAATAGTTCAAATAGTGGGTCAAAGATGCATCAGGACCCTGAAACACTGAGAACTTACTCTCACTTATGGTTATTTTTAAAAGCAAATGTCCTTGGGCTGTGAGCTCCCATCTGTCATTGGAAGGGTAACTGTAGTCAAATGGACTGGGCGATTGTTTGGGTCATTGTGCGGGTGTGCTGGTTGTGTGTGGCAGCTGATATTTCCTGGACTTGCTCAGAAATCCCTCTCTCTGGACGCTGGGAGGAATGAAGTGATAGAAACGCCTCTGTGGCTGGAGTATGGAGACTTAGGGAGTGGCTGCTGGTTATTTCTGTACCCAGTAGAGGAGATCCTCCAAAATAATTTCGCACTCAAGATTCTATTTTTTCCAGAGTTGATAAAAAAGAATGAAGTCTTCAGATCTCTGTATATGTTACAAAAGAAATGGTTAATCATTATAGTTCGGAAACAGTTAATCAATAAATGAAAAGTTTCTTACTCACCCTCAGACCATCCAAGATTAGGATGAGTTTTTTAGAGTTGTTTTGGCTTGTAAACTATGCTTGATTTGTGCATATTTCTCTACTGATTCAGATGTCCTTGCTGAAAAAGAAAAAATACTGTATAAAGTTATAAAATGTATTCTTATTTTGCCTTTTTTTTTGTCTAAAATGAGATAATTGTGATCGGGAATGTGTTTTTAGACTACACTTGCACAAGTCTGACTGTCAGCGGACGAAAAAGTGCTATCAACAGATGGCTATAATTTAGAAATATGCAAATATCGTCTTAAACAAATCAGCCTAACCGATATACTGCTGTATCACACTGAAAACGCAAAGCATGAGGTTACTAAAACTAAAAACTGAAAAGTTGATGGTAAATGGATTTGGCTGTATAGCACTGGTGGTTTTAACTATAGCCTGGGCTGAACAGCAGTGCATCTCTTGTGAGGACAGACTTCTCCTAAAAGCGTATCATTACAGAAGACGTCCCAGCCACTGAGTCTAAAGTAAAGCACTAACTACCAGGCTTTCCAGGAAAAATGTGGCGTTGACATGATACTAAAACTCACTAAAGCACCTCCCCGACACATCTGCACACACACTGTTTATACAACTGTGTGATATGAGCTCCTAACATGGTGAAAAGAAAGTGTAAGGTCACTCCTCTTGCACTGGAAGAAAGGAAGACATAAAAATAAACATTACATCAAGGTTACAGATAAGACTGACTGCTATTACTAAACCCAGACCTCGTGAGCTACTGAATTTCTTCCTCTGTTTGGACTGAATCAGTCAGCATGCAATATATTTCAGAAAGTCTTTGGGCCAGTCTGTTATTCTGGTTATTATTGAGATATTATTATAGCTGTTATTAAAAATGTATTTTAATATTTACGTTTTATTCAAATTTAAGTTAAAGTTCTGTTTTGTTTTGTTTTTTTGTTTTTTTGTTTTACTTAAGCTACTTTTTTTACACACTAGAGTTGTTTATACTGTTTATATACTCTGTGTTTGGAACTATTAAGATTTTTGTATGTTTTTGGATAAAGAAAGGAAATTAACGATAGTTAAAAATGTTTCTTGAGAATGAAATCAGCATATTAGAATGATTTCTCAATTTCTGAAGATCATGTGACACTGAAAACTGGAGTAATGATGATGAAAATTCAGCTTTGATCACAGGAATAAATTACATTTTACAATATATTACAATATAAAACAGTTATTTAAAATTTCAAAGTATAACTGTTTTTACTGATGCTGTTTAGGTGAGCATATAAGACTTCTTTCAAAAACATAAAACATTCTTAATTATTTTACCAGTAGTGTAGTGTTTGTTAATTTTATTAGTTTTATTTTTTGTTAATTTAGTACATCAAGCTAGACTAAATGAAAATGAGAAATTTAGTTAAGTTTTAACTATAATTCTTTCATGTTTTGTGTGTGTGTGATTGTGTGCTTTGGTTTAGATCAGTACTCTCGTGAGTGCGATTTCATTTTAGCCGCTGTTACCTGGAGCACTTTCATTTTCTTCAGCATTTAGCAAGAGAAAATTGAGGTAAATTTATGCAATATTTTGCTGTTAACAAAGTCACACATGGATTAATTTTGGCATAATGAGCATTGCCTTCGAATTAATTCATTTCTGAATCTGAGAATTTCCATGTTGTTGTCTCATAATTACGGTAGTGACAAAGATGCAATATGAAAACTACAGAATTTTCTTACAGCAATTCAGATTTGACATCTGTTTAACTGGACAGGAAGCAAACAATCTCTGTTTTCTTGGGAGCAGCAGTTTGTGGGGTGGCTCTGCTGCTGATGATGACTGGCTGAGTATAGGAACATCACTGCTGTGAAGTGACAACCTCACACCAGTTTCATAATGATTCTAGCCAAGGTTTAGTAAACAGGCGTGTCATAGATTTTGGAATGATTGCAAATGTGAGAATATCACCAAAAAAAAACGTATCCTAAATTTCAGGGTAGTATTTCAGCCCAAAACCAGAAGAAATTATTTTATGTGTGGGACAAAATTAAGCCGATTTTAAGATATTATTTTTAATAACACATAATAACTGTAGCACATTCTCATTTATTATATGTGACCATTTACCACAAAAGCAGTCATAAGGGTCCATTTTCTGAAATTGAAATCTGAGAAAATCATCTTTCCATTGATGCATGGTTTTTTAGGAAGACAATATTTGGCTGAAATACAACTATTTGAAAATCTGGAATCTGAGGGTGCAAATGCATATTACAAATCAAAAATTACGTTTTGATATATTCATGGAAGGAAATTTACTAAATATCTTCATGGAACATGATCTTTATTTAATATCCTAATGATTTTTGGCATAAAAGAAAAATAGATCATTTTGACCCATACAGTGTATTGTTGGCTATTGCTGCAAATATACCCCAGACACTTAAAGGGTTATTTCTCCAATACGCATTAATCCACAAATGACTTAAGCTGTTAACTTTTTTAACGTGACTGACACTCCCTCTGAGTTCAAACAAACCAATATCCCGGAGTAATTCATTTACTCAAACAGTACATTGACTGAACTGCTGTGAAGAGAGAACTGAAGATGAACACTGAGCCGAGCCAGATAATGACCGAGACAGATTGATGATTGAACTTATTTATTATTATTAATAACAATGTAGTATTTACGTGGTATTCATAAATACACAGAGATGTGCAGTCACATTAGCAAAATTTTATTGAAAAAGGTATATTCTTGTCAGTTAGGTGGTGATGTATGTAGAAGTCACTTTCAATCCAAGAAGTTTTCTGTTGGTCAATAGAGCAAATTCGTATGACAGTTTAAAATCAGTGTAAAATTTGCATAGGAATTTTTTGCCCTCGTGTAAATTTCGAATTGCATATATTCCTATTGAAATGACTGGATTTTTTTTGTGTGTGTGAAAATTCACCAGACCCACATTAAATGTGAACCATACGCTATTATTTTATGTTGTTTAGTAATTTGATTTAAATAAAATAATACATTATAAAATCATTGTATTACAGTATTTTCACAAGAATCACTATTGAGAATAGTGGGAATAACCAAAAGGAGAAAGTGATGCACACAGGAAGCGTGAGAAATGATGCAGGAAGTGAGCAGTGGGTGTGAGGCCTGTATGAGCTCATCCAGACGCAGCACAAGATGCACTGTTGACCTCGAACTGAGCTTTGGAAAAAGAAAAAAGGGGAAATCTGCTTTTAAATGAGTCATTGTCAAAGCGCCATGCATGGAATAAAGTGACTGGCACCTCTCTGTGATGGAAAAATGGCTCTGCTTACTGAAAAAATAACACTGAAATATGAAATAACTGATAAATCTGCTTTTCACACTATACTGAACACACTTTTGTTTTAGTTATTTGCACATGGAAGTCCTGCATTAGCAGTTATTAAAGAATACATATATCTAGTGAAAGGGCCTTGTGTGTACAATCACAACCTTGTGTGCTCACACAGTTATAGCTCACAGAAATGCTCCATTCATAGATGTGGATATTGATGTTAATGTTGGACTGATTTCCTTTTCCTAAATTGACATAATAAAAGTCACCGTGACGCTTTCGTGTGAGCTGTGTCTGTTCTGTCAGAGCTTTGGACATGAGTCATGAACTTCATACCAAAATAAATAGGCTAAACCCAGAAAATTCCAGCTTGATGATTTATAGGAAATCACAGTTGATTAATTTATTTTAAGCATAAAGTATTCACAGGAGGATAAGGGAGACGAGTTGAGTTGTCACATGGAGAAGTTTTTTCATCTCAGGAGAGGCTTTGAGTCAAAAATCCAATTGCAGGAATGTTTTCTCAGTGGTCTGTGGTTTCAAACACATTGTAAATCTTTTTTTCTTTTTTTAAATGAGAATCATTATATCTTGTAATACCTTTTTAAACAAGTGAGCACAATAAAATAATTAATGTAAACAAAACTTTAATAACATAAAAAAATAATAATGTGAAGTTAGGGCAAGTTATTTATGTTGTCATTTTTTTAATTACAGCTGATGAATTGCTGTAATTAACTGTAATTATGTAATCAGTTTCTTTAAACTATACAAATGGAATAAACAAAAATCTCTATCTTTCTTTATATTGTAAATGTGTATAAAATTTATTAAGTAGCCTTTAATTATGGCTTAAAAATCTATTATGGTTTATGTCTTTGTTCCTTTAATATATCATATTTATTTCAAAGTTATGTCAAAGCTCAGCATATGTTGAATGGACTTATAAATCATTTAGTTATGCTCTATTTTAAGGTGTCCTTGTTACAGTGTAATTATACATTTAAATTCTTAGTAATATTAATTAGCTACATGTACTTACTGTATGTTTAGGGTTAGGATTGGGATTTGGCTTTGGGATACTTGCATGCATCTCTACATAATTTATTGTTATTAGTAAGTACATGTGTAACAAAGGCTACTTAAAATAAAGTGCTACCAATCTTTTTTTCCTGCCCAATAATAATGATGTAAAATCTTCAATAAAAGATGTGAATGTGCCTAAATATAAAATACATTTTAAAAGTCAGCTGCAAACCCTACAAAATATTCACTAGAATAAAAAGTATTCAAACTAACCCGGTCTCCCTATTTAAAGTATAAAATATTATGCATGGTTATTGATAATGATATATAAATGTTTGAAGAATATATAAGCTTGTGTAAGACATTAGTTAGTCTTGCCCTAGCTGATCTTGAAACATGCTAAAACATGAATCCACCACCAGAGGGCCTTGAAGACTTTGTAGTTTATTTCTGTAGTAAATCTGTAGTTTAGTAAGAAAACAAGTGCATTTTGATGGTCCCCTTTAGAAAACTCTGTTGACTTTAACTTTGCAGCTACATGTCAACTAACTCTCAGTATAGTATTAGTAGTGTTAGCAGGATAAGTTGACATGCGTTTGCAAACTTACTTATACTGGAGCATCTGTTGAAGACCATCAAAAAATGTTAGCAGATATCAAGCAGACAGTCTATGAATACTTTAACGACTGCTTGAAGCTGCAATGTTAGGTGTAGACAGTAGAATGGGAATCAAAATAAAGTGTTGCCAATATTTTAGTTCATCATATCTTTGAAAAAAGCATTCTGTTGGATACAAATGAAGTGTGTTTGTGTGTGTGTGTGTGTGTGTGTGTGTGTGTGTGTTGGGGGTGTCTGAGCGAGACTCTTGAGCGAGACTCATCGTTAGACGCCTTCAGCTAATTGTTTTCCACTGATCACTAATTAGGCTTTCACCAATACAGTATAAATACATTCTACTGCAGGCAAGCCCTCATTACCAAGCTATGATTAAAACACACAGTTGTACTTGTTGCCCACAGATGTTAAAGAAATAGTTCACCCACAATGAATATACAGTCATTATGTACTTAACCTTGTGAAAAATGAGCGTGCTTAACTGTATTGTAAACTTGTAGTGAACATCACAACTTGAACTATATTTTATAGTCTAACTATATAATATATTTAAAAACCGTACTTGCAGATAATATAACATTAATAACATAAAAGTTGACTTGAGAGCATTTAAATAGACTATTTCTTGACTGTTTTTTTAACACTATTTTAAAAACTGCACTTTTTAAAAATGTCAAATTTAAAGTTTAAAGTATGTGATCGTTTTTCATAGAAGTGCACTTAAGTGCAAAAATCACATTTGAAGTTAATATATTTCAAATGTTCTAAATTGCAATTTGATCATTATTATTGTGTAATTACAAATATATGTTTAATACATGAAACGTTTTAGTATAAGTGGGCCAAAAAAGCACTGTAAAGTTAATCGAATTTGCATGCAATATGAATTTAAACTTTTATACATTTTAAGTTAATTGCAATTAAAATGCAGTTAATTATATTATTTTATAATGTGTATTATTTTCGTAATAAGTACTCTTTTTAAAACTTTCCTGAAGTGTTTTTCACAAGTGACCATGTTGTTTCAACCCCTCTTTTCCTAAAAAAAAAAAAAAGAGTTGTTTTACAGAATGTCTAAGCTGCTCTTTTGCATAAAACATACTGTTCAATATCGAATGGGCTACTTTTGTTATCCTTTCTCTCTCTCTCTCTCTCTCTCTCTTTATTTCTCTGTGTTTTACAATATTTGGTAGCTGGAACCTTCTAGTTTCATCAAGTTTCACAAAAACCAAATGGGGTTACTTTAATTGAATTTGATATTGAAAATCAAACAAGAAGTTCGTGCACAGTGCCACATGTTGATGTATTCATGGCCATCCATTATGTTTGTATACACAGATCCACATGTCATTTTGTAGAATGAATTTTCATCAGGAATCGTGGGAAGGCTCCTTCTGTTTTGTTATCGCAGACCATGTAACCTCAGAGATGCAAACAATAGCAGGAAATTCTCATGGGCGGAGGCAGCGCGGGTTCCTCCGCCGGCAGCTTCCTCATTGGCTGCCAGCATTCAGAATGAGTGAGAATGGAGTCCGCTGGGAAAAGAGGAATATGCATGGGTTAATTGACACTGAAGGGATGTGTCTCATTCATTTCCACAATGTGTGCACACGACTGCATTCCATGCAGTGATTTCACTCAATGGGCAGAACATCTGTACATCAAAAAAAAACAACGCTTCAAGTTCAAAGTAAACAGGAGATTTGGTTTTATGGTCCTTTTTCATCAGGGATTAAAGAGCACTGATTTTGTTTCCTCCATGAGAGGCAAAATTTTATTTTTAGCATAATGTACATACAGCTTTTTTGCATTGAACAAAATTGCTTCCAAAAAGATATCCTAAACTATAAGTATTCTGAAGCCAAATAAAAGCTTTGTGCTCGGGACAGAGCACAACTCTTGTTATGTGTCCTTCTAAATGCGTTACTGTACAAATGTTTTGGGGTCAGCAAGATTTCAAGATTTTCTATATTTTGTTCAGAGGTGGGTAGTAACGAGTTACATTTACTTCGTTACATTTACTTGAGTAATTTTTCGTGGTAACTAATACTTTTCGGAGTATATTTAAAGATGGGTACTTTATACTCTTACTTGAGTAAATTTTTGGGGGAAAATCTGTACTTTTACTTCGTTACTGTGGGCGACGCCCCTCTCGTTACTTTATCTTCATGCAATAAATGTTATAAATGCTTCAGTTTATTCCAAACGCGCCGTCTACTTTTCTCTGGGCAATGAGCGATGCCCATTCGCGAATGATTCATTCTTTTGAGTCAATTCTGTTCAAAGGCTTGATCAAACCAATTGGCAAGCGAGTGAATTGGTTCGTGAATCAGTTTGAATGAGTCGTTCAGTTCCCTGCCGCACGCGCTGAGCGTCTGAAGCGGTTCACTCAGAGTTGTAACGTTTAAGAATATTAGCCGCGTTGAAAACGGGGCTATGGAACTTCACTGAATTGAAAGCAAATCTGCAAAGGCTATTCTTTGCTTGCGATGGAGATCCTTATTAGATGAACGCGTGTGCTGTCTACTGTTTAACAGGTAATAACTTGGGCTACATTCGATTACAGTACTACATGATACCACTGTTACATTAGTTTGTTGTACGTGTGTGGCTTATAACAGAGGGGATTCAAGTTGAATGCATCTTCCAAAAGACAAAAAATAGCCGATTAAGATTTTATTAATTTTAATACAATCACACCGGTACGAGTATGTTCAGCGAGTCATATCATCAGCTGCTAAATTCAGATCTGTGATCGCTTGCTGGCGCTGAGCCAGAGACAGACGCGTTTTTACAGCGTTGCGCATTATAACCAATCACACACGGTTCTTTTGAATGCAATGGCCAATCGGAGGTGTTCCGATGAGTCATCGCTGAAATGTCGGTGCTTCCTTCTCTCGCTTACTGACTGAATACCTCTTCCTGGCTAATTCTCTCGTAAATAACAACAAAGTGCAGATGTGTGTACGAATCTATAATTAAGATATTGATTTCACAGTGTTAACAGTTTCAGTGATTTTAATGGGAGTTTCTGAGAGTGATTGAACTCTAGACTGTCAGTGAAAATGATCTTTAATAATGTAAATGTTATTTGCTCTCTTTCTGAACAATGAAAGATTAGTAGCAATATTTATATCACATTAACTTTCAATGTTAAATTCACATTTAATATAAAGTCAGTTGTATTAAAAATATGTTATGGCATGACATCTCTGTTACTTAAGTAAACAGACAGGGTTTTATAATAAATTACATAAATTGGAGTAAAGGCTGATGAAATATATACATTTACACACACACACACATACATTACATACATTTTATCTATATATCTAAATAAAAATAGGCTCCGTATATATGACCCAAAGTAACTAGTAACTAACTACTTGAGTAGATTTTTTATCCGATACTCTTTTACTCTTACTCAAGTAACTATTCAAGACTAGTACTTTTACTTTTACTTGAGTAAATATTTCTAGAATAACTTTTACTTTTACTTGAGTAAAGTTTTTGGGTACTCTACCCACCTCTGATTTTGTTCAGCACGAAATTTGAAAGTAAATACATTTAGAATGCTACAAAAAAAAGTGGTATTTCAAACAAAAGCTTATCTTAATTAAAGAGTCCTAGTTTACACAAAAAAATATGAAGCAGCATAACTGTTTTCAGCTTTGATAAATAATAATAAATGTCTATTAAACAGCAAATTTAAGACATTTAAAATATATTCATATAAAACCTTTTATTTTTAATTATAATAATAATTCAGAATATTATTATTAATATTACTACATTACAAAAAATTCCCTGAATTTTTAATGGATGTGTACTTTCAAAGTTCTTCAAATCTCTATTTCTTTTTTCTTTTCTTTTTATCCATTAAAATGGTCTCTGAATTTCTGAATTTATTTAGCATTTTCTAAATAATTTAATTCATTTTGTTCATGTATGTACTCCATGCAAAAAATATATAATAATAATAAGTAATTTTTGTGTGTGTGTCTGTGTGTGTAGATTGGAATCAGAAATCTGTCTTTTGGAGAATGAAGAATCCCAGATCTCAGCTAAAGAGCAAGTTCTCCGAGAGCGCCTGCGGGAAACAGAGAAATCTATTGAAGATCTACAGAAGGTATGTGATGCTCATGACAGAAGAACACACATCAGAGTGGCCTCGATAAGTGAAAGGAAACTTCACAATTATAAAATCAGTTCGGTTGCATAAAATGGTGGTGTACCTTCTAAATAAAAAATGTCAATTTCAACAAATGTACCATCAACTACAGACACTTCATCCATTGCATCTGCAAATGCATTGCATTCTTACTGACTCGAGGCTCAAATGAAATACAATCTTTCCAACATCAGATTGACACCAGTTATTACCAACATGGGTCAGAAAAGTTCAAATTATTTCTTATTTGTTCACAGTAGACACTTCTAGAGTTCTAAATGTACAATTTATTTATGTATTTATCTATATGCAATAGCACCATTTGAGAACCACTCTGGAAAACAGTAATTCTTTTTGCAATGCTGTTTGGTAAAAACAGTCATGCAGAAATGACACACTTCAGTTTTAAGGGTCGTCATTATGTAACAGTAATGCAGCAATTTTAGAAACACTAAGGGTGAAAATTTTAAAAAGCAAAAGCATGTTACAGTAGTACAATGTCATCTTTATAAATAACACTCCTTCTTTGTTTCTATCTACAGAGTCTTCAGAATCAAGATGGAGGTATGGAAGTCATATGCACATTTTTGTCCTGTAGTAACAAAATCAGTCTGCATTCACAAAAACATTCAGATCAAATTAATGGTCATTTCTGTAATCCATCGGCTGTTACTTCCAAGGTAGCAGTGAAATGGACAGTCACTCAAACATACATGCTGTCTGCAACTTTAGCCTTTTGGATCATTTCCCTCTTGCCTCAGCTCGACTATTGAACCCCACACAGACACCAGTGACCCTGCACTTTGTGTCCTCTGATCCACCTATTCACAGGGAAGCCCTGTTACCCAGAGCCCACCATTGTTTTGTTCTTATTCACTTGTGTTGCTTTTGCTATCTAAGCAATGAGCTGCTTCATGGAAAAAGGGCGAGAGAGAGAGAGAGGGAAACTCAGTTTAGTATGGGGGGATTGGAAGGGGAGGGAGCAAATTCGGTGGGCTTTTGAATGCAGGAATCTAGTATTAGTTTCTCTTCTGCTCTCCACCGGACAGATGCGGTGAATTACAACTGCTCCCAGATCCCGGACCTCCCAGAACTGAACTCCCAATCTCCCTTCTCAGCTTCAGGAGATCAGCAGCCGGCAAGAAAATCTGGTAGGTGTTTGTTGGGATGTGGGAGGAGCTGGGCTGGTCACGGGTTTGGGCCGAGGCCAAAAGAGGGTACAGTAATGCAGATTACAGATGGCGCAGTTACTCACCGCAGCTGTGATTTGCAATTTATGTACAGTAGGGTAACTGGTCAACAACATCTCATAGGCTTAAACTGAATAAACGCTGAGGCCTTTGGACAGCTGTGAAACCTGCTTTTGGTGAGCAGGTGCTAATGACCATTTGAGAGAGAAAGCTCGGCTTACAACAGACCTGTGATGTGACGGAGATGAGTGATAATCTCCACCGCCGTAAAAGTTTATTGCATGTCTAGTTCATGTCTCACTATAGAAGTGGACTGGAAATTAATAGAAGCTGCAAATCTATGCAAAAAAAAATCAAGGCATCAGCAAAAAATCTTTGTGATCGATTTCTTTATTTAAATTGGAAACCGCATTGTGAAAATACAACGAATAGATACCATACAAAAATATTAATATGAACTGCACTGGCCTGTCAACAGGCAAATGTTATTACCATGGCATAATAGAATTTACAATGTTGTAAATGCATAAACAAGAGCACAAGTGTGATTTACTAACAAACACTGAGCCAAATTAGTGCTTGCAATTCCAAATAAACCAGCGAAAGATGAATTTACGCCAAAATACCATCAAGTTTTATTGGACACACAGCTTTTAGATTTAGTATTTTCTACTCCTTATAAAACTTGCAATGCCTGTACCAGAAAAAATAAATGCTTTTAAAAAGCATTTCATTAATATTATAATATCTGCAAGTTTTTTTAAGGTTCGAAGATTTTACCCTACAATGCAAAACAATTGAGTTCATCTGTTTTTCAAAAGGGAATTTTTTTTAGCTGTCTAACTATGCACAATTTTATGGTTCATTGTATTTTCATTAGTTGCATTGGTATTGTTTGTTTTTTGTTGTTTTTTTTCTCCCCTTCAACCTATTTTTAGGTTGCAAGCCTCCACTTTAGAACCATGGTTTAGATTAGTCATATTAGCTGCCTCAGAAATAGCTCAGGGTGTTTTTGTATTTGACCAAGCAATTTTATTTTTCAATGGAAGCTGTTATAAATAAGTCCAAAGACTGCAATTTGTCAAGTATTATATAAGAGGAATGGTGCATTTCCATAAAATGAAATAAAAAAGTGTGTTGAGTGTGTCGTCAACTAAGCTTACTTCAGCATACAATGGTTACTGGCAACAGTGTAATAACAGTACAAAGGGTATGTTGAATTTGTGTTTTGGTTCTGATTTAAATGCCAAATTATGAGACAGTACAAATATCATGGATGTAGTGACATCACTGATTGATAACAAGCATGTCACATTTCAGTAATGCATGATAGGCCACCCTGAGTAGACATTAACCCACAATCATCTGCACTCTTCCCCAAGCATTATACGCCATGGAGATCAGTGTCGAGAAGGACCGGAAAACAGGTGCCACCAAGATCCTCTCAGCCTCAGCGGTCAGCCCGCAGGACGCTCACCAGAGGGGTGTCAAAGTCTACGACGACGGCCGTAAAGTGATCTACGAGGTGCATTCTGGAGGATCCACTACACTGGAGAACGGCACGCACCCCTGGAGTCCCGGCGAGGTGGATGAGCTCATGCAGCAAGTCGGCAAGACCCCACCACGAAGCGACGGAGCCCGGGTCACTGTCACACCACCTGAACCCCAGCCAACGGGAGCACAGCTGAGCTCCAAGCAAGACAACAAACAATCCCCTAGGAAAGCCGAGGTCACGGAGGTCACGCAGACTCCACAAGCCTCAGCCGACAAACCAGTGACCATGATCTTCATGGGCTACCACAGCGTTCAGGACGAGGAGGAATCCAAGAAGCTGCTTGGCTTCGATGGCACCATCAAAGCCGAGATCGTCCTCATCGACGAGGACGATGAGAAATCTCTTCGGGAGAAGACCGTCACAGATATCTCCACCATCGACGGCAACGCTGCAGACCTGGTGTCGGGCCGGCCTCTGTCAGAGACCACCGAACTGTCTTCAGAAGGCAAAGATGAAAGCTCGACCAAGGAACTGCCACCCACAGGTATTGAAAAGAAAAAACGCTGCCAGTGCTGTGCTGTCATGTGACCTTTCTCCTGCAACTTCTCTTTCCTGGAGCACATTCACCAAGGCTCTGCCTTCCTTAAAAACAAATCTCACCCTGTTACTAACAGCACCTCCACCTCTGTGAAGTGAGAGAAGTTCGCCTCTCACACTTTCTGACCTGTTTTCCACAGATTGTCTGGTTCTCTTGATGTAAGGTTGTACGATTCATAGGGAACATCTTTAGGAGAAGATCTGCTGGTCGATAGCAACACACACTCTTTAAAATTAAGGTTCCATGAAGAACCTTTAACATCCATGGAAACTATCCATTGTGCACAAGGTTCTTAGAAATGTTCTTCACAAAAAGAAAAATGGTTCTTTTAAGAACTTTGAGAACTTTTGGAACAGTAATTTTTAAGAGTGTCTGTGAAACGTTTGTAGCTATATTATTATCCTTTATTTAATTATCCTTTGAGATGGAATATAGATGAAAAAATATGTAAATGTCAATAGAATCAATAGAAGACTTCAACTTAGTTGTCCACTATAAGGTTAGATCGTTTCATGGAACTTCTTACAATGCTGTGGCATAGATGACAAAGATATGGTCCATAAATGTCCATCCCATTTTATATTTCATACAATATGGAACTGAAAAGTAGATCCATGCAAAATAAGGATGTTTGACCATGTTGTGCAGTAGCCTTACGAAGCCTTCAGATTACCATAAATGTTGGTTGTCCAAGATATTTTTGTTTACAGATCCAGATTTATTTTTCCCAACAAAAATGGAGACAATGTACGTATGCTCAATTCATTACATGAACTGATTTACTGAAAGACATCTGCCCTTCAGTGCCTCTGTATCCTCATATATATAACAGGAATTTTATCCTTTTTCGTGTTTTAAGCTGCAAAAGGACAGTGAATATTAAATAGGAAAAAAAATCAGATCAGACCTGGATCATTCAAAGAGCTGCTCAGAATCGGCTCAGCACTGCCATGTGTGCAAATACACATCTTAGAGAAAGAAAAGCACTGGTGTGACTCTAGATTACATGCACTATGGAGGTAAACAAGGTGCTTAATATATTTGGATCTATTGGAGCAATGCATGATTTGTACCAATATTGTACCAGCAAACCAATCTTTATTTAAAATTATTAACTGACACTCAAATTCAAATCATGCATCATTAGGCATAACTTAACTTTGAGGTTAAATAGCAAATATTTTGGGAGAGAAAAATATTTAGAAAAGAAATGTTACTATTGTACATGAATAGTCCTCTAGTGCTTATTATTCATAATCAAATATGAAGTCACAGAGATTACAGCTGCATATGTATAATATGCCTGTAGATAAGAGAATGTACATATATTACAATCAAAATTAGTGTTTAATCCACATTTATTTCCAAAGTAGTTGAAATCTTAAAGTGTTTTTAATATTTGCACATTGTTTGCATATTCACACTTACATAGCATACCGATAAATCCCAAGACTTCTCGGTGTGGTCATAAAATACATATCTAAAGGACATATTTCTGAGTAAATTCTTCTCTTTTCACTAATACCAGCTGCCTTGCTGTTTCTCTATTCATTTTTATAAGTCTTGCCACATTATAGAAGAACTTGTTTTAGTGCCATAATACATCATTTTTGTACAAATGATGCTCAGACAGGGAAATTAAAAGCCAGCTTACCTTATATTTACAATGAACAAAGATAATAAAAAATGAAATTAGAAGTTATCTGCCCTTTCAGGTATAACTTAAAACATGAATTACATTTAACCAAATTTTAATTGAAGATAAACCTTCAAACCTAGAAAAAAAAGAAGAAATTGCCACATTTTGGGATTTTTTTACAAGACCTTACCTTTTTTGACAATTGATTTTACAATAAAAACTGTAGCTAAAACAGGAATAGCCACAATAATACAGTTAAATATGCAGACAAAGCTCATTTATATTAGTCATTGCAATTCATTATGCTTTGACATACCACAGAGAACTTATTGGAAATTTTTGTTTTTGTTTTTGTCATAAGAGTGTGCAATGTCATGTATGAAGGTCATAGAGTACCTGAAATGATTCTGTAATCGGTGCCAAAACACACTCAAAGTTCACCTTTTCATGCTTAAAGACCCCATGAAATTGTTTCAGGAGTTTACATATTTCCTACTGAAACAGGAAGTTGGGCAGGAAGTTAGCTGATGTCACAGCCCACCAATCCCAAAGAGTTATGTCTTGCTGGTTAGTTTTGGCTCTTAGCCCCTACCGATGCTGTGACTGCACCATCAGCTCAAACTCATGAGGAAACTATTTTACGACTTTCTGATTCATATGAAAATTAATTCAAATGTATTTATATAAATAAATAAAAAACAGATCATACGAAAGCACAAATAAGACACTATATTTCTGTCAAATTGCCAAAATATAAAATAGAATTGAATTCTTGTGAGACTATTAAATGTTTCCATGCAGATGTCAATTAATTAGTAATTTCGCTCAAATGGAACTGAATTCCCACAAACAAAGATGGCCGGTTGCATACTTTAAAACATGCGTCAACCGAGTAACTAACATTGACGTGAAGGATAACAGAACCTTGATGTGCTACATGCCATTGAAGATGGTATTTAGGCAATAATCTATATTCTCATTAATGAGGATTTTACTGGACAGAAACTTGTATATGCTCCTGTGAACAAGACATCAAAAAATTGAAATGTATTTATCTGGTAGATGTGTGTTTTTTAAGCTGTAGGAGTAGCGTATAAGGCCATGAATCCAAACATGGATTTGTTTTATTATTATTATTCATGGGGTCTTTAAGATTGAGCATTTCATGTTTGAATCTGTTAATACAATGCAGAAATGGTCGCCGTGATTTTGACAAGTAAGATATGTTCCTGGATTAACATCTTTTGATGATCCTGCATCAACATTACTGTCCAAAAATATAGACTTAACACAATCCCTACCCCTAAACCTAACCCTACCCATAATTTATTCCTAAAATCAGTGGGAAATGATAGCTGATTATCAAGGGTGTAGAAGCACCTAACTCTGATTGTAAGCCTAAAACAGATATTTCCTGAAAAGATATATCTCAATTCTGATTGGTTGACTGGAATGTTAATCCAGGATCGACAAGGATGTTGATCAAGGAACATGTTGTAGCTCCATAAAACATTAATGCTCAATGTTGTCAATGTTGTCTATCAGGATCTTTCAACCTCAGACTGCCAAACAGCGTTAACTCAGTTTTGGACTTTAATATGGTGGTGTGACTCCCATATGAGCTCTGATCTGCCATGAAAGTACTGCTGTGCTTCTTCATTGAGATTCTGCTGTATTTTTGTACTCCTGAAGTTTCATTTTTAATTGTTCCACTTTGCTTATACCTTTTTTAATGATGATAACATTCTCTTTCTGTATCCTATCATTCTTTTTCTCCCTCACACACTCTCTCCAGTACGGACTGCCAGCAGCGCTGCTGTAACATTGGCTTTCAGTTATTTATTTTTCCTTTTGTATGGTATACTTAATCCAATAAACATCATATTTTTCCAATGTGTCTACCCTCCTGTGTCTGTGCTATGGTTCTTTCTCTAACAATGTCTCATCACCGGGACTCATACTAGTTCTTTCCCTATCCATAATCGCATCCCTCACCAGTTTCTGGGCAGCACTAACTCCAGCAGGGTCTGTCTTGAACTCGTGAATGAGATGTGCTGATGTGTCTGCCCCGCTTCACAGATTGCATGAACAGCAAGTTTAACCCTCACCAAATCTGTTCCCTCGCTCACAATTAAAGGCTGACGGCCACTGAGGAGATCTGAGTTTGACACAGGTTTGTGAGAGTCATCATATCGGTAGGTTTAGAAATCACTGAGAAAGCTGAAAAAGTGTCATTTTCCAAATGAGTAGTACAGTTGTCTTGGTTTCTAGGGGAAAAAAAAACATTTATAGACCTGGTTAAAACCAGATAAATGTATCTGTAATATATATATTTACATTATACACTAACATTTGAAAGTTTGTGGCTTTTTCTCTCTCTTTTCACCAGGGAACAGTCCTGGTTCAGGACTGTTTCCTTTTGATCAGTTTAGCCAGTCATTGCTGAATACGTTTATTCATTTCTTTAAAAAAATACAAAAAGAATCACCCCAAACTTGAAGGTGTATATAAAAATAATAATAATAAATACAGATATCAATTAGGCTTATATTATCTAAAACAAGCAGTAGTGTAGTATCAGTAAAAAAAGTTCTTGTTTCAAGCATATTTAGTACATGTTTTTACTGGAAACCTGAGTTGATTCTGATATACTCTAATAAGTGCCAAAATTCATAGAACACACCAATATTGCTTAAAATTACATTACTTGTACATGATATATACTAATTCAAACATATTTATAATTATCATTTAATCTCCATTATAACCTGATTACTCTTGATCATCTCAAAAATGTCACTGCTCAAACAGTGATAGTTCACCCAAAAAGAAAAATCCTCCACTTGTTCCAAAACCTTGTTGAACACAAAGAAGATATTTTGAAGAATGTTAGTAATCAAGCAGTTGCCAGCAGCCATTGACTTCCATAGTATGGGGGGGGGGGGTTGTCAATGGCTACCAGCTATTGTCTGGTTACCAGCTTTGACAGAACACATTTTTGCTGGGTGAACTGCCCCTTTAAGGACAATACTGACAGTCATTCCTCATAACCCCTAAACACCAGCATTTAGAAAGACGTTATACTTACTTCTTAACATTGTCTAGAATGCACAAAATGCATACTTACTAATGTGTCTTGATATATTCCTATATTTTCCTATAACAACGTCTCGGTTAAGTATGGTAACCCTCGTTCCCTGAAGGAGGGAACGGAGACGCCATGTCGGTGACCGACGAATATAGGATATCGCTTCGATAGACCAATCTACTTCGAGTGTAAACTAAACGAGCCAATGCACATTGGCATGCAGTTATTGCATCCAGCTACCTCTGATCACTGCGTGAGTATAAGAAGGCAGCAGGTGCAACGCATTCCAGTTTTTTCGCTGAGGAGGCGAGCTGGGGACCCGGCAGCTCAGCTTACCATACGTAACCGAGACGTTCTCTTTCAGTCGGTCACGCTGGACGCCACGTCGGTGACCGACGAATATGGGATCCCTATCAAAGCGCCATGGGTGCTGCCCCTATAAGGTGTAGGCCGGGGCTCAGAACAAGTAGCTCCACTCACCATTGTCAAAGCACTACCTCACTGGTTGAGATTGGATAACACTGGGAAAACGTACCCGGTCCGGGAACCGGGACGCTGCGGAGGCCCCATCCTTCCGGAAGGAGGTCTTGGAGGCAAATACACATATAGCATCTGTTTAGGAGTATACGGAGAAATTTGAGGTGATTAAAAACCCTCTTGGGAAGGCAGAAGTCTGCCGGGGAAACATGGGCTCTAAGGCTATACCGTGGACTATAGACATATGAGTACAGCTTAGGTTTCAATATGGAACCCACCCTTCCATGGTTCTCACGGATACATCATGAAGGCCTGGCGCCGGACGTACCGCTGCGTCCAGCTGCTTAGGGTGATGGAGGATCTCAACAGGGTCTACAGTACAGACACTCTGGAGTAGTTTAAGCAAGCCGACACTAACCAGGGCCTCTCAGTGCCACTACCCGTTTGAGGTGAGAACACAGGAGGATACCGGCTTTACACGAAGGCTATAGAACCTAGCGAACGTGTTAGGGGTCACCAGCCAGCAGATCTACAAACATCTGTCAGCGAGGCGCCATGAGCCCGCGCCCAGGAGCATGCAACACTTCTAGTTGAGTGAGCTCACAACCTGAAAGGGCAAGGCACATCCTGAGCCTGATAGGCCAGGGTTATGGCATCCACAATCCAGTGGGCCATCCTATGCTTAGAGATGGCACTCCCCTTCTGCTGGCCTCCGTAACAGACAAATAGCTGGTCTGAGGTCCTGAAGCTTTTTGTCCGGTCTACATAGCACCTTAATGCTCGGACGGGACAAAGTAAAGCCAGGGCTGGGTCTGCCTCCTCCAGGGGCAGCGCTTGCAGGTTCACCACTTGGTCTTTGAAGGGTGTAGTGGGAACCCTGGGCACGTAGCCAGGCCGGGGCTTCAGGATTACCTGGGAGTCAGCCGGCCCAAACTCTAGGCACGAATCGTCAACCGAAAATGCATGCAGGTCCCCTACCCTTTTGATGGAGGCCAGTGCAAGCAGGAGCAGAGTGAGTTTCAATGAATGAAACGTTAGCTCAACTGAATGCAAAGGCTCGAATGGGCCCTGCTGTAGTGATTTAAGCACTAGAGACAGGTCCCAAGAGGGTATAGAGATGGATTTAACCTCCTGGCCCCTCTAAGGAACCTGACGATGAGGTCATGTTTACCCAAAGACTTCCCATTCACAGGTCATGATATGCATCAATAGCACCAACCTGGACTTTGAGGATGGAGGGAAACAGCCTTCGCTCCAGCCCTTGCTGCAGAAAGGACAGCACGACCGCAATCGGGCATCTTCGGGGGTCTTCTCCACCACTCGACGAACAGGTTCCACTTCAAGGTGTAAGCGTGTCTCGTAGACGGTGCTCTTGCCGAAGTGATGGTGTTCGCTCCCTCTTGGGGTGGGTCACCTAGAACTTCCGCGTCCCATCCAGGGACCAGACATGGAATTTCCAAAGGTCTGGACGCGGGTGCCAAATGGTGCCCCATCTCTGAGTCAGTAGATCCTTCGTCAGAGGAATTGGCCAAGGAGGGGATGTCGCAACGAGCACTAGTTCGGGGAACCTGGTCCGCGTGGGCCATTATGGTGCTACTAGCAAGACTTGCTCCTCGTCCTCCCAGACTTTGCACAGTGTCTGTGCGAGAAGGCTCACTGGGGGAAACGCATACTTGCGTAGGTCCCGCGGCCAGCTGTGTGCCATTACGTCCGTGCCGAGAGTTCCCTCAGGCAGGGATTAGAACAACTGGCAGTGAGAGGTCTCTGGAGCAGCAAACAGGTCTACCTGAGCGGCTCTGAACCGCCTCCAAATCAGCTGGACCGTCAGGGGTTGCAGTCGCCATTCTCCCGGGAGCATTGCTCGAGACAGCTCGTCGGCTGTATGACTGAGCAGGCCTGGAATGTGAATGGCACGAAGTGACCTCAGAACCTTCTGACTCGCTCGAAGGTCATTTGCGGTTCGGAGTTCATCCAGAAGCGCTGGATCGTGACCATCCTCGTACAGGTCCTTCAGTGCCTTAGCCTGGTGCACCTGCAGTAACGCCATAGCGTGTTAGATGGAAGCAGCTTCCCCGCAAGCCGCATAGGCACTGCCGGTCAGACCAGACGAGTGCCTACAGGCCCGGGAAGGGAGCACCGGGTCTCCACGCCAGGAGGCGGCAGACTTAGGACACAATTGCATCACTACCGCCCACTCCACCGACGGGATTCCTGAATACCCCTTCGCTGCACCGCCATCAAGGGTGGTGAGGGAGGAGGAGCCCACAGGCCGGTTTCTGGCAGCAAAATGTGCCATCCACGACGTGGTGAGCTCGTCATGCACTTCTGGAAAGAAAGGCAATGGGGTGGGGCACTGAGAACTAGCGCGCCATCCCGAGAAACCAATCATCCAGCCGCGAGGGTTCGGGACGTGGTGGGGGATTCCACTCGAGCGCTTCCCTCTCGGCGGCCCGGGAAAGCATAGCTTCCACTTCGGGATTCGACTCAGGCTTTGTCACCATCCCAGAGGGTGGTAGCGCAGCCGAATCGTCATCCGACAGCCCTCCCTCTGACTCTCTAATAGAAGAGAGACACGTGAGGCAGTGATCGTGACCATCACCCGTTGCGAGGTAACGACCGCACCCAGAAACGCCCATGAAGCTCTTTAGGAAATGCTCTTTTAGTGCTGAGGCGCACAGGGGAATTGGCCGCTTGCAACACGACAGGGGTAGTGCAGCCTGAAGTGTGCAATCCACTCTACACAGGAACGACCGCCGGGAGTGACCGACTGAAAGGGAACCCATTATATACACTATATACTATATAAAGTTATTTTTGTTTGTGTGTGCTGTGGCAGGATTATCGGACCAAACTACACTTCCATCATTCTCTTCAGCACCATGAAGATGACAGAAAACACAGATAAAGCATCAGCTGCATGCTTAAAGTGAATCTCTATGTGCTATTTAATATGTTGCATTAGTGCAAAGCTTCCTAGGTAATAAAAATGAAATCAGTATAAATATCTATAAAATATCAAGTCGTAATTACAATTTCCGAACTCATAATTACAAACCTCCCAGGAGGATCTGAGAGCATCATTAAAGACATTCAAAATAATCACTTAATGTGTTATTAGTCAGAGAGCCTTCCACAAATAAAAACAGCACAGCTGCACTGGGCTCTTATCATCCTCTCCTCATTTACATAAACCATTCCAGTGACAAATGTTATTTACAAGATCCTTCTTCTTTAAAAAAAGAAGAAAAACAGAATGGAAGCAGTTGTCTCGAAGCAGACTTACACTATATGAAACACAGAGCTATAAACACATGAAATTTGAGATATGACCTTTGAGAATACAGTTAAATATATTTAGATGTATTGAGCCCATCAGTTGTCCCGAGTGGCAGGACCTGCAGCTTTACTGCTCTAGAGAGACCAGCAACAAAAGTTTACAGTCAGCTGCTTTAGAAACAGATGCTTAGGAAAATAAACAGGGCAAAATATGTATTTAAAAATAAAGAATATACATCCTGCACAATCTTCAATGAGTACACTGTAAAAATTGATCATTTTCAATTGCTACCTTTATCTTTAGAGCTATTTTAAATGACATTTTTATAATTATATGAATTGTTTTGTTGTTATTAATTATGTTGTCAATAATTATAATGTACTTTATAATTTTTTACTTGAATAAAGCAATTTAGTTAATTAGTTAGATGTTATTTTTATTCAGTGAAGTGAATGTATGAAGCAGAATTAAATGTAATAAACAAGAAAAACACTATTAAACTTACCAGCTGCAGAGAATAATCTCAACAGTGTAATGGACAGATCTACCTGAACCGTATAAACTCTCTGACCTGGCTTTGAGAGAACATACTAGAACACGCATTAAAGGCAGGGTAGGTAAAAAATATATAAAAAACTTTTTTTCCAAATTTGTTTAAACTTTATTTATATATCAATACATAATTAAAATGTAAGTACTCTGAAAAAGAAAGTATAAAAATCGAGTGTCTGTAGACCTCTCACGACTGTTTTAAAGACAGCTCATTATTTCCATTCACTCCACCCCCTCCCTTCTGGGCTCCTTCCAAAGCCACGCTATAGCTATCATCTTGAGCTAGGCCTATAGATTATTTATCGTCTCTACTACGGCTCGCTAAGTAATGTTATGTTAGCTATATTATGCAGCTACGTGTGCTAATGACACATGCTTCATGAAAAAATAAACAAAAAAATATGTATGATCAAAATACAAAAATAAAGATTTACCTGTTCAATAGAAATAAAGCCATCAAGGAGTCACTTTTCAGCCCCTTGAGTTCCCTCAGTTCTCGCATCGCTGGAAAGCCACGCCGATATTAACTCACGTTTTATTTCTTTGTTTATCCAAAGACTTTTTGTTCATTGCCTTTTCTTGTACTGTTACTGTCTTCCTTTTTTTGCCTGGTTTGCCTTCACTAACTGCATAGGCCGGTACTGTGAATTTTGCTTGCTGTTTCTCTACAATTGTTTTGGTATTCCTAGGATTCGTGCCTCTTGAATTCCTCAAATCAAACGTACGCGCGCAAGTGGGCAGGTCATGTGTGGCAAAAGTGTGGTTGCCATGGTTGCGAGAGAGTGACAGTCGCCTAAGCCAATCCTATGTTTCGTCCCCGAATGGAAATAATGAGCTGTGTTTAATACAGATTAAACGGTCTAGAGTCACTCGATTTTAATACTCTTTTTATCAGAGTACTTACATTTTAATTATGCATTGATATATATAGAAAGTTTAAACGAATTTGGAAGAAAGTTGTTTATAAATGTTTTACCTACCCTGCCTTTAACTATCAAACACTGATAGTGGCATTAAAGGAATATTTCACAAAAAAAATAAATAAAGTAAATTCTGTGTGTGTGTGTGTGTGTGTGTGTGTGTGTGTGTGTGCATGTGTGCGTGTGTGTGTGTGTGTGTGTGTGTGTGTGTGTGTGTGAGAGAGAGAGAGAGAGAGGTAGGCACACGGTGAGATGGCATATTTAGCATTTCAAACCCAGCACACTATCTTGACCTTTGACCCCTAAGGCTGTGTGTGGGCTGCTATTATAAACAGCACAGCTGACCTGCCTTCTCTTAAACACTTTATCTGATACAAATAACAACCTCAAATTACTTCTATTACACACAAATAACCCTAATTACACATTTGCCATTAACAAGCTGCCAGATGCAGTTCCATAACAGAGCGATGAGATATTATTTAATGTTTATGTCATATTTAGTAAAGTCACAAACAAACATCCATCAGATTTTCATCTAAATAACTCACTCAACAAGTTATTCCTGTGTTCACAACATCACTTTGAAGTACAGCTTCCTGTTGCTATGATTCCAGCTGGTGGGCGTACAGTAAATCTATATTTGAGGCTGTTTGAATCCAGATTGTTTGAGGTTATGATAATGAAGTGATTGGGTTGGTGATGTTCTGTTGCAGGCGGGGAGAAGGCACGTTCAGTGCTGCTGACACCCGAGAACGGACTGTATCCTACAGCCACACCACGATCTGCTGACTCTCTGGTAAGACTACGGTGATCATTTTCACAGGGCCACCTGGATTTTATTATTACTACAAAATATTTCAATATGTCCGAGGTGATTTAGAATTTGACTTTAATCTTCCATCAACACCAGTGCCAGGAAACAATTCTGGAACGTCATTTCTATGCAAGATCGTTTCAATCGATTAGTACATTCATATCTTATTAATCTGCCATTCAACTTCAGTTCACTATTAAATGTATTAGTGAGAAGGTATGTGGGTACCTGGAAGATGGACAATCTGTTACTACTTAATAACAGCATTATATTTCTCTACATTAAATTATATCATTTTGAAGAATTGCTTGGACATGGGGTGTGGGGGGGTCTTCTCAGCTGTTTTCTGGCAGTAATTGAGAGATTTTGAAAATGTATGAACTTTATGAATTGTGTGGTTCTCCATGTTTATGACTCCAAGGCCACTTTTTGTCAAGACAATATTCAAAGACTCTCAAATATCTAGGCTCATATGTACCGCTCGTTGGTTGGTTGTTTGATTGGTTTGTATTTATTTATTTTTATTTATGAATTCTTACTTTATACTTTTTTATTTTTTAAGACAAAGTACTTCCGGCACTTTCAAATATGAATCCATAAATCATAATATAATGCATATTTTTTACTAGTACTGAATGTTAAACATCGTGGGTGTATTTTATGAAAACACGCAGATCATATTTCACCTCAAAACCAAACTAAGGAAAATAATGAATTATACGCTGTTTGGATGGGAATCATATGGAAGCCCATTTGTGCCATGTAAAAAAATAAATAAATCATGCCTTAAAAAGTCAAAATTATGACATACTAAATAGAAATTATGAGATCAAATGTCGAAACTGACCTAATGACTTTCCAAACACATTGGTCACAGGATACTGGTCTATAATGATAAAGGGACATTCTGAAACGAGTTAATTAGGCAGTTTGGGGGGACCAAGTTCAATACACACCTTATTAATAAATCATAGTGCCATAAAAAAGGTCTTTGCCCCTTGTTTTTTTTTTTACTTTTTTGCATATTTTCCATACTTAAAATATTCAGATCATCAAACGAACTTTAATATTACACAAGATAATGCAAGTACACATGCAACACATCATGCCGCAATCTAAAGAAATTCAAGAACAGATGAGAAACAAAATAGTTTATATGTATTAGTCTGGAAAGGGTTATAAAGCCATTTCTAAGCGAACCACGGTCAGAGCCATTATCAACAAATGGAGAAAACTTGGAACAGTGGTGAACCTTCCCATGATTGGCTAGCCTACTAAATTTACTCCAAGAGCACAACAACCGCTCATCCAGGCCTCACTTGCCTCAATTAATGTCAGTGTTCATGAATCAACAATAAGAAAGAGACTGGGCCAAAACGGCATCCACTGGAGAGTTCCATGGCAAAAGCCATTGCTGACCAAAAAAATAAAACACACAAAGGCTTGTCTCACATTTGCCATAAAATATCTTGATTATCCCTAAGACTTTTGGGCAAATATTCTGTAGACTGATGAAACAAAAGTTTACATTTTTGGAAGGTGTGTGTCCCATTACATCTGGCGTAAAACCAACACAGCATTTCATAAAAAGAACATCATATAAACACTCAATCATGGTGGTGGCTGTGTGATGGTCTGGGGCTTATTTGCATCTTCAGGACCTGGATAACTTGCCCTAACTGATGGAGCCATTTTTTACTGATCAAGTATCAAGTATTTATTTATGTTGGTTGGTTGGTTGGTTGGTTGGTTGGTTGGTTGGTTGGATTGGTTGATTGAATTTCACCTGCACATGTTCTTGTCAAGTTCTGTGAGATTTCCCCTCGTGCCATTTGCTAATAACCAATTACTTAAAGTTATTATATTGCGTAAGTCTTTGATATGTCGCTGAGAAGGAGGTATGTTGATTATCCAGACATGCATGAGGAAGACATTCTTCAGATGCCTTGAAGTCTTTTAACTTTTTCTCTAATGAGTCCACAGCGGGACATTGTAGCACAACTTAATTGTTCTAGAGAATGTTCAAAAAAAAAATGCCCTGGGCTTTCAATATTTCACTGTTGACCCCCTGCGTCTTTGTTTGCCAGAGTGGAAACAAAGGCAGGATGGGGGCCAGACTGAATAGGCGAGCCGTAACCCGAGCACAGCGCTCGACTCATTGTGACCAGTTCCTGATTGAGCTAGAACGAGAGAGAAACGTCCACGCTGCTCCAGTGCTGCTCTGCTCATTCATTATTCAGCGGGAGCGTGCCGAGCGCGAGAGACAGAGAGAGAAGTACAGTACAGAGAGAGAGAGAGAGATCAGACAACAGCACAAGCGCCCAATGCGTTAAAGCGCTCAATGTCAGAGTTGCTGCAGCATCTGAGAGCGATGCACAACACTGGCACAGTGACGGTTCCATCTTACAATCTACAGCTGAGGAACTGATAGACACTTGATGCTGTTCACTGGTGAGAGGTAACCTTCCTTTTTATATCATTAAGAACATGTGAATCATAACAGGATACAGAGACCATTCAGATAAACCTTGTACATATTTTGTCTAAATATTCATCTGAGATCTGAAAGAGACAAGTGCATTGGTCCCGATGTCCCTTGCAGCGTTTCACTGCATGTGTCCCAGTGCAGGTGACCTCTTCTTTAATTGCACCTGGTATACTGTAGAGGTGAAAATCAGTCTTGTGCGAATAAAATACAAGTGGAACGGCTAGAAAATCCATGCATTCATGTTCAAAGAACACAAAAAGTTGTGCGTGCCAAATGAGATCTGTAATGAATTGCAATTTTGTTGCCACTGACCATGCATATTGCAGTTTAGCATCAGTTTGAGTGGCAGAGACTGTATTTGAGATGCTGTTAACAGACCGATGGGAGTGTATTGATTATAATGGAACTGAAATGTCATTTGAAGGATTCTCAGAAATGCATGCTTGTTATCTAATCACTATTATAGTTTTTGCTCTGAATGGGCCTCTGGGAATTTTTATTATAATGTGTTAATCTGCTCATGTTGTGCTTGGAATACAAAGTGAAGTGAGGAGAAGCAGAGGTCATAGGCACATTCTTATTTGGTCAGCATTCCTGAGGCACTGTGATCCATGAGCAAAGCTTACGGTGCACCACAGGCTAGCACAGATGTCCTCCACTGATTCTGATTTGTTTTCGTGGGGAAGTCTTGGAGAAACAAGAGAATAACAGATATTGCCAAGCAGTGCGAACACAGCAGCTTTCTATCAACAGAAAGCTGACATTACTGTACATTACTTGCTCATCAGTGAATCCTCTGCAGTGAATGGGTGCAATCAAGTCCAAACAGCTGATTAAAAGAGCCTTATAAATAGCAGATTAAATTGTGTATAAATAGCAGATTTATTTATTTTATATTTTATATTTATACGCAGAAATTGATATTGGTGTGCATACAATACACACGTGTTTGACATGCATATAATTCAAAGTTTTCGCATGCTAATGATAGTCACTTTGTTGGCTATGCATATGATACACATTTTGGCATACATATAACACATACTTACACCCTTAAAGGTGCAATAGGTGATTATTTTCAGAAATTATTTTTTTTGTTTGTAATGCTGGTTGAAAGTCTCTTCACATCCCTATAGCAATCATTAAGTTGAGTGGTCGAGATGTATTTATCTGTATTTATATATTCTGTGGAAGGCGTAGGACCAAGAAATGTACGTCCAATCAAAACACTTGGTCTGAGCATTTGAAATGGCTTTCCTATCTGCCTGTCAACACATGTATTTGCATACTTCTGCACACCCTGTTTGCGCAGACAGGATACGTGATCAACACGTTCAGCGTTCACCTGAGCAGGTATTTACTTCACCTCGGAACATGGGCTGGAATTGGGAACCGCTGATGTTGCCTATTGTAGTAGCTACTGTTGTCTCTGGTACTCTGGTCTGTGAGCATAAATGCATTCAGGAGGCGTGGCTTTGGACAGTGATCGCAGGGAGGGTGCGGAGGTAGCTTTCAGTGCTATCAGGCTAATGTTAGCATTTTCCAAGATTTCCTATCCCACCTTTAAACCAAGCAGCAACCTCCCACTCTCTCTCCTGAAGCCAACAAGGAAGTGACTTAAACTGTAATTTGTCAACTGTCCGCTAGAGGCTGGCTGCAAAAGGGAGTCAATCCCATAGACTCCCCATGATAAAGCAGAAAAAAATATGTTTACAGCCTAGTTCAAAAAACGATTTTGGTCTATATAGCTATGCTATCTAGCTACCTTCATGACAACAAGGGGGGTGAGTTTTTTGTTATAACTCATCCGTATAAATTATTTTAAGCCTTAAAGTGCTTCATAATTAGGGGGGTGGCCACCTGAGTGACAGGTGGGTTTCCACTGCTATCACAACCATCAAGTTAGGTGGGCGGGATTTCAGCAACCAGCTCCTGCCTTTTTGCCAATTTTTTTCGAATATCAGAGAATGATGTGCGGTGACGCACTGCCAAGATGGCGACGTTCTGCTCCGCCCACTTTGAGCTTCAAAACCGCTCTTCAGAAATCAATGGATGATAACACTACATCCATGTTTTTATATATTGGGTTATCCATACCACTCCAGTCCATCAATTAACATCTTGAGAAGATAAAAGCTTTTTGTTTATAATAAAAAAAATAATAATAAACATCACCAGACATTTGTAACTTTGTTGCTAAAATATGAATCCATAGTATTGCTTTCTCCAATGAAAATGTGGTCTGGTCTGAACCAGGAGAAAAATCTGCGCAGATTGAGCACAAGCCAAAACAGCTCTAAACAGATATGTGGATGGATTTTTATGTGAGAGACAACAGAAGATGGGTTTTTCAGTGAAGCAAGCAACATTACGGATCACAGACTCTATTTTGTGCAGAAGTGATGGTGTGAAGTCTTAATGATGAATTTGTTTCTTACAAACATGCAGCTTTTGGCTTCACAAGATGTTAATTGATGGACTGGAGTGGTGTGGAAAACATTGGATTATTGCTTTGTTTTTATCAGCTGTTTGGACTCTCATTCTGACGGCACCCATTCACTACAGAAGATAATGATAAATCACAATCATAAGGTATTCCACCAAATTCAGCATGTTAATGGTGTTAACTGCATTTGCATAGATGGTTGGTAAACTGTAGATTGTGGGTGATCTGTAGCTTTCAAAAGTTGAAAAGACGACAGACTTACTAGAAAATATGTAAAGGCTTAATTATTAACATTTCTTTGAGTCCAAACGTGATCAAAACTGATTATTTGATTATTTGTGACCATATAAAGATAGATTTTCAAAACAAAACTCATCATGTCATCATTACTCAGACACATGGTTTGGCCGTAGATTACACAACCACCATTCACACCAGTGTTTACTACGGATTATCCATCCATATCCTGTTGCTTGTAAATGATACAGGAATCCAGCTATCTGCACATAATCATCAACAGGTGAAGTGGTGTTGTGTTCTGACATTATATCTTAATGGGAAGTAGAAAGCATGCTAGTGGCCTGGCGATTTTCCTGCTGTGTAATGGAAGCGTTGTTGGATAGATGTGAGCCGAGGGGTATCGTTTACTCCATGCTTAGAAACCAGGACAGTCGAACCCATGGGGCATAGTCCACTTTGTTGTCCCTGTTGTAGTCTATGGACCTGAATTACGTTGTGTATGGAGCTTTTACCAAGAGTCCTGCAATTATGGACCATTAACATGTAACTGGCATGACCATTAAGCTTCCAATTTAAATGTATTCATAGATTCTGTTTACCGTAATACAAAAAAAAAAATCCTTCTCATTATAATAGCAGAGGGAAGAAATTCCAATATTGTTATATTTGCCTTTAATTTGTAATAGCTAATAGTTACAGTAACTTTATTCATAGGAATTACAAAAACTGAAATGAGAGCTGGGCATGTGGCACAAGATTCACACATATGGGCTTCATAAAACTGTTTGTTAACCTTGCTAATCTTTTAACTTCTGTCATGGCCATTAGGCTGGTAAAACCCATAACTTTATGTAGTGTACACACAGAATAATCTATAAACATATAACCAGGCATTCATCTGTGTGATGTAGTTTCTCCTGTAAGGCTGTTGATTGATTTGTGGAATTGTTATTGATTAGTGAGGAATTTAGCATTGCATACCAAACTACCATGTGACCAGATTCCAAGAAGATGAGAAACTACAATTCTGTGACCGGAGTGATGCAGAGAACATGGAAATAGCTTCTGACATAACCATTTGTATCCATGTTGGAACAACCCATCCCATCTAGTCACCATGCAATATAACATATCATACAAAGTAGTTCATGCAATCTATGCGCCGTTTTCCAACTGCCACTATTTCATGATAACCAAGAGTTTTTTGTAAGGGATTTATTGCAGCTGCAACACATTTTGTGTCACATGGTAGAAAGACAGTCATATTGAATTGGAATTAAACATGATTTAAGTGAACAATGGCGCAATATTTCTTAATACACGAAATCAGACATAATTAAAAGACAAAATATCTGCAGTGTTGAATATTGATTCCAAATGAAGAATAGATTGGCAGCCCAGGACTTATTCACACCGTCTAAATAAAGCAGAGTAATCAGGAGCTGGAAATAGGATTGTGGGATGCGGTGATTATCTGTCTGTCGCACACTACGCTCACAGAAAAACCAGCGACACTATTTATTTCTCCCAGCTCTGCCTTTGCATCTGCATGAGAGAGCGCTGGTGTTCGGTGTGTTGAAGGCAGCCTGGGGCAGACAGCAGCTAATTGAGTCTGCCATGCTGACACTGATGCTGAAGCCGGGGCACAGTTAGGAGTTACATTCAGAAGTCAATAGGCGAGGGTGACACTCGCACAAACGGGATTAATCTATATCTGCAACTGTTTTAACCAGGTCATGTCACACCGGGACTTTTAATGGCATTACAGGTAAGGGTCGCATTCATTTAGGATAAAATGTTGAAGATGGTAATTCCATAAAGTGAATATTTCCCTCTTTGCTGATTAAGATGAATACTTATGTAAGTAGTTTAATTGCATTAATTATACATAGTAATGCACTTTACAATGCAGTGTATGATCTCATTAATAATTGTAAACACAGCTGTAATACATTATAATACTTTTACACCAAGTATAATGCATTAAAATGCATGACACAATCTTTCAAATAGTATAATACATGTTGACTTTGTGCATAATTATTCATGAAAAGATTAAATGATGCATTACAACACATAATTCATGCCTTTATAATGCATATTGATGATGCCAAAGCTTTTCTCTGAACTTGACATGGTTTAACATAACTTTAATGTTTTGTGAATAAGCATTATAATTCATCAAATAGATTATACTTATTTATATTTATTATAGTATTTGTAAATGAATAATTAATAGGCAGTATCCTAATGGTCACAGAAACATTGTAAGAGCATTTTGGAGCATAGAAAGCTCCTGCAAACAGGACTACTCAATGCAATACTCTAATAAGCATAGTGCATACAAATATGTCAGTTGCTTTATCATTTTTTTTCTTGGTTGCTTTCTTATAATGCATTACGGATTTGAGTTTTCTGTGCAGGACTGATGCAATGCTGTTTTAGAATCTCTAGTGTAGCTTCTGAATGATACACAAATCAGTTCCAAATCAATTATTTATGGGATTCGGAATCAGTCACTCATTTGCTGGCTTTTCCCTGTTTCAGATGTAGAATTGAGTTTATAGTTGAATAAGTCTGACTCCCAGTGGTTGTATTCCAGTGAGTAAGAGAACTTCAAGTTGTTGGGAGTGCAGCAGACTTTGTTTTGGAAAAGTGTGATTTTTACACCAGTGTGTATATTGTTGATTGCGTGTGTTTACGTGAATACATCTGTGCGAACAGATAAGTGAAAGAACTTGAGTGTGTGCTCTGATTGAAATCTCATCAGGGCGCTTTCATTCACACCTGCCGTCCAGATCAGAGCAAAAATCATCCACAGCTGTTATTAGTGCTCGGATCTAAACCATAGCAGCAGATAATGAGTGAAAGGGGAGAGGTGCAGTGCACTGTGGCAATCTCCATTAGTTAGCATCAAAATTAAGCCTTCTATCAATGTTCCGTGACAAGCACAATGACAGCTAACAAACGAAGGCATATCTGTTCATTTTAGTAAATCTGTTTGTTTGAACTCGATTTGAGTCTCTGCATGGTATGTCTTTGTTTGACTTAATTTTATGTCACAATGTAGTAACCTGGAGTGCCTCTTAAACAACAGGCTGCATTTTTGGAAGTTAACGCCCACTTTGCATGAGCCAATCAAGTTCCTCCCTAGAGTTTTTCCAGTCGAATATGCTTTCACTTGACCATGTATTGGATTTTGAAAGTAAAACAGATTGCGAACGGCTTTTCATGTTGATTTTAAAGGGGTTTGTTGTGCTAGGAGTGCACCATGCTGACCACAGCACATAAAACAGGCCAAAAGCACTGAATGTGCACTAATAAGAAACCTTCCTCCTCATACGACCCTCAGTTTGCACTTCTCAGTGAAGCTGAATCCAGTGTGCATAGTGGAAAATATGTGTGGTTTCTGTTTGTATTGCATCTATAATGCCTCATGTCAACAAAGCTGTTTTATATATGCTTTACACATTAACCGGCAGTAGTAAGTTTGTTTGCAGAGATGTGTGTGATGTCTATGAGTGGATGCTAATGCTGCGATTCTGAGCCGGGTTGTGTCTTTAGAATCTCATGCACAAAGTCTTTCTTTTCATGTCTCCCCAGCATTCAGCCTTTTGTTGAGCTGCCTGTTTATAAAGAGAGCGAGCGAGCGAGCGAGACCCATGTTGCCATGACTGTTGCCAGCGTAGAGTGCATCTAAGTGCGTTTCCCAGTTAAATCAACAGATCGGCAAGAAATGGTTTCATTTTGGATGATATTTTCGGCTTTTTTGGTAGGTGGATTGTTTTTATTTTTTAAATAGTCATATTAAGGAACACTTTTAATGCAGATCTGTAGCCAGTTAGACTTTTGGTGCCTTTGAGATGCACTTTTTTGTGTGTTTTTTGTCGTTTTTGTTGTTCTTTTGTTTTGTTTTGTTTTATATTTACGTTCTCTGTAGATCCCACCTTCTCATCCATTACGATTGGTTGATTATGTACAATACCTGCATGTTATTGGTCAAACTACTTTGGATGTTTTGTAGGCAATATAAAAACCCTGGCCAGGATGTGTCCTGTATAAATGGCACATATGAACACTCTAACTATGACCTAGTTAGTTTGTTGTTAAGTTTAGCATGGATAAATCAGCAAAGATTAGATTAAACAGACTTTCAGATAGTCAGGAATGCACAGATTGCCTTAACAGCGAAAATAGATTAAGTAAACGTCTCAGTTTAGTTTCAATGGCCTGGAGATATGAACCGTATACTTAAAATATCACCACTTAAAAGAAAAATATGCTATTTTCTGGGCTTTACTTAAGCCTGGGGAGCTGATAAGCTTCACGTTTTGCTAGTATGTCTTCAAGACTGACAAAGCATCTACAAATGCTTTTCTATGGGCTTTTCATTCCAACTTATAGGTCTCTTTTTTATTAATCTTTTTTTTTTATTCTCTTGGAAAAAAATTTCCAAGAAAGAAAACCTGAGCACTAGACCATCAGTAACCTTCAGCCCATAACCAGGCATAGACATAATAACTACAATCCTGTCTGAATCATCAAATGACCTGACACAGGTCTCCTGTTAATAATTCTAACTTCATAAATTAGTGCATTAAAAGTTTTACTGTATTATGAGAAGTCTATGATTGTTTGCTATGAGCTCATGTTTTGATATTGTGCTCACTCAGCAACATAAGCAATAAGAGAAATATTAATTAAGGGAAACCAAAAATGACCTGGAAAACCTGGCCAGCAAACATCTGGGAAAAGAACAACATTATCCAAATCCTCTTCTCTGAAAGAAGCCAAATAGCTATCATTAACTCCAAGGCTCTCTCCAAGCCAAATAGTTTTAAATGTAATGGCACGAATATGGCGCTTTTTCCTTTGGCCCTTTATTGAGTTGTTCAGGGTTTGTCCTTGGAATGGTTTTGGGTTTTTCCTGTCTGGCTTGACCTCTCACATTGTGCTGAAAGCACAAACAAATCAGCTGCTTCCTCCAGTCGAAGTCTGTCATGGAGTTAAAAGACAGCTGCTTTCAGTAATGTCTGAGGAATAACCGGAAAATGAGAAAATTCCTGCAGCTGCACTGCACAGTATTTTTTAACCAGCAGTGTACCTGTCAGGGAACTGTTTATTGAATATGAAATGGTGAATGTTGTGGGGAAATCATTCCTGTTGATAGCAAGCTAGCTAGGGGAGAATTGCCCTGAATAGGATTGAAACTGAAAGGACTCTTGCGGTTAGATTCCTGGAAAAAGACAGAAAGTATGTCAGCTTCGCTGCGTGAATCTGGGTTGCATTTGGCAAGGACGAGCCAACTGGTCCAGGACAGACATACAGAACGATCTCTGCTGCCAGTCAGATACGCCAGAGGAATGAACCTTCCCGATCTTTCTTGCATCATTACACAGGTCTTCTGCAAAGAACTAGCAATATAGAAATGATGAGATGTTTAGGCTTATTGTTTTGTGAAGGCTTGAATGGATGGTTAAAATTCTTACCGGTTCAATTGAAGAGACTGTTGGAAATAAACTCTGTTTGCAACCCATTTGATTTCGGAATGACAAAATATGTAGGGCGTAGCTTGGTTTTATCACATCGGGAAGAGAGTGTGTTAGTGCCCACCCACTTTTTTAGTGGCTTTCGTTTCAGAAGTATTTTTCCCGTTAATTTTCATACTGGGATTTTTTTAGTCTCTGTTAAAGCCATGAACCAAACCAGCCAGCAATGAGGAGAACAACAAAATTACAATCTTCAAATTGACACAAAAACATATTTGAAAATTCGATAAAAACACAGATATACAAAACTGTGTGAAAAATATCTTTCGTGACTGAAAGAACAATAATCCCACGATGCAACACAAAAACTTATACTTATACTTATTTTATAAACTTATAAAAAAAATATATATATATATATATATATATATATATACAAATATTTAGTTATTTTTAGAGTGTAGAGAGGATGCATTAATAATATTATCCACCATGAAAGTGTTAAAGGGCCCCTATTATGGGTAATTAAAGGTTCGTATTTTTGTTTTCGGAGTCCCCAACATGCATGCAAGGTCAAAAAACACTTTAATTTTCTTATAATATGCATTTCTTTTTACCTTATTTGCTCAACGACTCCCAACGATTCACTTAAAGGGGGGGTGAAATGCTATTTCATGCATACTGAGTTTTTTACACTGTTAAAGAGTTGGATTCCCATGCTAAACATGGACAAAGTTTCAAAAATTAAGTTGTACGTTTGAAGGAGTATTTCTGTTCCAAAAATACTCCTTCCGGTTTGTCACAAGTTTCGGAAAGTTTTTTTCGAGTATGGGTCTATGTGACGGGGGATTTCCTTATATGGGTCCTGAGGCACTTCTGCCGGAAGAGCACTGAGAGCACAGACATTCACTAATCAGAGTGAGAGCGTCGCGAAAAGTCACAAAAGAAGTGTGTTTTTGGTTGCCAGGGCAAGACAACCCTGCACAGATTACCAAAAGAGGAACAAGCATTAAGGGACCAGTGGATGGAGTTTATTTTTACAGAGCATCAACGGAGTTGTGCAAGTGTTTGTGTTTGTTCCCTGCATTTCGAAGATGCTTGTTTTACGAACAAGGCCCAGTTTGACGCCGGATTTGCGTATCGTTTATTTCTTAAGGATAATGCAATATGTAATCCCAACGAAAAAGGGTCACGATCGTGTGTTGGAACCGCAGGTGAGTAAAACTGCTTAACATATCTCTGTCTCCTTGTTAGTGCGTCCCCTCCCATGCCAGAGACCCGGGTTCGAGCCCCGCTCGGAGCGAGTCGTTGCTGATGCTGCTCTCGTTCAGTTTCAGCCTCGGGATCTGATTCTGGATCATAAATAAACGGCTGAATCTGACTGTTAGCCATGGTTTGTTTTGGATGATGTTTTTTTCCTCAGGGTAATGTCACAGCTTCCAAACGCTCTCAACGCAAAAGCCTACTGGCGCTCGTGATTCTTTAGCTCCGCCCACACGTCACACCTCCAGCCGGTCGTGTTTTTTTTTTCCGGTACAGACTATCTTTCTCTTATGAATATAATAAAACTAAAGACTTTTTGGAGTTATGAAGGATGCAGTACTACTCTATAGGTACTCAAGATTAACAGGATATTGAGTGAAAATGAGCATTTCACCCCCCCCCCCCCCTTTAATGATTAATTTTTCCAAACTCCTTCTTTGCATGATGCTCCTCTCCTTTTCCATTTCATGTACATATATATATATATATATATACAGAATTTTCATTATTATATCATTTGGAGTGATGAGCACTGATGAATTTTGAACAATAAAGCCCAGAGCATCCATTATAAAGTAAAGATTGTTTACATATTGACTTAATATAACCTAGTATTGCTCTGTTGAGTAAGGCAGTGCTGTAGGGATCAACTGCGTCAAGAATGACATCAATGACTTTGGGGCTTTCTGCGGTTCTGTTCAAAAGTTCCTGAATGAAGAGCACTTTGACTCGCATAATTGACGTTTTATTCTTTGTCATTATTTTGTCCTTCATTTTGAGAGAGTTATCGAGTGCACTTATACAACAGCTTCAAGAGAAAATGGAGAGAAGAAAATGACGGCTCTCACCTATCAGATAGGAGAGCCATATAATTGGTTCTGATGTTAAGCTCATTTTCAGATGAAAAGCCCTCGGGGATGACTTTACTTGGATAGGCGCTGCTGTAATCGGCAGTAGAGAGGAATGTTACTCTCTGTGCATACGCTTCTGATTTTATTAGTTTTTTCCAAATGAACGTTGAGGAGGTCTCTGGCCATAATTAAGGAGGAATAAACATCTAATGAAAGAATGCGAGAGCACTGATTGCTGTTTTATTGTGTAGTCTAGTGAATCAAGGAACCTTTATAAGTATGTTGAAATACACAGCACCTTGGCAGGTCCTCTGCCTCACTTTGGAAAAAAGCCCAAAGGTAAGACCTTTTTATTTTAGAGCTTAACATGGACTTGGCGCTGTACCTCCAGTTTTGTAGTCTTTGAAGTTTTTTTGAGGAGCAAGGATCAGCTGAGGGTTGTCTGATGCTGTGATTGTTGAGACGATTGCAAATGAGTTCAATTGTGGATGAGGAAGCTTTGCAACATTTAGAACAATTTTACATTGAATGAGTAATATGTAAAGACAAAAATAGAGTTAATAGCTTGTTGCAAATGATCACTGAACACACATGTTCTGCATTCTGGCTGTAAGATCTTTATAGCAAAAATGTTTGGCACTGCTGTCTAGTATCATTGTGTTATCTTTAAAGCAACACCAATTACATTTTTCAATGCATTCATCATGTATCACTCTTGTCTATTTTAGTTGAGATCACAATAACATTTAGACATATAATTAAGTTGAAAATGCAGCCTAGCTGTTTCTTTTTCTAGAGAACTTGTCCATAAAACAAAGCAGGGTTTACCACAGCACAGCTCTGCCTGCAACCTGGATGCCAAATTTAGAGTAGAGGATGTGCTCTATTTCTCTTCTCCCGCTGGGCTTGGAAAGCAGGTTAACCAAGAGTTTGAGGGCCACACTGGAAATGCCATGCTTAGAAGTTCACTCTAAGACTAGCCTTATTGAGCTGTATACAGGTGCTGGTCATATAATTAGAATATGATCAAAACGTTGATTTATTTCACTAACTCCATTCAAAAAGTGATACTTGTATATTATATTCATTCATTACAATACAAATGTTTATTTCTTTTCATTTTGATGATTATAACTGACAACTAAGGAAAATCCCAAATTCAGTATTTCAGAAAATTGGAATATTGAAAAAAGGTTTAATGTTCAAGACACGTGGTGCCACACTCTAATCAGCTAATTAACTCAAAACACCTGAAAAACCCTTTAAATGGTCTCTCAGTCTAGTTCTGTAGGCTACACAATCATGGGGAAGACTGCTGACCTGACAGTTGTCCAAAAGACGACCATTGACGCAAAAGAGGCTGGCTGTTCACAGAGCTCTGTGTCCAAGCACATTAAATAGAGAAGAGAAGGGAAGGAAAAGACGTGGTAGAAAAAAGTGTACAAGCAATAGGGATAAGCACACCCTGGAGAGGTGGGGGAGATTCACAAAGAGTGGACTGCAGCTGGAGTCAATGCTTCAAGAACCACTACGCACAAACGTATGCAAGACATTCAGCTGTCGCCTTCTTCGTGTCAAGACACTCTTGAACAACAGACAGCGTCAGAAGCGTCTTGCCTGGGCTAAAGACAAAAAGGACTGGACTGCTGCTGAGTGGTCCAAAGTTATGTTCTCTGATGAAAGTAAATTTTGCAATCAGGGTCCCAGAGTCTGGAGGAAGAGAGGAGAGGCACACAATCCATGTTGCTTGAGGTCCAGGGTAAAGTGGACTACTGACAAAAAAAAAGTGTTACTTTGAATTATTTCTACATTTTATTCAACGGAGCTTCTAAATGCAGACTTTATTCTTAGGTGTGCAGGTTTTTGGTCTAATAAGTAATATCTGAATTTAATAGGAGAAATTTCTGGTCATCCAATCTTTTATATCCTTAACACATTCTGTTAAAATAGATAATTTAGAAATAGAATGATATGAAAAATGTATCTGATATATATATAGCTGGGTATAATCAGCATAACAATGGAAATTTAACCCTTGTTTTCTAATAATATTTTTTAAGGGGCTGGATGTACAGTATACTGAGAAAAGCAGAGGGCCTAAAACAGATCCTTGAGGCACTCCATAATTTACTGGCATTAACTTATAATAATTGTATACTTACAATATATAACTTATAATTTCTTATTTACAAAGATACTATGTAAATGGTCAGACAAGTGGGATCTAAACCATCCTGAGGCTTTTCCCTGAATGCTAGTATAATTTTGTAGTCAGTCTAAGAGTATGTCATGAATAATTAATTCATTATTCTCAATGAATATTATTCTCAATTAATTATTCTTATGTTTTATTAAAATTAAATCAAATTGTGTTTGTGTGTGTGTATGATAACTTGTATGATTAGAAACTAGGTGTTTAGGTTGTCTAGGTTATAGCCACTGAATGAATTTTACTTGTTTAAAGTTTGGTGTGGTTGAGAAGATTTTAGAATACAATTAGAATTATTGGCCTATCTCTAATAGGTTGGTTTAAGTCAGTTATGCTCACTTGACCTTTATTCCATGATGTCTGGGCAAGCCTGTGAGGTGTATAAGTGTCAGTGTACGGACATCCCCTGAGTAATGGACATAAGCCAGTAAGCCACTGTAATTCAGCTTTCACTAACTGGGGTTGGTGCCATTTTTAATGGCCTTTAAGCCAGGTTAATTTGAGGACAGTAAGCTGTTTTCCAATCAGCTCTACTAGTTGTAAGTACTAAGGCTAATTGAAACAGTTCAACGAGTTTCACAAAACCATCCTTGTTTTCGTTTAGGGTGTTGATTTTTCCCATTTTACCCTTGGGTTTGGCTGACAATATCCAGATGACCCTCTTCCAACTGTCTTCCCATAGATTAGAGGTCATATTTTAGGCAGGGTGGTGACAGGGTGTTAAGCACAGTGTCCTGGGTTTATTGTCTTCCTCACCTCCTTGTCTCTAAATACATTGTTGTTTCAGTCTACAGGGTCTACAGGGATCTGATCTTCTTGGTTTTTAAAACAGCTCCTCTGAAAGCTGAATTAATTTTGTCCTTTCTTCAAGAGGTTTTTGTTGTATTTGCATGTTCTGCCACAAATAATACTTTAATACTTTCAGATGTGAAGACAGTAGGTAGTATTTACCTAAGCATAAAGTGTTCATGAACTTCAGTTTCTTCCCATCTCTCTCATCTGGCTTTGAGCTTCTCACTTTGGAACAGTGTTTGTCTTCAAAAATGGTTGTGTGGAAAAAAGATGACGTTTTGAAAACTTTTTGTTGTTGTTGTTTATTTTATTTTTTTATTGTAGTTAATTCATAGTTCATAGTTGGAGTCCCTACAATATTAACACATTAATAGGGTACATACAAATAGTGAGTTCTTTACTCGTTGTCACTGTAATTTACTAATTATTATTGTTTTTATCACATCAGATAGTTATATAATATAAATATTTTGATAATGTAACAATTAAAATATAACTGAAATTACATAATAATATCAATGCTTTTAGATGGTCAAACATGCAAAAAAAACATTTTGTACCTTTAAATGTTATGCACAAATATCTGCATATACAAACAATGAGACTAATCTGATTTGAACCAGTAATAAAGGAGTTATTAATGTTTCCTGAAAACATGAAAAAGTTTTTAATAGTAAAAACACGTAAAAAAAAAAAAAAAAGCATGTATTTATGAATTGATAAACATTTATGCCTAATGTGTTTGTAAACATTTTAGGAACACTTATTATTAATTCAAATCATGTCAACTAAAGGTAAAAGTTGAAGGTGTCCTGAACACATTGATCGATCTCAGTAGTTTTTGTTGCATTGTGTAGGCATTGAGTAAGACTGTTTACAACAGCCTTCTGAGAATAGTTTAAAAAGATTTATTTTTTCGGTCTTCGAACTATAAATAAGATAGTAATGGCTATTATGAGTGGCTTTGAATTGCTTTTATGTCTGAGGTTGGAATGAATGTTGTCATTTAATAGTATATTAGCCTCACTCTAGGAGGTCTGTTATATCTGAAGAGAGCTGCCATTTATCTTGACTGCCATTTGCAGTATCTGACAGCTGTTTGGCAGGCACATGAAACCTGACATGACCTGTATGTTGCCAACTTTCCTAACTGACACTCAGTTTTGTGCATGTTTTTGAAAGGATTTTAGGCTTAGCTGGTGTTGGAAAGTAATTAAGAGCATTTAATTTGATCTTTGACCCACTGACTTTTATTTCATAATTTTAATTTAGTATTCCATAATTTCACAATATTATGATGTCTTTTTATGTCAATTTCAGCTTTTGTTTCAAAAAGTATCTTATAGTTTAAACATTTCTGTGACTTTCAACTTTTTAGTTACAGCTTAGAATATCCTGATTAATATTTCTTGCAAGATTTCATTACTTTTCAATTCAAGAATATGATAGTATTTTATGCCTTACTTTGACTTTTCATATTGTCATTTTGCTTTTCATCTCACAAATCTAATTAGTATTCCAGAATTTTGACTTTTGTCATTGCGACATTTCATCTCAAATTTGACCTAATTCGACTTTTATGTCAGTTTAAACTTTTTTATATTATAAATATGAATAATAATGTTACCTTTTTATCATAATTGTAACTTCAAGACTTATAATCATATAAAATATGATATTGTAATAATCATATATGACCTTTAAGTGTGAATATCTTAAGTGTCAATTTTTCGAAATTATGTATGATTTATTAGGATAGGACAATATTTGGCAGAGATGCAACTATTTGAAAATCTGGATTTTGAGGGTGCCAAAAAAATCTAAATATTGGTGCCGGCACCTGTCAAGGGGGGCGCGAGCATCAGTAAATTCAGACATTCCCTTGAGGATTCATTAATATAAGTTCTATCTTAAAAGTTCTTAATCTTAAAAAGTTACCAAATCTTTAGCCATCCACTAGGGGGCAGTCTGACTCCCACTGCTAGTCGACAGGTAGAGCAGAGTAGGCTCGAGTATCAGTCATGCTTAATGACAGTGTAAGATGATTTACGGTTAGCCGTTTCAGAAAACCAACCACAAATTATCTTTTTTTTTTCTCAGAAACACGCTCAGCAATCAAACTGAATCAAGTAAACTGGTTATATATTTATGTTGCCGTATAATTACGCACACTATGCAGGGGCGGTTCTAAACCATTTTTAGGTGGGTTTCAGTCCCCGATCTATCACCTTAGCTCCCAAAAACTATCTTAACGATCAGGCCAGTGCTGCTTCCTAAAGAAAGTTTTTCATTCGTGTTTTAAGTCTTGTCAGTTTGAACACTAAAGTAATTTTAAGCCCAAGACATCTCAGTGCAGTACTCATGTGCTGTGATAATGCATTTTTTATGGCGTTGATTTACTGACAAATGTCGGGTGCGCATTATTGTAGCGCGAAAGCACATTAATGCAATGTGCGAGCGCAAATCTCTACACTCATGTGCGGATTTTCTTTGCTCTCGCACAAAACCGGACGTGCGAGGCATGGAAATGGCAAAAACTGCATAAACCTAAATACAAACAAAAAAAGAGATGTAGTAAAACAAAGTAGCTACATTAACCAGTTTATGTTAAAACAAAAATACAAAAATATAAAAAAAATCAAGGAAAGGCCCTGCACAAATCTGTTTTGAGACTACTTTTTAAAAGTTTATGATAACCTTTGACGATGTTTAATTCAGGTGCGAAAATAATTAATATCTATGGCGCATGAGCACAGAAAGATCTGAACGTGCACAGGACACAGGAGAGACACGTTTTAGGTGCGCGCAATTTCTCCGGGCGAGAGCAGTGTATATCTGAGCGTGCACCCCTGGTTTGAGCGAGAGCAAAGGAAATTTGCGCATGAGCGGAGAGATTCGTGCTCGAGCATTGTATTAATGTACTTTCACGCTACAATAACGCACTCTTGACATTTGTCAGTGACAACTGGTTGTCTCTTACAAGTATCCTTGTAAGCACAGTCGGTTGTTTTGTGTGAACATAAAAGTAAAGATAATATCAAATTGATGAGAACGGATCAGTGCATTTCTAAACGAAAAAAAAATTTTTTTAGCTGCTTTATTAGCTTTAATGGATATTTGCATTTATGATAATGTTAATAAAGTAATTAGGTGTGAATATGGTGTGGGGGGCGCGAGTGAAATTAGACAAACTTGGGGGGGCGCATGTCCTAAAAGGTTGAAAAACCTGCCATAGACTGCCAAGTAAATAACAGTGTTACGGTCCGGAAAAGTATGAACGATATCGTCAGAATACTACATCTGCCATAAGTGGTTCAATCTGAATTTTATGAAGCGATAAGAATACTTTTTGTGCGCAAAGAAAACAAAAATAACAACTTTATTCAACAATTTGAACAATCTGTACACTGTTTGCGTTCAGCTCATTTTCTCTAAAATGTCGCTACAGTGATGCGGACAGACACAGAGGAGACGAATTGTCAAATAAAGTCATTATTTTTGTTTTCTTCTCATACAAAAAGTGTTCTCGTTGCTTCATAACGTTACGGTTGAAGCACTGATGGCAGATGGACTATTCTGATGATATCTTTCACATTTATCTGGACCTTGACCGTGTAAGTTACTTGGCAGTCAATGGGACAGTCACAAGCCTCCCAGTTTTCATCCAAGATATCTTAAATTGTGTTCTGAAGAAGAACAAATCTTTTACGGGTTTGAAACGACATGGGGGTAAGTGACTGATGACAGAATTTTCATTTTGAAGTGGAGTATCCCTTTACGACAGGTTTTGTGGTCCAGGGTCACATATTATTTTGTCACATTATTACCTCCTAAATATGATTTAGTATTTTATAATTTTTTTACTTTTGTCAATTTCAGCTTTGTATATTATAAATATGACGTTTACTTTTTCTCATTTTATATCTTAGAATCATATTATTTTGACTTCTAATGTCATATTTTCAACTTTTTAGATCATCAATATTACTTGGTAGGTCATAATTACAACTTTTATGTCATTATTATTATTTTTATGTCATAATTAAAAGAAATTGGCTTCCATAGAACACTTTTTCAATAAGGTAGCTTGACTGCAGCTACATTAGCAAATTATGTGAAGTTTAAAGCATGACACAAAATACCGAAAACAGCACACAGAACTCTGCATTATTATTATTCTTGATCCACAATGACACACGGACTGTGGGAGGAAGGAGCTCTCTAACAGAGGATGACACACCCCAGACCACTGCTACCAACATCCTCCATTAAAACACACTTCCGTTTCAGCCATTCCTTACAGACACCTTCCAACTCTAAAGAAGGAGAAATGAACAAAAACCACCACCACAACCTGTTACTGTTTTGAGCAATATCACACATACTCCTTTGAGTAATATTTTAATATATTTCCCAAGAAATTATGAAATGGTAGAGCATTGCGTTAGCAGTGCAAGGTTGTGGGTTTGATTCCCAGGGAACGCACGTTAGGTAAAAAAAAAAAACTAACCTAAATGCACTGTAAGTCACTTTGGATAAATCATCAATTTAATTTAATTTAAGATAGCTATGTGAAGTGGTTAAATACATACTGCAAAACAGTAAAAACTCTTTATTATTGATATGACTGTTGTTTCTGGGTTCAGATGAAGGTTTTACTGCAGTCTTTGTGTATCTCTGAACAGAACCAAGCATGTGATGTTATTATTAGCACAACGTCTCCTTTGCAGCCTTGTATGACTGAGTGGCATTCAATTCTCACAGCAATCTTGCCTGAATCTCTTTTGCTCTTATCTGTATTTCTATTGTAGTCCCATTTTAAAGGCCCTTGTTGGCACAAGGACATTATAGTGTTACTACAGCGAAATCTCACCAGGATTTCGTCAGGGACGTACTGTACTAACTTCTATTTTGAGATTTCAGTGAAAACAATAACTATAGAGATCTATTTAATCATTTACCCATAAATTCACAATGTGTACTACACGACCTGATAAGACATACAAATAGTACTTGCTAGCTTTTGTGAGTAAATTCCTGAAACGAGCACAACAGGGCTGATTAGAAACTGAGAAAGTGAACACAAATCACATTGTAATTATTTTGTTTATGGGATGGTTTGGTTGCTGTGAATTGTGTGAGTCTGGTTTAGGATTATTGGTTCAGGGCCTATAGAGTAATGACTCAGTTTGGTACCTGCGCTCTTCTCCCTGCTTTCCAGTGCTCACTTGTGTATTTGTGATAAGAAAAATACTTGAAATGTGCCATATTTGCTCATAGGTAGTACATGAGCCAATAACCTGAGCCATAAATGTCATGTGACTGATTATAATAAGAGCTGCAAGAGACCTGGGAGTGTAAAATACTTCAGTTAGTTTACTTGATTACCATAATTAATATTAATTGCAAGGATTTGTACTTTACTCACACGCAATTGTAATACTTAGGATCTTACTGTCACGATCATGGACCTTCTGTTTCTATTGTGTTTCCTTATTTTGGACATGTCCCGTTCCTCGTTTTGTTTATTGATTTAGCCCCACATGTTTTCCATTCCCCTGATTACTGTCCATGTGTTTAAATACCCGGTCTGTTTAGTTCCTCCTGGTCCGCGATTGATGTTAATAATGTTATTTCTCCTGATGTGGTGTCCTGAAGTTCTGATGGTTGAAGATTTGTGTTGGATTTACCCTTTTCTCTCGTAATAATTAAAATACTATTTTGATTAACATCCTCCTCGTTCGTTTGATTACCAAGCGAGCAGACATTTGTAACAGAATCGCGGACCCAAACAGTGAGTTTAGCGGCAATTTTAGTTCTTTTTGCTTTTGCTTTCTCCCTCTCCCGGAATGGCTATCCCGGCAGTCCGACACCTGTGCCTGGAGCAACTCGACCGTTCGCTGGAGAACCACACCAGGGACTTTATCAATCTGGCATGCCTTACCAACTTCCCAGACTGCTCGCTCTTTTTATTACACCGATCTGAGCGAGCGGAGTAACACACGCCTGCCAGCGAACGGTCACAGAGAGGATATTGCTGCCTTCGTGGAGTGGGAGCTGGTGAATAACGGATCCCCGTTCACCGTCGGCCCCGCTGAGGAGGATATCTCCAGCCCCACTCCCAAACCAGAGACCAGCCAGCCATCATCCCGCTGCATGGAGAAACTCCCTGAGCCCAACGCAGATGGAGAGCCCAACACGACGCAGCCGATCATCGCCAAAGAGCATGAGCCACTAGTAGGGTCTGACAGGGTGTGTGAGCCGACAACACCGTGCGCCGTGGAATTGCTAGTGAGCATCGAGGGCATGGAGGAGAGCCCTGCCCACACTCCTACAACTGAGAGTGAGCTGAAACTGGTTTCTGAAAATTATTTAGAGGGATAAATGGACATTTTTCAAATGGAACTTATAGACTGGTTCAGTGAGGTATTACCCAAGTCCCCTGTGTCTACGCTGGTTCTGTCCAGCCCTGATCCTCCTGTGTTCCCTGTGTTCCTCCCTCTCCCACCTCCTCCTAGACCAGTCAGTTCCTCTGCTCCATTCCTGCTGGTTCCGTCCAGTCCTGAATCTCCTGTTTCCCTGCTGGTTCTGTCCTACCCTGATCCTCCTGTGTTTCCTCCCAGTCTCTTTCTCGCACCTCCTCCTAGACCAGCCAGTTCCTCAACCTCATCTCTGTTGGTGCCAGTCAGTCCTGCAGCTTACCCAGCCTCCGAGCCCTGGACTCCACTTCGGTCCTTCGACTCAGCGGCTCCGCCTTGGCTCTTAGCTCCCTCGTCTCCGCCGTGGCCCGGCATCTCACCAGCTCCACCGGGTTTCCTCATCCCTCGGGCTCCACCTTGGTCAGTCATCGACCATCTGCCACCTCCAGACTCCATTCCTCTGGTTTCGCCTCGTCACTCCATCCCTCCAGCTCTGTCAGGCTCCTCCTTCCCTCCTGTTCCGCCTCCATCCTCAGTCAATCCGGCTCCGCAGCGGTCTTCCAGGGGCCCGGCTGCGCCTTGCTTGCCTGAACCTTCAGCTCCTCCTTGGCCCTCCAAATCCTCTGCTTCACCCTGGCTGTCTGTCTGCTTGGCTCCAACCTGTCAGTCTCTCCCGGTCAGTCAACCCCCTGGTGTTGTCGGCTCCTCTTCTACAATGGCTCCTCCTCCCGTCGACTCCACCATGGGTCAGCATCCTGGCTGGTCTCTGGATGACCATCTGGCTTCTCTTACTCCGGGGCTCCTCCCATCCACTCCACCCTGGTTCCATGCTCCATGCTTCCTCTCCATTGCCTGTCCCTTGCCTGCCCCACGCCCGCCTCCAGAACCCCCACCTTCCCTCTGCTGGAATATCTCTTTCAGTGCGAGGACACACCGTTCCGGGAGGGGGTGAACTGTCAAGATCGTGGACTTTCTGTTTCTATTGTTTCCTTATTTTGGTCATGTCCCCACGTTTTCCATTCCCCTGATTACTTTCCTTGCGTCTAAATACCTAAAATACTAAATAGTCTGTTTAGTTCCTCCTGGTCCGCAATTGATGTTATTAATGTTACTTCTCCTGATGTAATGTTCTGACGTATAAAGATTTGTGTTGGATTTACCCTTTTCTCCCGTGATAATTAAAATACTCTTTTGATTTACATCCTCGTTCATTTGATTTCCATGCCAGCAGACATTTGTAACACTTACTTAAATGCATTTTTCTGAATAAAAGACCTTTCCTGTTCTAAGGTTTATTGGTCAGGCCATTATTATCCAGTCACATTTCACGTTATTTAGCTAAGCAATGTCTAGTGATATGGGAATATATAATGACAATGCAGCAAAAGTTATCTGTGTTAAACATTACATTTGTGTTAAATTAACATTGTATAAAAAACATAACAAAAATTTACATTACAAAAATTTAAAATGAACATTAAATTCATTGTAAATGCATGTGTTTATAAAATGTTTCAATGTTTTAATTTTTTTTTTTTTTAAGAAAATTTTTACTTTTTAAGCATTTGTTTCTATTGAAACTTGTTTGTCATGTATTTTTTTTTTTTATTAATTGTAATTACATTTGTAATCGCACCTTTGTAATTCTGTTGAAATTTTGTACATTTAAAATATATTAACTTTAAATGTTGAAATATTGAATAACACAACAGTTAAAATGATACTCTGATATATACTTAACTTGTGCTTTATGTTAGCCGACACATCAAAATAAGTGTGCTTTATTTAAAGGACTTTAAAGGAATCTTTAATTTTATATTAAAAAGTGCACTTTTTTAAAAGTTTACTTAAGTGTGTTTAGACGCACTGTCGTGAAAACGAGTTTAAATTTTAAACACAGTGTGCTAAGAAACATAGCTATGAAATTTTCAATATAAATTCATAAAAAATATCAATTTGTGCAGTACGTTCAAATTCTTGCAATATCGGGTTTGGAAACACTTGAATGCAGCCTGCCTTAAAGTATTTCAATTTGTTATATTTTAAAAAATGTTTATATTAATTTTGTAATATATTAAACTATAGAAATAAAGCTTTAGAAATAGCATATTTCCAATAGCATGTTTTTGCTGTGACGTGGTAAAATTCCATCTTTATCAACTTTTACAAACTTGTTAACTTATCTAATATGAGTAAGAGAATCCAGTCAGGGAGTCATTTTTGAGTCAGCGGTGAATAATGTTCCACCCAGAGGACAGATGTCCACCCAGCCATACTGCGTCTTTTCTTGTAAGGTGTAAGCCATACTAGAGGAATCTGGAGACTCCCTCTGTCCAGGTCAGTGAAGGGCGTTTGGAGGGCGGCTCTGACAGAGCGCTTCTCTATGTGAGTACAGGAAGAGACCACACCCCTAACTCTTAAACCACACATGCGGGACACACACACACACATGAGGAAAGGGGCGGGGGTGGAAGCAGTGGCCAGGAAAAGCCCTCCGTTGTGTTGTCCTGGGCAGGGTTTCACTGGGTTTCCTCAAAGGCTTATAGTTTGAGGTGTTGGAGGACTCAGCTTTGACAACGGGACACTCAGGACTTCTAGTCTGTACTGAGGTTTCTTTTTCATGTAAAGGATCTGTGATTTGGTGGCAGAAATCCGTTTACAAATTTGGAAAAGTATGAAAAAGGTAAGAAAAAACTCTTTGCAATAGGGGTTTAGACATATGGGCCTAAATATATAGAAAGTGTAGTTTCAGATTCGAGTCTGAGAAAAGTGATTGCACATTCATAGCTCAGGAGATTCAGTTGTGTTTCATTTGTGTATCAGCTGCATGAGATGTTTCGACTGGAATCCCTCAGGAAAAAGAACTTAACTGTTGACGTACAGTGAGAGTTTATACTCTTAAAAATAAAGGTTTTTATTGGCATTTAAGGTTTCACGAAGAACCTTTAACATCCATGGAACTTTTATGTTCCACAAAGGATTCTTTATCATGTAGAAAGGTTCTTGAGAAGTTCTTCACACTGAGACAAAGATGGGGTTTTAAGAACTTTTCACTGAAAGGGTCTTTGGGGAACCAACAATTTAGGAACCTTTATTTTTTTAGAACGTAGACACTCTTAAAAATAAAGGTGCTTATATGCAATGCCATAGAAGAACCATGTTTGATTCCACAAAGAACCATTCAGTCAAAAGAACCATCTCTTTCTTACCTTTTTATAATCTGAAGAATCTTCGTTTGCCACAAAGAACCTTTTGTGAAACAGAAAGGTTCTTTAGATGTTAGTTAAAGGTTCTTTATGGAACCATTTAGACAAAAAGGTTCCTCTATAGCATTGTGAAGCATCTTCATTTTTAAGAGTGTAGTGCTTTAGTATTCTATTTAATATAGAAAAAAAAAAAAAAAAAAATATATATATATATATATATATATATATATATATATATATATATATATATATATTAAAATAACCCCACTCAAAAGTTTGGGAACCCTTGGTTGGTATCTTGGTATCTTCTGTTGCTTACGAAGGGCAGAACTAAATGGAAAAAAAATTATATTTCTACAAAATAAGACAAATTTGGCCATCTTCATCGTGTTCAAAAGTTTTCACCCCCCAGCTCTTAATGCATCTTGTTTCCTTCTGGAGCATCAGTGAATGTTTGAATCTTTTTAAATAGTTGTGTTGGAGTCCCTCAAATGTCCTCAGTGTGATAAGATGTAACTCAAAATCATAAAGTCACTGCTGGAAAGGGTTCAAATATGCAAAGATGCTGGAAAACTGAAGAATCTGCAGGACCTTAAAGATGTTTCTGAAGAACGCTGCTCAGTTTAACTGTTCAGAACAAACAAGGGACTCATGCACAACCATCACAAAACAGAAAGACAGTCGAGGATCATCAGGTAACAGCACACAGTATTAAGAACCAAGGGTTCCCAATCTTTTGAGTGGGGTTATTTTGATAATTTCAGCAATTTTTTTGTCTTGTGGACTAAATGTTAATATCTTTTATATACAATATCTTACTCAGGACAGTACTAAATAAAATATAACATGCATTTAGTATGATCTCTCTTATTTTTTGAAAATTACTCATATTTTCACAGATTCTGCAAATGGTGCCCAAACTTTCGAGCCCCACTGTATATATATATATATATATATATATATATGTGTGTGTGTGTGTGTGTGTGTGTGTGTGTGTAGTTTCTTGTATGTGTTTTAATTTGAGAATTCTTGTATCTGATATCTTTGGTATCTGTAGAGTTTGAAAAATTGTCAAGATCTCTTCTGAAACTTTTAAAAGCAGGATCATTGATCAACAGTCTCAATTTGTTTTTCATTGAGCCCAGTCACGCAGTAATTGAGATTATTTGATGTTTTGAACTCCAGCGTTCCCTGTCTGCGCTGGTACGGATGGTTTCATCATCAGTTCAGTGTGATGGCTTGCTCTGTACTGACTGCACTGTGAGTGTCTTAAAGCGTGTAACTGTTAAAATGAGGAATATTTCTGTTCTTTGACGTGTTTGGATGCCTGAAGACAAATTGTGAGCAAACAAAGTGACCAAATGACAAAATAAACTAGCGAAGCATGTTCATATTGTGAGGAACCACACCTGCAGTTATTCTGTAGTACATCTGTGTGTAGAAATTGCACTATAGCTTCATTAAATATATCTTGAAGGGCAGTTTATGAAAAGTCACAGTTCAGAAATTAGTACTGAGAAAACTCCAGCATTGTTTGTTGCCAGTGCTGCTTATTCCAATGAAATCCATAAGATTTCTAAAGTTGACTTAAGTGCCCAAATACTTTCAGGGGGCCACCCTTTTGAGAGGGAAAGTAGGGCTAAATGTAGCAAACCGGTTCAGATGTGTTAATTACATCTGTCTGTCTGATTAACTGCTTCCAGATGCTGCGAGGGCAACAACACGCTGAGTGTCACATAAATAGAGACACAGATAGACTAGTTTCAGTAAATGTAAAATGACAAATATGACACACTTTGCCTTTAAGCACATAAAGTTATATAAATATACAAGGAGTTTATCTCCATGCATATCGGTCTTTTGCAGGTTTATATACACACACACATGGTTAAGTTAGGTTGAGGCAGGGCTGAGTATCCTTCATCACTTCTGTTAGACTGCAGGAGTCTGGAAGACAGCTGAACTATGCTGGGAATGTCAGAGGGGGTTTGTGTGTGTGTGTGTGTGTGTGTCAGCCTCAGCAGATATATATGAGATCGGCTTATGGTTATTAAATAGAAAAAAAAATGAAGAATTAAGAGGGTAATTCTGACAGGTTGCTCTTTCAAAACTTCTTTAACGTACTAGCTTTGGCTTGCATGTTTCATCTAAGATTACTTAAGAAATACATTTTCACAAATAGTAACAGTATAGAGCATTAAATGGATGTGAATCTCATGGGTTAGATAAGAAAGACAACAGGTTTTAGTGAAATTCACTATAGACTTTGTTTGTTGGTATACAGTATGCTTCTCTAGAGATGTGATTTAATAAAACAAAGACTTAAAGAACTACACTTTCCATAATCCTGAACAGAGCTTCAGCAATCAGACTAGTCGCTATTACCAATGAGACAAAAAAAGCTTTGTCATTTGATTTGGTCACTCAAACACTGGCTATATCTGTAATACTTAAATATTTAGCAATAAATGTTAAGTATACTGATTTTGCATATTCAGTTAGTCATATAGTTAAGTCAGTATTTTTGCTTTATGTGGTTAGTTAATTTTAAAAAAAATTCGAACACTTTAGTTGAACACTTGTAGAACGAAAGTTTCAATGCTGTAGTTCATGTCTAACTCTTTTCTGAAGATAAGCATTGATGATTACTGTTTTTTTTTACTTAATTATGATGATCAATGTTTGAGCTCATATTAAAATTACATACAGTCTCTTGACAAATCTGACCATTGTTTGGGACACTATTGAGAACTTATGAAATTGCTTTTTTTTTTTCTCACGAGAAAAACCTGAGCAAGAGACTTAAATGGATATTTCAAAAATGAAAGCTTTGTCTGTCACTGTTTATTACGTTGTTCCAAACCTGTATGAGTTTCTGTCCTCTATTGAGCACAAGAGAAGATATTCTGAAGAATGTTGGTAACCAAACAGTTGATGTTATAAATTATTCAAATATCTGTTAGAACTCATTGTTATGAGAGTTAATTGAGTGGCATATATGCCTTATAAATGAACTTATAATAAATCAGTTGATAAGCCAGGTTGTTTGAGGTAACAAAACAGTTTCTCCAGACAGTGTGCCAATCAATCACTGGAATATTTGAATAGTTATGATTCATAAATTACATTCTCTATACTTCTAGAAGCCATACTGAAATCTATTCAATAAATTACATTTTGCTTCTAGAAAATGAAGTCATGTATTTTGTAAAACATCAATTTTTATGTTGTCTTTTAATTTATGAGCTGTATGAATTGTTCTGTCAATGATTTGTAAAACCGTTCTTACATAAAAAGTAGTGGATTGAATTAACCATTTTACAAATAATTTGAGTTAGTGCGGTGCTCTATTCAAAATGATAAACATTCACTCTCTGTCTGTAAATCTGTCCTAGTCTGTTTTTCACAGCCTCGGGGAAGTTCACATGACTTCCTAATGTCATTATTTGGTAAGAGTTTGGGCTGAAAGCTTGTGAACACACCCGGAGGCGAAGGGTGGTCTGTGCGACTGAAGAAAGGGGTCTTATTGAACTCATGCCACATTAAAGACATCATGTGCCTGCTACTCATACACAACACTGCAGTTTGAGATAAGAAGGACATTATTAACACTAGTTTGATATGAATTAATTCTTTAGATTCGCTTTTACAAGCTTGGGAATAAAATGTTTTTCCCGTTTAGAGCAATCCATTCTTTTGAGAATATGAAACTGTTTTATAGTTGGTGATTTTGTAAGAATCGTTCAATTGTTAGAATAAAAATATACAATGATGTAATACAGGTTTTGTACCGCCCAGTGTTTAAACAGAAATAGGTTTACTTTATGTGGCAATGAACACACCGTCACCTGAAATAGCACTTGGCTTTGAGTTGAAACAAATTCCTCTTTTCTAGGCTGTCCAGTAAAAATAACATCTCTATGCTTCATTTACCACTAGTTTATTATGCTTTTCCATTTATGGCAGGTTATATTACTGCTTTTCTAAACAGGTCTCTGACTAGCCTTTTCAGGAACGCCAAATTTCAAACAACAGCAAACAAGTGAAATTGCTCAGGCATGCATGCTCACCTCTAAAACATAAATGCTGAGCAAAGAAACCGAATTCCTGCCATGGCCTCTGTTTACTAGAGAATATAGTGGTTCGGTTCAGTAATACTGCACTTTAGACAGGTCTAACAAGCAATAACTCTCTCACATTGTTAGTATCTTGTATTGATACTGTGATTTTGTATGTTAAAGGTTTGCTAAAACTTTTCTGGAGTGCTGTTCATGTAGGTTTGGCACCCTGTGTTTTCCAAACTTGGAACCAATATCAGCAAAGGAATTTCATGCAGCTGGAACAGCAGACCAGCATACCAAATTTGTGGCCAAGATTAAACATGAAAGCATAAAATAAAAACTCATGTGGACTAATAACAGTCAACAACAATGTTAACAAGATTGTCATTCCACAATAATCTCAGCATTATTTCAGTTCATACCAATTGATGAACCTAAACCTGGGACACTGAAAATGATGTCACATTGTGTAAGACTCTGTCAGAGTTTTTAATTTAAAAAGATCTGTCCCATCTGGTGAATGAGCAGCAATGAAAGCAAAGCTCGGCGTAATAAGTGGTATTTTCCCCTGAGGAGACCATGCAGTGCTTCATTCTGCAAATGCATCTCAGCCATCTCCCACAGGGTTACCAGACCACTTAAAGGTTTCAGTACCAGATCCACGGAGGACAAGAACCTCTGCAATTAGTGCTCTGTAAATAAAGAGAGTCATAGTCTAGACATCTGTGTTTTTCTTTTAGTACATAATTAGGACCTATTACCCACTTACACACATTAGACATGGACATGGAGGGGGATATTGAAAACTAAGGCATGCAAAACCTTCTCTTTTCTCTATTTCTTTTAGTGATTTCTTCAATTCAACTTGTGAACCAATTACGTTTCTCATGAAACCATTACAGTCTTGCTTATGATGTTCCTGTAACTTAACCCTTAGAGCAATGCAAGGTCGTTGGTTTAAAACTTAGGAGATCAGTTGTAGCTTGCTTTGGATGAATATCTCTGCCAAGAACATAAATGTAAATCCTTCCAGCAAATAGAAGAAATCATAACTGAAAATATATATGTACTTTATGTTCTATTGCAGGTAAAGGGGATTTTCCAAAAGGATAAGCACAAATTCCAATACTATTTTGGTTCATGTTTTCTTCTAATTCAAAACTTTTGCAACTCCATTATACCTTTGTAGACCTCTGAAGAGACCTTAAATTATTAATACTCAGGATCAGATAGCACAGGTCAGAGTTCAACAAACCCATTATCTTCCACATTTTATCACAGATAACCTATATTATGCATGATGGTCACAAGCAGTATTTCCTTTGAGACGTTGTTTTGTTCTCTGATGTTCATACAACTGGCAGTGTAGCAACTAATATAATTGGGACATTTCATTATTTTAAGTACAGTACTATGCAAAAAAAAAAAAAAAAAGCAAAGCAAGTACTTGGTTTGGGACAGGGATCTACCCATTCACATATTTTTTCATTGCATCATCTTACACTATTGTAAATTATGCCTTTTTGCATGCAAAAACAAATTGTACATCATTATGTTGTTCTGCAATTTCATTCATATCAACAGCAAGAGTTCACAAGAACTACATCCCAGAGCACCTCAAGCAGACTTGAGTGTGGATTACATATGCACACACAGCTTCAGAAAACAATGCATGCAATCCAAACCAACCAAACTTTGACATCAAATAAACCCAGTTGTGCAGAAAACATGTTACTAAATTTTGAAGGTATGGAATGTCTTAAGTTTTGAAAAAGGTCATGTCTTGCAATTATAGAAATGCTCAATCCTTGCTCTCACATTGCTGCCAAATATGTGAGTACTCAAGTGTGCATGCCCGTCCATAATGCAGTGTTTATTGTGAAGAAGAGTTGCATAAATCCATGTTTAAACTAATGTGACCTCTGTTTTATTTCCCCAGAAGTCCCCTGTACTCTCAGAGGATGACAGTGAGCTGAAAAGCGAGAGAAGCCTGAAGACTGTGAGTTTTTTCGATTCTGTGAGTCTGATATCCAGTGGTGAGAGCAGTATGGAGCTTGAAACTCAGACCGACTCTCAGCAAAGTTATGAGAGCAGTGGACAGAACATAGTGAGAGATGGAAGAGAAGGAATGGACAGCGAAGTTGCCAAGGAAATCCTTTACCTGGATGAGGTCCTTGAGGCCAACTGTTGTGATGCCAGGGCAGAAATGACTTCAAATGGGACAAGTTCCCCTGATATTAAGTCAATTCAAGTTCATGGAACTGGACCATCTGTGCGTACTTGTGACACATCTCCCTTATACAACCATGAAGTTGTTTTAGAAGGAAAAAAACAGACCACTTTTGTTGATGACAACTTCAACACCAAACCCAATGGTCATACAATGGACTGCACAAGGTCACCTGAGTCACCTAGGACAGCAATCAAGAAAGAGGCCCGTTTTGAGCTCCGACCATTTCATGAAGAGAAGAAACCATCGAAACTATTCGACACCCCAACTAAGAAAGAAGTTCGGGTGAAGAAAATCAGACCCTCGGAGGAGATTGAAGAGCTAGAGAGGGAAAGGCTGGAACTCATCCGGGGTCAAGCAGTCAAGAAGAATCCTGGAATTGCAGCAAAATGGTGGAACCCACCTCAGGAAAAGACACTGGAAGAGGAGCTAGAGCCAGAGCAACTGGAGTCGCTTCGAAGATATGAGGAGAGGAAGCAGATGAGAACAGACGTCAACCTTATGCCTCAAGCTGCACCCAGACAGACAACCTTCTTTACCCAACCTGAAATAGAAAATAAGGAGGATGTTGTCATGGAAGAGATTGACTTTTCTGCTGCACGCAAGCAATTTTTGCAGATTGAACATAGCAAGCAGCCCACAGCCCCTAAGAGGAATGTGGCACCACAGCTTTACTCTGCCAAACCTTTCTCCAGGACTTCAGAGGTCACACATGTAGAGAGGCCATGCGGTTCTGTTACAGTTGCCAATCAAGAAGGGGTCACATCCTATAATGGAAGTGAAGTTTCTACAGTCAAAGCTGAAAAGATTTACTGCTACTCTGAAGAATCTGCCATGCCACCCAAAGAAAATTTGGCTCAGAATGAGTTGAAAGATGATGAATTTACTTGTGCCCGGGCAGTGATGACCATTGTGAAGGAAGAGGACTCTGATTTGTGTCAACGCTCTTTGAACAGCTCTTACCATATGGAAGAAATTGACTCCGGATTAGATGACCTATCCCTTCGATCTCAGGACACCACTGTACTTGAGTCGCTCTCCAATGACTTCAGTATGGACAACATAAGCGACAGTGGTGCATCAAATGAGACCATGAGTGCCTATTTGGAAAACTCTCTTGGAGAATACTCTTTTCCCTCAACTCCAATGGCCACTACACCAATCAATGGAAAACATGAAAGTGGAATCAAATCTCCAAGTGAACAGAGTGGGTCTTATCAGGCAGATGGCTTGACGGAAGAAGAGCTGGAATACCATGCAGGTATTCTTGTCCAAAACGCTATCCAACAAGCCATTGCTCAACAGAATGACAAATGGGAGCCTTTACAGGCCACACAACATTCATCCCCCATTCCTGAGAGACATGTGGAAAGTATTGAACCACAACCCCAACCTTTAGTGGAGAGATCTGCTGCAACGCCACCTCCCAAAGTGCCATCCCCCCTGGAGGAGAAGAAAACAATTGCTCCTCAGATAACTGTAGTCCAAGCTGCCCCGGTTATCCCAGTGAACACTTACAAACCTCCCAGTCCCTCTCCACCAGCAAGTGAGAAACCAGAATTCAGCTATTTCAGTAAGTACTCTGAAGCAGCAGAGCTCAGGAGCACCGCAGCTGTCACTCGTTCTCAGGAAACAGAGGTCACCTCAGGACCGTTCAAACTGCGCTCACGCAAACAGAGAACCCTGTCCATGATCGAAGAGGAGATTCGGGCGGCCCAAGAGCGTGAGGAAGAATTGAAGAGACAACGACAGGCACAAACATTGCACCTGCCCCGTACACAGAAGCTAAAGTCCGGCACCCAGCCGAACAAACTGGTCCTTGCTGGGAAGACAGCACCAGGTATGATTATATCCAACCATTTTATGCAATCATGGCAACAATAATTGAACACTCAGAATGATAAGTCTGATATATGTGTGAAACTTTATTTGAAGACTCTAAACTATCACGTTTATCATGATTTTTACATTAAAATAATAGGTTATTTTCTGTCCCGTTTTGACCCCACTCATCAGAACGCTCTGTTTAAATAGGCATGGTGGACTGTAGACTCAAAAGTAAATGCCCACTGCTATGATTGGCTTTTAGTTATGTTTGACAGGCTGCATCCTTCCTAGATAGACACTACTGTGTTTTAGTTTAAAACCCCATAAATACTTAGTAAATATAAAAAGATTATCTGTAAAAGCAGACAAAGAAATAGTAACCACATAATAACAGTAACACTTTTGGTAAATATAGTTGACAATAGTGTTGTCAAATGTCTCCACTTCAGTACAATTTGATACTGCAATTTTTAAAACGTCTATTTCCCACTAATATTTAGTACTGTTGAGCGGATTCTTAGACTCAACAGATGTGATTGTGATTGGCCGACTGGTACCGAAGTAAGTACTTTTGACAAAGTATCGTATTTTAGTTTCAGTATTTCTGAAAATCCTGTGTTGAACTGTGCTTTGTTTGTAAATGAATCCGCTGTTAAATGAAATGAATGAAGAACCAAATTCTTATTGACATAGTCTGGCACTTAATTAAAAATCAATCAAACAAATAAAATGTATCGTTTGGTTTCTCTGTAGACCGACATTTGTTGTTCTCCTTGTGTGAATTGGTGGGCGGGATTAAACAGGCAGTAATTTAGAATCGGTGGACGGGGTGAAACAGGAAGTGATGTAGAATCAGTGGGCAGGGCTTAACAAACAAGGGCTGGGCTAATCAGGCAATGATGCAAAATCGGTGGATGGGGTTAAACAGGCAGTGATGTAGAATCAGTGGGCGGAGTGAACAGGCAGTGATGTAGAATCAATGGGAAGGGCTAAACATACCAGGGCTGGGCTAATCAGGCAGTGATGTCAAATCGGTGGGTGGGGTTAAACAGAAAGGGATGTAGAATCGGTGGGCGGGGTTAAACAGGCAGTGATGTAGAATCAGTGGCGGGTTAAACAGACAAGGGCTGGAATAATCAGGCAGTGATGTACAATCATGGGTGGAGTTAAACAGGAAAGGATGTAGAATCGGTGGGCGGGGTTAAACAGGCAGTGATGTAGAATCAGTGGGCGGGGTTAAACAGTCAGTGATGTAGAATCAGTAGGCGGGGTTAAACAGGCAGTAATGTAGAATCGGTGGCGGGCTAAACAGGCAAGGGCTGGGCTAATCAGGCAGTGATGTAGAATCGGTGGTGGGGATAAACAGACAAGGGCTGGGCTAATCAGTCAGTGATGTAGAATCGGTGGGCGGGGTTAAACAGACAAGGACTGGGCTAATCAGGCAATGATGTAGAATCGGTGGGTGGGGTTAAACAGGAAGGGATTTAGAATTGGTGGGTGGGGTTAAACAGGCAGTGATGTAGAATTGTGGCGGGGCCAAACAGACAAGGACTGGGCTAATCAGGCAATGATGTAGAATCGGTGGGTGGGGTTTAACAGGAAGGGATGTAGAATCGATGGGTGGGGTTAAACAGGCAGTGATGTAGAATTGTGGCAGGGCCAAACAGACAAGGACTGGGCTAATCAGGCAGTGATGTAAAATCGGTGGACGGGGCTAAACAGACATGGGCTGGGCTAATCAGGCAGTGATGTAGAATAGGTGGGTAGGGCTAAACAGACAAGGGCTGGGCTAATCAGGCAGTGATGTAGAATCGGTGGGTAGGGCTAAACAGACAAGGGCTGGGTTAATCAGGCAGTGATGTAGAATCGGTGGGTAGGGCTAAACAGACAAGGGCTAGGCTAATCAGGCAGTGATGTAGAATTGGTGGGCAGGGCTTAACAGACAAAGGCTGGGCTAATCAGGCAGTGATGTAGAATCGGTGGGTAGGGCTAAACAGACAAGGGCTGGAATAATACCGCAGTGATGTAGAATCGGTGGGTGGGGTTAAACAGGAAGGGATGTAGAATCAGTGGGCAGGGTTAAACAGGTAGTGATGTAGAATCGGTGGCGGGCTAAACAGCCAAGGGCTGGGCTAATCAGGCAGTGATGTAGAATCGGTGGTGGGGGTAAACAGCCAAGGGCTGGGCTAATCAGGCAGTGATGTAGAATCGGTGGTGGGGGTAAACAGACAAGGACTGGGCTAATCGGGCAATTATGTAGAATCGGTGGTTGGGGTTAAACAGGAAGGGATGTAGAATCGGTGTGTGGGGTTAAACAGACAATGATGTAGAATCGGTGGGCAGGGCTAAACGGACAAGGGCTGGGCTAATCAGGCAGTGATATAGAATCGGTGGGCAGGGCTAAACAGACAAGGGCTGGGCTAATCAGGCAGTGATGTAGAATCGGTGGGTAGGGCTAAACAGACAAGGGCTGGGGTAATCAGGCAGTGATGTGGAATCGGTGGTGGGGGTAAACAGACAAGGACTGGGCTAATCGGGCAATTATGTAGAATCGGTGGTTGGGGTTAAACAGGAAGGGATGTATAATCGGTGTGTTGGTTTAAACAGGCAGTTATGTAGAATCGGTGGGCATGGCTAAACAGACAAGGGCTGGAATAATCACCCAGTGATGTAGAATCGGTGGGTGGGGTTAAACAGGAAGGGATGTAGAATCGGTGTGTTGGTTTAAACAGGCAGTTATGTAGAATCGGTGGGCATGGCTAAACAGGCAAGGGCTCGAATAATCACGCAGTGATGTAAAATCGGTGGGTGGGGTTAAACAGGAAGGGATGTAGAATCGGTGGGCGGGGTTAAACAGGCAGTGATGTAGAATCGGTGGCGGGCTAAACAGCCAAAGGCTGGGCTAATCAGGCAGTGATGTAGAATCGGTGGTGGGAGTAAACAGACAAGGACTGGGCTAATCGGGCAATCATGTAGAATCGGTGGTTGGGGTTAAACAGGAAGGGATGTAGAATCGGTGTGTGGGGTTAAACAGGCAGTGATGTAGAATCGGTGGGCGGGGCTAAACAGACATGGGCTGGGCTAATCAGGCAGTGATATAGAATCGGTGGGCAGGGCTAAACAGACAAGGGCTGGGCTAATCAGGCAGTGATGTAGAATCGGTCGGCAGGGCTAAACAGACAAAGGCTGGGCTAATCAGGAAGTGATGTAGAATCGGTGGGCAGGGCTACACAGACAAGGGCTGGGCTAATCAGGCAGTGATGTAGAATCGGTTGGTAGGGCTAATCAGGCAGTGATTTAGAATCAGTGGGCAGGGCTACACAGACAAGAGCTGGGCTAATCAGGCAGTGATGTAGAATCAGTGGGCAGGGCTACACAGACAAGGGCTGGCCTAATCAGGCAGTGATATAGAATCGGTGGGCAGGGCTAAACAGACAAGGGCTGGGCTAATCAGGAAGTGATGTAGAATCGGTGGGTAGGGCTAAACAGACAAGGGCTGGGCTAATCAGGCAGTGATGTACAATCGGTGGGCAGGGCTAAACAGAAAAAGGCTGGGCTAATCAGGAAGTAATGTAGAATCGGTGGGCAGGGCTACACAGACAAGGGCTGGGCTAATCAGGCAGTGATGTAGAATCGGTTGGTAGGGCTAATCAGGCAGTGATTTAGAATCAGTGGGCAGGGCTACACAGACAAGAGCTGGGCTAATCAGGCAGTGATGTAGAATTAGTGGGCAGGGCTACACAGACAAGAGCTGGTCTAATCAGGCAGTGATGTAGAATCAGTGGGCAGGGCTACACAGACAAGGGCTGGGCTAATCAGGCAATGATGTAGAATCAGTGGGCAGGGCTACACAGACAAGGGCTGGGCTAATCAGGCAATGATGTAGAATCGGTGGGTGGGGTTAAATAGTCAAGGACTGGGCTAATCAGACAATGATGTAGAAGCACTCACTGATCTTCTTCTGGCAGTATTTAGCCACAGTATTACATAGTCGTACCTTACAAAGTTTGTTGTTTTGGCTGATTGTCTTCAAAATGTGCTGTTTTTAGACTAACAAGACAGTTTTGAGTTTTGAAACTTACAGGATGTTTTATAGTGCAATTACCTCTTATAAGTCAAAAATCATATAAATCATATAAATAATTTCTTTGTTTGTTTTTACATGGATTGCACCAGTTAATTATGTACTTCAATTAGTAATCAATGCATCTTCCTCTGATGGTGTATATGCCAGTTTGACTACTAAAGCAAAGCATCTAAAACCAAAGGTTCAGATTTCTAGCTCTGAGCTTTGATGTTAATTAGCTGGAGATTTTCAGTCATGTAACTGGAATCCTGGAAGTTTTCTTTATATAGCTTCTTTAGTTTAGATTCCTTGCACACTGTGTCCCATGGGTCTGCACCGGCTGTTCATCCTGAGACACTTTTGCAAGCTGTGCTTTTTGAAGAGGGTTTTAGGAAAACTGCAGCACAGCGACAGGGGAGGTGGTGGTTTTGTTTAACTGTATGAACGGAATGAGTGATGACTCCTCGGATTAATTAGCTAGATAATACTGTGTGGCTATATGAATAACATAATCAAGGTTTTCAGTTCTAGTGACCACTAACACTTTACATTTCTGTAGGTTTGATATAAAAAAAAATTACAACCAGCTGTACTTGTTCCTGTTTATGCATGTTTGCACTCCATTGTCCCATTGAGGCTTTATTTAGCATGGAGCTAGATGTAATGTTCAGCTGCACAGTGTTTAATGTCATTGTGTGCTGTTCCTGTTGGCCATTGTCCACGTCGCATTCTTGATGATGTTCTCTACTGGAGAAGCTTATGTCTGCCCTCTAGTGGTGTCATAAGGAAAGAATAAGTCCTTTCTTTTAGCTTGCTTTTAGCTTGAATGCTAATACCATAGTGTTTGTTTATAGCTGTCTTGTGGTATAATTACAGGGATCTGTAGAGGACAAATATACAGTAGACTTCTTATAAGGAGGCAATTACTTTTTACAGTTAAATGTTATTTTCCAAAGCAGTTACCAATGTCAGTAAATGAAAATAATGTCAGTTTCAGAGAATATCATGTAATAAATATGTAACAATCTATGACCAGTATACAAAAAATACATCTAATAATATATTACGCTGCTCTTTTATTCTGCCTTGTTTTTGATATAAATAACTTATTTATGCTTGGTTTAGTTTTTCTGGCATGGTTTTCTCTCAGATTCGCTTGATTTAATGGGATGAGGAACCACATTGTGGGTTTCTACACTGAGTTCTCTGTGCCTCTAGTAGTCATACTTGGGTCGTCATCAAGAATGTGTCTGGGACTCTGGAACTCTGGGACCTCTAATGTCCTCTGAAATGATGAGTGATGGAAAAAGTATTTTGCTGAAACATACTAAAATTCCAAATTAATCCAGACCTCATTTCCATATCAGTGCTCGGAATGGAATGTACAAAAAAAAACGAAAAAAAAAAACACAGAAACAGAGTTTGATTGGATCTTGTGAAAAATGCCAAGATTGTATGATGGTCATATTATACCCTACAATATAAATAAAGACATATCAAATTATATGGATTTCTTGAAAATTCATTCATTATTCTGTTTTGTTTTCTTCTGTCTGAAGGTAAGATAGAGAAGGTTCGTCCAGTTCCTCCAGCATCGCCGTGCTCTTCAGATGGAGCTCTGCCCTCGCCGCTGTCTGATCTGGGCAGTGATGATTCTGGAGGACAGCGACCCAAAAACTTCATGCAGACTTTGATGGAGGACTACGAGACACACAAGGTCAAGCGCCGGGAGAAATCTGAGGACAACAGTGTAAGTCTCTTATGGTCAGGTTTTTAACGGTGCTAATCAGTGGTATAATTCATTGTCTGTGGTTTTTCCTTGTCTACACTTGCATTCTCTCAGACATCCATTTGCTATTATAATCCCGTCCAATGTCCTCTATTTCATCTCATGCTAAGAAAGTGAAGAAACGGGATTTTCCAGCTCATTTAGAAACTGAATTCACATGAAAAACCACCAAAGAATGCATACTGAGGACACACTGTTTCATGTCAACCACAATCTTTCCCCTTTTGCTTCCTCAGATATCAAATACACATTTCTTCTTTTAAAAAAAACTATTATTTGGAGAACAAACTATAAAGTGCCCGTGTTTGGCAACTTTGCTGCACTGACAGTATCACATTCCATTATTATAATGCATGTACAGTAACAGAACCACAGTAGTGGTAATATTATTGGTCTTTGAGGATTGAATTCACTTTCAGTTCTGAATGCAAAATAAATGACAATTACTGCAGCTTTATGTTGCACTGTATTGGTTAACTACAGATCTAAATATAGAAAGACATGTCTTGTAGTAGTGAGGCCCTGAACCTACACAAACAAACACCTCCACTTGTCAATGCATTTGAATAAATATAGTCTATACACCTGCTCCTTGAAAAATAGCCCTAACAAAGTTAACAACATAGTCATTTCAAATGCAGTCATTAGCTTTGCCCAGAGCACACAGTCTTGAGCTAATATGATCTGTATTCATGTGTACACACGTATGAAAGAAACCTAATTATTTGGTGTGAGCTGACCTACTTTCAGAAGCTGTTCTCTACACAATAGCAAGTGTTTGCACATTAACGGATTCTTCCTCTTTCCTTCTCGTCAGTATGTCCGCTCAGTTACAACTGAGGTACTTGTACAATGCTTGCTTCAAACTTCACTGTGTCTTCATCTGTGTTATTGCATGTTTGTTTGTTTGTTTTTGTTGTTTGTTTTTTTTTGGGGGGGGGGGGGGGCTGGGGGGGTTGTAGCCTTGCCAAATACTTTGACGTATGAAAAATATTCCTGAGAAATCATTGTATTGTATATGGTTGGTACAATATAAAAACCTTCGTAGTCACGGGAAGAAGTAGGCAGGAACTGGCGGACATTTAAATCAAAACTTTAATAATAAAATAAACACAAAACAGACCCGCTCTGGTATCATTGCATAATTCATTACATGTACATTGTACAGAGCCACATTTTGAAATAGTCAAAGTATTTGCACCATCATGATCTTGATCTACTATCCAAAGTGCAGAGTCACGATGCATTCCCATTAAACCTAATGTCCAGTCTTCATTTGATCATTTCAGCACCTCCATTTAGAGTCCTATTATTACAACCCAAATGTGTTTTTGTGTTTTTAGATTTTATACAATGTTGACGTTAATAAAGAACTTCAGATTGGACATTTAGGTTCACTGAAATAAGACACAAAGGCCCCTGTGAGTGTAACACTTGGCAGCTGTTTTTACAACTATATTTCTTTTGAAACAGCATGACTGTTCTCTTTTCTGCATTATTTTTTCTGCTTTTATGCTGTGTTTGCACTTTAGCTTGTATCGTGTGTTCACAACAGGTGTGCTCTAAAATGGACCATCTAGTGTGTATGTTTGCACATGACGTGTGATTGATATTTTAATAACTAAAAGTCTTTATGAATGAATAATAACTTTTATTTTATTAATTTTTTGTGCTCAATGTAAATAAAGCCACAGTATAGCATGGTATAACAAAATAACATACAACCCAGTCCTTCTATAAAATAAGCTTTTATTTATTATTTTTTTAAATGCATAAATAATAACAATATATTAATAATAATAATTATTATTATTATTATAAATAAAGAAATATTAAAATTAAGGGTTAAATGAGTTGTAAACCTTTCTATAACAAACTTTTTTTTTATTCTAAGAAAATTTCAGTTTTATACACAGTATTTAAAATATCATTTTAAGTCAACATCAGGTTATGGTTGAAAGATTAATTTCTTCTTCAAATGTTTTTGTATTTTTATATATAAAAAGTGAAAATATCATCACATAAAAAAAAACGGCCATTAACACATCTTTTTATATTTATCTTCAGGTTCTGGAGGCAACGCGTGTCACTCGCAGAAAAAGTAACATGGCCATCCGGTGGGAGGCGGGAATCTACGCCAACCAGGAAGAGGCTGAGGAAGAGGAGGAGGAGGAGGAGGAGGAAGAGGAAGAGTAAACTACATTTCCATTGTATCCCAAAAAGAAGGAAAAAAGAGAGAAAACCCAGAGGGAAAATGTGCAACGGGACAAACACAAGTATTTATTGGGAAGTCAAACCCCAACAGCAATTCACACCTCTCTGAAGATTTGTTTCAGGAGACTATGGAAAAAAAAAAAAAACCCGAAGACTACAGACACTATACCGCTTCACACTTTCACGAACAAGTTATTGGTTTTTCTTTTGTGCTGATATGCTTTGAGAATTTTTTTTTTTTTTGGAGACTTTTGTCATTTATGATAAGTGTGAAGATCACATTGCATTTGAATTCACTAAGGTTAAGGAGAACTTGGAAAAGAATGGAAAATATGGGATAATATGCTGTTATTAGTAGACGGAGCTCAGATGTAGATAATAGTGTGACAACTGATTTGTAGCTAGATTATTGACATTTCGACTGTGCCATGTATATGAACTCAGTCCTGAGCCCATTCAGAAAGCAGAACTACATAAATGTGTTTTGCAGTCTCCCAAACTCTCATTAGTTTTCCTGTTAATCACATGATCTCAGTTGCAGGCTGTAGGGATAGGAAGACAAATCATTCTCCTCACTTTGCCATATACAGTTCAGAGCGAAACTTTAATGAGGAGGACAAACGAAAGTAGGGCACAGATGTTCACACCCTTGAAAGATGTTGTGAGGTTTGTGAGAACAGACCGATATAACAATAACTCCAAGCAGAAGAGGAAGAAGCGGTAAGAACCTGCTGAGGTGGCAATGGCTCGGCTTTCTCCATTGACGAAAGACAGGAAACGCGTGTGAAATTTAACTTTAGGATGTTGTTGCTGGTGGATGGAGGTATACTGTAATGCAGAACATTTAATGGCTGATGTAGATGATTTGGGAATGTTTATGTTCTGTTATGTGTAGCGCAGGAGAGCAAAAATTATGGAAAGAGCATGATATGTATTCACTGAATCGCTTGGTTTTTCCTTTAATCTTAATTTAAAAGGTTGAATATTTCTCTTTGCATTCTCCTTTGGCGTTTTTGAAGCCATTATAAACAGAAATTGTTAATGGTATTGCAAACACTTTATTGATTTATATGTACACATGAAATGTTGGAATGGTTTATTCTTTGTTCACATTATTTTAAAATATATATATAACAGATGTTATATATAGGACACTGACATCAGCGATGGACGTCCAGAGACGAAGTGGACAAATACATGGACAAATCTTTCATCTTTCACTTCTCATTTTTGCCTTTGGTTGGATGCGTTCTTCAAACCACAAACAAAGAGGATCCTACAAGCTTTATTCAACAATGTGGCTTTTTTATTTTTTGTACCCTCCACATATAATATATATTACACAAAAGTATTTAATGGACTGCTGTCCTTTTATGAGTATACATGAAGTATTTGTAGTCTCTCGATATATATTGCATAGGTTCTCAAGTTGCAGGCAAAATAAAAAATACAGTTATGCATTGTTATACCATCTAGAAAGATACAAATGCGTGTTTTGTGGAGAGGGTGCGTTGACTTTATTTAATGGATGGAAACAGATACGTGTTGATCTCTGGATCCTGACTTTCTGGAGTGTTTGTTTGTGTTGATGCTTGATGTGAGATTGTGTGATGACCATCAGTTTTACTCAGAGCAGGGTATTGGGTTTTTACTTGGATTCTTTGATATGAGCTGATTAATGTTGGTGAGCAAATAATTTGAATTTTATAAGTGGAAAATATTTGTATTTGAACAGTGTTCCTGTTTCGACTGGTGTTTAGTGCTATTGCAGCACATTTATTCATATATATACTGCGTTGTGTGTATTTGAGGGCCAAGTGTGCTATACTATATGCAGTTTTCATAAGTTTGTGTAGGTGCTAACATTATTAGCACAGATTGAGTAGTTAAAGTTTTGACTGTGATGCTGTTGGGTTTTGCATCATGAAACATGCAGCGTTCAAATGAAACGTAAAGCCAGCTTATAGTTTTCCTAAAGATGGCATGCTTTTGTATTATAATGTATGAGATATGGACAAAAAAAAGGTTGTTTTTACCTCAAAAAGCTAAATTATAAGAAATAAGCCAAAGTTCAAATCTGTAATATAGGTAGGCTATTAGGATTCCTATGGCATAGGAAGGTGGCCAAATTACTTTTAACACAGACTACCAGAGGAAAAAGGAACCGTTAGAAATGGAGCAGTCTTGCAGTTGTCGATGAGTTAAAGCATTATGGCAAAAGTATGAGCCTTTCTTTTGGACATCAGGGAACAGCAGACGAGAATTGCGAGCACGTTAGTGAAATTTCGCTAAATATTCGCAAAAACATTAATTGTCTATTGTCATGAAGCACAATCAAGCAGCTTTCTGTTGGTTCACCACGACGAATTCGAAGTTTCTAAATTGGAAATCGGGGAATTTTAATGCGTATATTCCTATTTAAATAACTGCATTTCTCCCATAAAATCCTCCGAAACACATGTAATGTTGAGAAATTTCACGGCTGATGTACAGATGTTGACAAATAATAACTGGGATTCAAGTCTTCGCGTGAAGGCGAAAAAGTTTTCGTTCGTGTTTCAATAAGGCTTGGGCGTTGTGATGTCATTACTTGGCTTGGCCGCCATGTTGATGGCCTCCTTTACCGCTACTCGGACTAAAGTGCAGTGTCTAGACCTACTCCCTCTCAGCCGTGTGTCTTAATTTGATTCATTAAAAATCTATTGTGGGGTGTAATAGCGCAACACATAATCGCCATGGGAAAAAAATGAGAATGGATTAGCTTACCTGCTTGGAGGCGTGACCGCGGAGACCATAACATCTGAATAATAATTTATATCGCTTAAGTCAACATTGAACATTGAAAAAAAGGGAAATTACCCTGGTTACTCATCCAAAATACGGGATTTTTTTTACATTCATATTTCTGTCGTAACGTTACAACAAAACTGACGCATTAACTAAGCGAGTTGTGAAGCTAGGTCTGACGTGACTTTGCTTACGGATTGGTGTGAAATCGTGCTCTCACAACGCTAACTTAAAAAGCCCAACATCACACTAAGGTTGCTTTCAAGTAAGTAAAACGAGGATTTGAAAACATGTTTCACTGGAAGGGCAAGGGGGTAGCAACAGGACAACAGCACAGAGACTGACATGTCCGATGGAGGGGCTAACGGGATATTTTACAGAAAAATACTAAAACGGCAAGACAGCGGGAAAAGAGCTCAAATACATGAGAACCCCAGAAATAAAATGGAGGGTTGACAGCTACTAACTACACTTTTGAAACACATAGTTAAAAGTACATTTGTGGCATTCCTTTTTAGTGTATCCCTGTAAATCCCACATCCTTTTAGCGATTTTAACGTATTTTTTCTTCCTCCCAATTCTGCTTCTTCTCATTCGACTTGCTGTATGTTTACATTCGCGAGGCAATCAACATGGCCGCCACGTCCCAGAATGCAACACGGCGCCCAAGCCCTATTGATCACGTGATTCGTCCCATTACAGACACAAAGCTGTTGGATTAAAGCAGGGTTGCCAAGTCCACAGTCTACCTGGGTTGTCAGTGATTGTTTTATTTTTTTAGTCCACGGCTGCCCGGGAACGCGGTTTTGATTTTGGGCTGGTTTTGTTCCATAGATCTGGCAACCCAGTTTGAAAGCGACTTTGGACACACTACTGAATTACCTTTATGTCTGTGAAATTTCACCAAAATGACGCTAATGTGATTGCTAAAGTTTTCAACTATACTTTACACTTGTAGTCCAGCATTTTCCTCGCCAGTGTCCCGTGTGCATGACAACTACTGCGTCTGTTTCAATAGCTTTTCAGTTTATTTTAAGTTCCACAGAAGACAGTTTGTGCTTTTCAAAGAAAAAATATATATATTGCCTTGAAATCACAAGAAGTATTGTTTTTTTTCACAGTTTGAACCAAGTAAACAGTGTTTTTTATCTTTAACTTTGAAGTAACACCAAGATTATGTTACGTGTTTTTGCTCTTATTGTTTAAATAGTTATTATGACAAACCATTTACATAGGCTATGCTTCCTTAAAAGGTTTATTGATTGCTCTAGTTTCCTTTGGGAGAAACCAAAGGAATATTGATATGGTGTGATAATGCAATCATGCTTTCAAAGCCCTCTTTTAACATGTTAACCACTTATCGTATGTTAATATTCTGCCTATATTGTTTTATAGTAATTGTAAGTCTCACTCTTACACACATATATAATTATTTTCTCATTAAAAAGAAAATGTGTAAAACGTCTCTATTCTTGACTCATCAAAATCTGTCAATGTAATGCCCAAAGAGTTTAAAGGGTTCACCCAAAAAAAGAAAATTTGATGAAAGGTTACTCAAACTTAAACTATCAAAGATGTAGATGAGTTTGATTCTCAATCAGATTTGAAGAAATGTAGCATTATATTTATATTTGATTTCCATTTAGTCATTTAGCAAACACTTTTATCCAAAGCGATTTACAAATGAGGATTTTTTTTACATCACTTATTACTTCACTTGATCATCAGTTGATGCTGTGCAGTGAATGGGTGCCGTCAGAATGAGAGTCCAAACAGCTGATAAAACATCACAATAATCCACAAGTAATCCACAGCACTCCAGTCCATCAGTTAATGTCTTGTTAAGATAATAGATGCGTGTCTGTAAGATGTTTTAACATCCAGCTTAAACACGGTACAAGTCCTGTACACTAAAGGTATACAAAATATACATTTTGAAAAGTTACTGCCTCTGTGACAGCTTTTATAAAAATAAATCTGAGCGTGTATCCATAACAAGCTTTCTCCAGTGAAATTACAATAAAAAGGCATTCAAGTTTTGTGAAATGAATAGGTTGTAAAAAGGTGTGGAATTATGCCAAATATCATAACGTTCATTCAGAAAGAGAGTGATTAAAATATTTGGTTATGGCTGAATGGTCAACTATGTGGTACTTTCACGCTTTAAATGTGCAAAATAATAATAATAATAATCCCTTTATACCCTTTTGTCCTGCTTGAAGCTTCACTTCTGAAAAAGTGCATAGCCTACGTTCTTTTCTTTTTTCATTAAAAAGAAACAGCATGAGGGTGAGAAGATATTTATTATCATTATTATTTTAGGTGATCTATCTGTTTAAGAAAAGTGTCCTCGTGACTACTTGAAATCCTGTTTGACTGGTTTACACAAACCAGCAGGTATTGCATCACATGGGGATTTATTTTTCTTTTTAGGACTTTTTATATTGTTTGAAATCACCACATTTCCTTTTCTTGGAATCTGTATCAAATAGAATTCACTTCATATAAATCAAGCCTATACTGTAGCCTGTGTCCTTACTGTTTAAAAAGTAAAGTGAATGTGTTTGTGTCTGGGTGAAACATGACTAACCACTGACAAAGTATTTCGGTGTAACTTCCCCATAGCAGAATGACGCGATGGGCTTGACCCAAGGAGTTTGAGCTTCTGTGAAGTATCGACTCGGATCAAAGAAGGTTTTGTTTGATTTTAGTATCTGTATGGCGGTAATGATGTCCTGTCGTAAATACATCGCGCCTCTAGTGTTCTGTGCCCAGGTGGCCAGCTCGTTTTTTGACACTGCTCTCCAAATGGTGGTTAAAGAACGATGCGCAAACCCCGACAGAGACGCCGAGCAGAAAGCCATCACAAACTTCAACATGACCTTCAACATGGTGCTCAAATTCATGCCAATTGTGCCAGCGATCCTTCTGGCAAAGGTTGGAGACAGAGGTTACAGGAAGGTGCCAATAGTGGTTCCTCTGGTTGGATATTTCCTGTCCAGAGGTCTGCTCTTGCTGGATATCGTGCTGAACTGGCCTCTCCAGGTGCTGTACGCGGTGCCGGTGATCCACGGACTGTGCGGGGGCTTCGCGTCTTACTGGGCGGGAGTGATGGCGCTGGTGTCGGTGTGCTCCGGTGAGGACGAGCGCTCCGTGCGCATCATGAGGACCGAGCTGGTGTACGGAATCGCCGGGTTCATTGGTAGTTTGGCTTCTGGTCACTTATTTAACCTCTATACCGTAGATATCAAACAAGGAGCAATTTTATCTAGTTTCAGCGTGCTACTCTATTTTCTGTGCCTGCTCCATGCCGCATTTTTCCTGAAAGTCGATCTTTTCTCCGAGCTTGGAGAGAGGCAGGAGCGAGAGGAAAGTGTTGGGATCATAAACCACGAAGCCCGGGATAAAATTAACATCGCTTTGCTCTTCGTCAGTGGGATATTGTATGATATAGCAGTGGCTGGAGGAATGGAGATGTTGGGAGCGTATGTGCTCAAAGACCCCCTCAGCTGGGGCGCAACCGAGGTGGGCTACGGAAACGCGGCGGGATCTCTTCTCTTCATCACCAGTTTTGTAGGTGTGAAGATGTTCACAAGATGCTCTGTTAGAGATGAGAGCATGGTCATGATCGGGATGGTGTCTTTCGCAACTGGGATTTATTTCATGGCTTTTGTGACCACAACTCCGATGTACTTTTTGGGTAAGTTAGGCTATAACCAAAAATCCATAACCTATCTTCTTTTTTCTTTTTCTTTTTTTTTTTTTTTACTTAATGCTTGAACTTAAGGTTTTTTCATATATCCTTAAATGTACCTTAAATGTATTAAATATGACCATTAGCCTATGTGGCTAATTATTAACCAGACCCTGTTGACTTCCATCAATGAAAGCAATCAATAATGGTCGGGTAATGTACAATATCTGTTAACGATGCAGATGTTATGGTGCAAATATATATAAGTATATTAGCATTATTATTAGCATTACCTCGTGTTTTTTTTTTTTAAATGCTGTTTTGGGAAGTGTAAAAGCCCTTTCACACAAAAAGTGAAATGAATAAGCCTCAGGCTGAAGGAATGTAAATTCACATTAGTACAGTGGAGAGCAAACAAACAGCTGTTCTGCAATTCTGGATTACAATGAAGAATCGGACACAGGAGAACAGAGAAGGTGTAACACTTTTCAGTAATAAAAAAGAAAAAGAAACACAAATGTAATGTTATGTTTAAGTAATTCTTGCTTATTAATATGGTTGAAATGGATCAGTGGAGAGCTGTCAGTTAATAAATGCGACAGCAAAGTAACTGAAGTTACTTAGGTGAAAAAGTAACTCAGATATTTTATTTGTAAATTAAATAGTAATGTTACTTTACTTCACTAGTTAAAAGGTAATCTGATTATGTAACTTGCGTTACTTGTAATGCATTATCCACAACACTGTTTCTTACTATAGTAACTTAAATGAGTATTTAAACTGGAATATAAACCAGTGCATGGTTCCTCAAAGGAAGAATTTACAAGTCACTTTACTGATTTATAGTTGATTCATCTGAGGTTTTGTTCTTGTCTCCTTTAGCTCGTTCTGTCACTCTGTTTGCTCTGATTCCAATGCCCACCATTCGCTCGCTGCTGTCCAAACAGGTCAAGGGAACCTCGTATGGTAGGTGTCAGTTCTTTATTCTTTCCGTGCCCTAAACGAGATGTGCGTCTGTATATGGTGCTGCCAAAGACATTTTATGGAACACTAAAATTTCCTCAAAAGTAAACTTAGACTTCAGTTGACTTTTACACAATTTGCATGTTAGCTCATGCAGCTGTGCTGGAAAGCCTATCAGTATCTGGTGTATATACTCAGAAGTGTGAGCAAAACAAATCAAACAAAAAAAAAGAGAAATGAAACTCTGTGTCAGAGTATTCACAGGTGGGGGCCACATGAATATTAATGCTTTTGTTTGTTATCAAGAAGTAGCTTTATTGGCAAGTGTTAAATTACACTTCTGACCTGTGGTGCATTTCCCAAAAGTAACTATGTTAAAAAATTACATAATTACCAACAGAGTTCAACAGAACCCTAGTTAGCACTTAACAATTATTTTGGGAAATACGCTCCTGGTTGTTTTCTGGTAGTCATTGATTTGTTTTCGGTGTTTAATTACCCATGTAGGTCCTGTAATGTAGGTTAGAAAAGGTGCAGCATTCACTTTTATAAAGTAGTTTTGATCTCTTCGAGAGTGTTGCCCCTTTTCTGATTGACATGGCTTTTGATTTTTGGTTGCACCTCCTCTTTCATTGGTAGAGCCCCTCTTTTCAGTAATCTTTGTAACTACTGTTGTTAATCCTAGCTGTACAGTCAATGGTTGATGGGCTGGCTGAGGAGTTAGGATATGGTTTATCAAAAGGCAAGGGTCCAAGTACCAAACCCTGAGGCACTCCAGTGGATAGCAGATGCTACTTAAATACTCCCTCTCTAGAAGATACATTGTTGATTCTGCCCATGTGGTAGGACTCAGGCCTGTTAAGTGTTGTTCAAATAAAATCCTGTTCAGGGAGAGTGGACAGGTGAATTTTTAACCCTTGCTACAATTCAAGGCTGTGCAAGTATATCCAAGTATGTGCTAGGCTGTTCTAGACAAACTTTTTTGATCCACTTCAAATGTTGACTACTGTATGTGTGTGTGTGTGTGTGTGTGATTGTATATATGTATATATATATATATATATATATATATATATATATATATATATATATATATATATATACACATATACATATATCAGTATGAGTGTGTATCCCATCAGCCGACTACTGGAGTGCCTCAGGGTTCAGTGCTTGGCTCACATCTCTTCTTGGCCACTTGAACCAAACATTCACCTCTGACACTGTTGGCACTGACATTGTGTAACTCATATATAGTAGAGCTGAAATAATTGTGCATAATTGTGGTAGTGATAGGATGCCAAGCTGAACAAACAGTCTTTTGTTAAGAACTCATTAGTTTGATGAAGAACACCTTTTGTAATTTTCATGATTAGCTACCTTTCCTCCCATAGGCATTACCTTTGTCATGCTCCAGTTGTCCTTCAAACTTGCAAGCTTGGTCACCACACCCATCTACACAGTTATCTATCAGACCACACTTGACACATTCCCAGGGTTTGTCTTCACACTGTCCAGCATTTTCACCGTTCTTTCTATGATACCCATTAGGTAAGATGAGATTTCTGACACATTCGATAATATTCCATTCACCATTAAATTCTGAGAAAAGTTGGTCTTACATTTTTTGTTTGTTTATGTCTAGCATTGTAGGATGCCGCTCTGCAAGACATGGATATGAGAGAATTCAAGGGAACTGACAGCATCAGCCACACCAAAGGAGACACAAAGTGTCACAAATGGACTCGTTACTGAAATATGTTTCCTTGATAAAGGATTTAAAGGTTAACACTGGAGTTACAATTTAAGATATTATATCTTTCAGCTGACTAGAAGTCAGCTTGAATGAATAATATTATTAGATAGTGTTAACTACTGGAATAGATAATATTCATGATGCACTGTGGTTAAACTTAGCATTATTGGTAATGCAGTCTGTGTAGCATCATATTTGACAAGGTTTTTACACGTCTTTGTAAAAAATGCTGACAATCTTTAGATTTTAGATATTTTGATAGCAGCTTACAATTGGTACCATTAATTGACTACAATACTAAATATGAACTAAAAATAGAGAAAACGTTGAAAGTACAGTATAATAATCTTAATGTTAATTTCAACATTAGTACGATCAAAAGTTGTATCTGTTAATATTATTTAATGGACCTGAACTGACAAAGATCAGTTTTATTTTTATTAACCAGCAGACACAAAAACTTTAATATATGTATTGTTCATTTTAGTTAACGAATTAACTAATGTTAACTAATGGAATCTTCTCATAAAAATGTTAGCAATATTTCTTTATGCACTGTCTATTTGAAATGGATGACATCTTTTATCAATTTTTTATTGTACAGATTTAGCAATAAATCAAGTTATTTGTACATCTGGTGTATTCATATTAAACATACTTTTTTTTTTTGCACAATGTGTACAGGAAATACAATTATTATACAACTAATCATCTATCTATAATGCAGGCTGGAAGTCTATATAGTTTTTAGTATTTCTTGTGCAAAGGCACAAAAATACATTATAGAGAAAATAGATATTAGTTTATTCTAATTCATTTATGGCAATGGTCCAGTATTAAAATCAGGTAAAGAGTAACAGCATCAAACAACACTGTGCACATTATTCTTCCTTTTAAAGCACAGACTTTATATCCTATCAATTTAATGATAAACAATTTATGCTGAAGAGAAGCCAAATGAGCTTTAAAAAACATGACATGTATAAAACATACAAAGGGAATAAACATTTAATAAACTGCAAGTGATTCTCCTCACATGCTTAAGTTTAATTTGTCCATTTATACTTCACACCTGCTGGACTGATCTGTAAGTAAACTTGACACACTCATGCTACAGTTGTTTAATATTTGACAAAAAAAATTGTTTTACCATTAAGTACATAAAATAACACATTAATGGACCACAATTACCGCAGATTCTGCAGGCAGTCATTCGAAAGTCATATATTCTCTTTACATTTAACCTGTTGTTGTAAAAAAGAAAAAAGTGTATTTTATATCAGAATGTACAACATGCTTTAAAGCAACAAAAGTCATATAGCTGCCTTTGTAACAAAATAAAATATATTCAAATCAAATCATCTTAGAAATGAATAAGAGAAAAAAGTATAAGGATTTGATGAGTTAAACTTCGGGCCATGTATCTTCTCTAGACCCCATAAAAAAGGGCAAAGATAGACAGAAAAGAGCCTATGCTTCCAGACAGAAAATGTATTCTGGTGCCTCTGTTTTCTTAAAGAAAAGGCAATGAGATTTGCTCAAACACTGGAGGGCCAGATCTGATTTAACATACTGTATGACTGGTCTTTGCTACACTGATGGAGAACTCACTTAAAATGTCAAAATGATGCACACTGGGATCTCTAAATGACAGAACTGTGAGAGATGATCTGTTCATGAAGTCTGCTTTATATACTACCTCATATATGTTTCTTTTTTTTTTTTTATGTTTCATTCCATGGTGAATCTTACAAAATGTCTGGTCATTTAATATAAAGTGGAAAAAAAGTACAGAAAATGAAGCCTATGTTCAAAATAAAGCAAACTTTTTTCCCTGCAACTTATAACCCAAAACACAATTTTAAATAAAAATTATACATGCATAAAAAATAAATATATATGCTTTACATATCATACTAATTGGAACCAAAGTTATAATAATAAATAATAATAGTGATTAGAAAAGATAATCCAAAAATAAAAGTTCTGTTTATTTACATTGCTGGGTGAAATATCCCTTTAATAGACATGAAATAGGCTTCATTTTCTTAATGAAAAATATCATTTTGATTAGGAGCTGAAACAAAGGCCAGGCATTTCTACAGTTTTTGTGAGAAACACACAAAAACACGTTCAGAAACACGTTGCGTCAGGAATGTTGAATAGAAAGGTTTGGGTTGGTTTGGCAGCTATGATTCTACAATGTTTGAGCGGATTATTCATGTTCAAAAGTTTGGGGTCTGAAAATAGCAGCGTTACGGTTTTCAAAATTGATAATAATCGGAAAGTGTTTCTCAAGCAGCAAATCCTCATCTTAGACTGATTTCTGAAGATCATGTGACTCTGAAGACTGGAGCAATGATGCTGAAAATACAGCGTTTATAAATTACATTGTAACATGTATTCACACAGAAAACTGTTACCGGTATTTTAATTTGTAATATGTCACTATTTTTACTGTATTTCGATCTAATAAATGCAGCCTCGGTGAGCATAAAGAGACTTCTTTAAAAAATAAAAAAAACTTTCACTATCCTGCACTGCATAACCACATTAAACATGAGCAACTTAATAGATGTTCTTTGAATTTCAGAATGGATGTATATTATTGGAGATTAGCTGTTCTCCATTATTATCCCAGAGTTTGACAGGAAACGCCTCACATTACATTCACCTCACTTGACTAGTTGACCCAACCACAGTTCCTGCCCCATTAGCACAAGTACAAATCATTATGACACATCTTTAGTCATAAATATTTAATGAGGTCATGTATGGCTGGGTAAACATCCTTCATTTCAACGCAACATAACGAGGGAACGGCCGATCCAGGCAAGGCTTTTTGTACTCCAGGGAATCTTCTGGGGAAAAAAAACAAATCGAGATATCAAACTCTTTGGCAAGAGGAAAAACCGGACTCTTCATGACTCCACACGAACCAAAGAACAAAACACTGACGTCTCGGCTCCCTTGGACGGATCAGCATCAAAACACAAGCATTTACAAAAGAATAACTGGCAAACATCTCACTAAAAACGTCCTCCCCCTCTCTCTTCCTCACGAGCGTTCACAGTTTCTTCTGCAGTTCCAGTCCTGCAGATTCTCCTTCCCCCAAAAAAAGAAAGAACGAGAGAGAGAGAGGCAGTTGGATGGGCTTTAACAAATAAAGACACTTTACAAATGGATTCTCGGAGCTCGTTCGTTCCAGTAGCGTCCCGTCCCGTGAAAGCTCTGGTCCGAGTTCAGCCTGGATCCCGAGCCCTGGACCTCGCCGGTGGCCAGGAGAACGGCTGAAACACACGCTCAGCTCGTTTCGCCTTCTGCTTCCTGTTTGTCTTGTAACAGTGGAATGAGGGACTCCCATGCTGCAAGGCACTGTGGGACAGAAGCAACAGCAGGAAGTCAAGGAAGGTCAAAGCCAGCTTCTTCCACTTTTGCAGGGTCAGATTTCCCTGAGTGACATCTAGATTATGCACATTGTGATTTTGCTTTGAGACTATTTTCTTTACAAACAAATCAAAATACATCACTCCACATCACTCAAACTGCCAGCTGTCAGCCGCGCCACAAGGATGCGCTGTTTTCTTTCAAATCAAAGCACAAAAGGTATTCTCGTCACTTTATAACGTTACGATTGAAGCACTGATTGGCAGATGGACTACTCTGACGATGTCTTTCATATTTTTCTGGACTTTGACCGTGTAAGTTACTTGGCAGTCTATGGGACAGTCACAAGCCTCCCGGTTTTCATCCAAAATATCTTAAATTGTGTTTCAAAGATGAACAAAGCTTTTACGGGTTTGGAACGACATGGGAGTAAGTGATTAATGACTAAATGTTAATTCTGGGTGGAGTATCCCTTTAAATGTATCCTCAGATAAACTAACGGCAGAACATTGCCATTGAGACTTACCCATGATGAGTCCACAGCTGAATACAGGTGCTTCACTCGTTGGATGCGTCATTATAACGTTTGAATAGACCATACTATGCCGTTTGACAAACTATATTTTGTACAGATTTTATTTTGTATTGGCAAGTATTAATTATTTTGCCCAGGGAAAAACATTGGATTATGAAACAGATATGCAACTTATTGTCTCAATGCAGTTAATTAATAAACTATCTGTATCGGCCCTTTTCATGCTATTTCCAATATGCCGATGGCTTCAAAACTTTAAAAAATTGGCCAATAATTATCAACTGCCAATCCATCAGTATTAAGTTGCCAATGTTACTTTTAGCATTATTTACATACCATTATATTTATTATTTTGAATTGGCTTTTATTTTTATATTTTCAGATTCCATAAATTTAATTTGAGTACTTTTATGCATGCTCTAAAATTAAGCTTTAAAATTCTATTTCACCTGCTTAGCCTTGATTTCAGTTAACTTAGTAATTTTAGTCATTATAAACAGTAAACTTATTTTATTGTAATCAATTGCAAAGACAAAATTTCTAAGATTTGTATGTTTTTTTTTCATCTATTATTCATATTTTAATTCAGCTTTATTGTAATTAACAAAGACTTTTCTTTTCTTTTTTTTAATAGTTTTAGCTAATAACAACACTGATTGCCAAGATGCAAATAGTGAAATAAGTGAGCTTCTCTGACTCTTGCAGTACTAATGGTTCCTGGGCTCTTCCCGTTTGACAGTGGTGTCTGGAATTTAGCCACACTGTGTCAGTGTTTGACAAAACAGCAGGAATGAAATGTGTGTGAGTTTCAACAACAGCTGAGCATTTTCAGAGCAAGAATCACTCCAAGTACTCTATATACAATTTATATGATCACATCAACATTGAGTCAAACAGAACCCATTCATTTCCTAGAAAACATTTCAAGTTGTTGAACACAATTTTTCAGTTCACATTATTCTGAGGTAAAACGTTTGTCTTGATAGCCGGTCAAATTTTGTTCTTGCATAAAAATATAATAACATGCTCCGCCTCTAAAATGACAGATACAAGTTTCCACCTCCAACCACATTAGAAACTACGTTTTCCACTATTCCAGGAGGAGGAGAGTTTCTGACCTTCTCGTAGTACTGGATGTTTTTGTCGGCCATGCCCGTCAGCAGCTGTCTGAAGTCCTGTCGCTTGTTGTTCTCCCAGCGGTCCCAGTCGGCCTTCAGGTCGGCGTTGAAACACTCCACACGGTCCTGGCACTTCTCCACGTCGGTGGGCACCTGCAGGACAGAGATGTGTGGAGAACATCCACTCCAACCGGTTAACCAGTCTCCTCCAGCACATCTAACACACTTCAGTACTGGCCAATATGTAGAGGAGTCGGTTTCCTCATGGGAACAGATTGGTAGAAATGTAGCATTGCATCACTTTGTTTTGCAGTGAATGGGTGCCATCAGAATGAGAGTCCAAACAGCTGATAAAAACATCACAACATTCCACAGCACTCCAGTCCATCAGTTAATGTCTTGAGAAGCCAAAAGCTGCACGTTTTAATAAAAAAATCCAACATTAAGCCTTTGGTTTTTGGCTGAAATACATGAATCAGGAGAGAAATCTGCACAGATCAAGCACCGTTTACAAGAAAAACAGATCAAAACAGCTCTAATATGTGGCTGGATTTTGATGTGAGAGACAACAGAGATGGACTTTTTCACTGGAGGAAGTGTTTTGAATCACGGACTTATATTTTGATCATTAGTTTACAGTTAAAATGCTTTAATAATGGATCTGTTTCTTAAAAGCACACAGTGTTTGGCTTCACGAGACATTAACTGATGGACTGGAGTGCTGTGGATTATTGTGATGTTTCTATCAGCTGTTTGGACTCTCTTTCTGACGGCACCCATTCACTGCAGAGGTTCTATTGGTGAACAAGTGATATAATCATACATTTATCCAAAACTGATGAAGAAAGAAACTCATCTATATCTTGGATGGCCTGAGGATGAGAATAAATGTTCAGCAAATTTCAATTCCTCTAATAAACACAGCTCTAAAAGCCCTGCAAATCAGAGTTAGCGAACAAATGCAACTCACCGGGGTCTTTTTGTCCTCTCTGAACACGACTGCCTCCAGCTTGGTTTCATACTCGGCCTGAACTTGGTCTCTCTTCTTCAGCACATTCTGACAAACGACAAGAGGCAGATGTTACAGTTTCCATCCTCTGATTTCACTAACAAGTCTATGACTGGATAAAACTAATAGAACTGCTGTATTTTATGACGACCATGAAATGTGTTCAATGCGAGTCATGACACAAATATGAAAGCTATTAAAACACTTCCTGTTGCTTCCCAGAAATCCTGGATGTCTCTCTGTAATAAACCCACAGTGACTTGTGGGTGAAAGAAATATGATCATGTTGAACGGAAATGCTGAAAACATGAAGTCTGCGGGAAATTAAGACTTCAATAAATGACCCTGCTGAAGGGTGAGAGATACGACTGAAATCTCCGGCTTGTCACCCTGTTATTAATTGAACATCTCACATCTTGATATCACCACAAAACAAATTAATAACTCAAATAAACACATATTCATAATTAACAACAAATTAAAACTACTATGACCAACCTTAATCAATACCATGATTTTCTGTAAAGCTGTTTTGAAACGATGTTTGTGAAAAGTGCACTACAAATATATTTGACTTAACTTGACTTTAAAAGAAAAAACCAATGATCTAGTTGTTGAAATATGTTTGGGTTCTTTTAATTGTGTTATAATTTAAGCAGTTATGCAACTGTAGTCCTGGCAGTACTTTTAGAGAAGTTTTAAATACTTTTGCTGAATGTGTAGATGCGTCAAACTAAGACACAGAGGAAGTGATTTTATCTGTTGAGTTTGCATAAGAACATTTCCTCATAGCTGAATAATGCAACAATTATTTCTATCAGTAGTTCTGCCTTTGTTTTCCAGGATAAATATCTCACGAATTTTAAATACATACACCACTGTTCAAAAGCAGGGGGTCATCAAGGCTGCATTTATTTGATTAATACGACAGCAAAAACAGTAATATTGTGATAATATTTAAAAAAAAATTTTCCATGATAATTCAATGAAAAAAAATAAGTCTAATTTATTTCTGTGATCAAATGCTGATTTTCAGCATCATTCCTCCAGTCTTCAGTGTCACATGATCTTCAGAAATCACTCTAGTATGCTGACTTGCATAAAAACATTTCTGCTTATTATTCATGTTCAAAACAGCATTTTCTTTTTTTTTTTTGCATTGAAGAACAATCTTGAAATATGCGTAGCTTCCTTATTCAAAGTGTTTTCTTGCTTTAAGATAATCCTTAAAAAATAAGATTGTTTTTTTTAAGTTCAAAATTCACATCTAAAACGAGAAAAAGCTATTTGCCAGTGGGTTAATTTAAGAAAATGCAATTCAGAAACACAATTCAAAACGGAAATGGAAAAAGAATTAAGAAACATAGAGTGAAGATAAAACGGTGTTGAAAGACACCACGCTGCATCATGCAGAGCAATTACAGTGTTTCAGCATAAAACAGCTGCTTCTAATATAATATAAACATCAAAATGACATTATTATGAGACCTTTCTTGTATTATTTCTTGAAACTACTGAACACTCCAAATTGCACAAACAGTAAATGAACATTGGCTCAGTATTGGTAGAATAAGCAGTCAGAAAAAAACTACAAACCATTACATTCCCTCTGCAAACAGTCAGAAAGGAAGTGAAACGTTCGGCATACGAGCTGTTTCCCAATGACATCAATTCTTTCCCAGCAGACAGATGAGGGAAACTCTGCTGGTTGCTCCATATTAAAGGGTCAGTTCACCCAAAAATGAAAATGAGACTGCGTTTTACTTACCCCCGAGGCATCCTAAGTGTATATGACTTTCTTCTTCCAGACTAGAAGCTAGATTCAAGTGATTATTACGTTTTAAATATGGATATTTTTCTTACAAAAATGCATCAAGTCGCTACAGTAGGCCGTGTGAGACCTCTTTTGGACTGATGCAACACCCGATGACTGCAAAGATAGAGCTTGAAAGATCAAAGACTATTGTGAATATAACTCTGACTGGATTCGTCTGAAAGAAGAAAGACATATACACCTAGGATGCCTCGGGGGTGAGTAAAACGCAGTCTCATTTTAATTTTTGGGTGAACTGTCCCTTTAATGCGGAATCAAATTAAAATCAGATGAAAAGGGGAAGAAATGAGTAAAAAGCTCAGCTGAAAGCCGCTCACCTTCATGGACTCAATGTACAGGACGTATTCTCTGAGCACAGGGAGAAAGTCTTCACTCATGTCCTCCGTGAGCTCCTCCAGAGCACTGGAGCAGTTCGACACGCACCCCGACACCCCCTCCAGAGGATCATGGAGGTCCTCCTCAAAAGACGACCAGGAGGAGTAGACCGGCCCGTACTCTCTCAACTCCATCAGGAACTCTGACACACAGAAACAATGAAGAAGACCACTGTATTCTACTTTTTGGTAGCATTTATTTTTACAGCCAAATTCCACAAATTTTTTCTGATTATGGTATTTTTGTGATTTGTCAGGATTTGTGGTGAATAGAATGTTTAGAAAAGCGTTTATTTGAAACATGTTTTATATGAAATAGAAATGTCTTTACTGTCACTTAGGTTTAATGCACCCTTGCTGAATTAAAGTATTAATTTCTCTTAAAAATATTAAGATGTAGAAGTTTAGTCCATTGAGATCAGAATGCAAGTAAAAGCACTGGAGAGCTGTTTTATAGTAGAAATTGAAGCGTAATTATAACTGAATGTGACACTGACATGGTTTTTTTTAATGTTTTAGGGGCCATTCACACAGAACACGTATTTGCGTCTGAAAACCCCAAAATGTAGCACTTTAGGAAAAATTTTTTTTAATGTTCAGCACAGATTGTCTCCTCAGCCATGTCTGCTGTCAAATAAAACAGTTGCCATGCCAACTTACTACTGTAAACAAAAGCTCAAACGCTTGCCCCATCTCCGGGGTCTTCTGATTGGCCAAAGATTTTGGATCTGACATCGATGAGCAATGTTGCATTTAAAAATTACAATTATTTTAACTTATCACGGTGACTTAAAAACATGGCACTCGACGGTCATACATGTAAGCGTTTGCATAGAAAAATCATGAAAAACTAGTCGATTGGAATAGAAAAACATGTTCTGAGTGAACGGCCTTAAAAGCTGCTTGCTTTAAAGCAATCTACTGTATAAAGTGCTTTATAAATAAATGTGGCGTGACTTTGCTTGAGTGCGGAACTGCAGAGCTTCTGTATACATATACACATTGTTATGGTCAGATGCTTTCTTAACTGCTGTTTTCTCACAACTGGCATTTTTGCTGAGCGTTTATTTTGTTTTTTAGTGGAGAACGGACAGCACATGTTTATATATTCATTCTTAACACCACTCTCAGGAGCTCAGGCGTTTAAAAGCTTCTTTTAAACGCCAGGTGGGATGTTCTTTACCTGACTGCTCTTTGATGATTCTCTGTGCTATCCTGTCAATGGTGCCCAGTTTCGGTGTGAACAAGTCCAGATAGTCGCCCATGGCAGCAAACTCCGCCGGCCGTGCCCTCGGTTTATAACCACCCGTCACAAACTTCACAGATTCCCCCATTTTAGTCAGAAGAGCCAGGCCTTGACGCTTATTCAAGTCCTGAAAGTCAAGCACACAGCACATCAATTCTGTCTCACGGCCAAGAAATCCCTGCCAAACCCAATGAAATCCCACTGTGTTTCTGGAACAAGCTTTCCATGCTGGAACATATAGCCTGCTAGCAACATATTGCATATGCTCAATGTTGTCAGGCTACTCTCAAAAGGACATCTGGTTCTGGTCATAAACCGCTAGTAAGGATTTCCAGAATTGGCAAATGGCAATCCAACACATGACCGGTACAAAATGTGAGAAACTATACAAACATGAAGCATGAAATATTCATAATTCCTGTAAACTCATGAGTTGTGTTTCCAAATTTAATTTCCAAATTATTTTAATTTATAAAGTCAGTTTGGACTCTGGAAATATGTTCACAAAAGTATTTAGTAACCTTACATTTATTAATTTAGCAGATGCTTTTATCCAAAGCGACTTACAGTAAAGGAATACAATAAGTGATCCATCATAAAGCAGCAAATAAATGCGGGAAGTCAAGTTCTTTTGTTGTTGTTGTTTTTTAAGATGAAGTCAAATGGTGACGAAAAAGATTTGTTTTCAGGTGTCGCTTGAAAACTGTCAGTGATTCAACATTCCGGATGGGTTGGGAAGTTCATTCCACCAGCCAGGAACGGTGAACGAAAATGTTCTGGAAAGTGATTTTGAGCCTCTGTGATGGTACCATGAGGTGTCACTCAACCAGGAGCCAGTGCAGAGAGATGAAGAGAGGTGTGACATGAAGACCAGTCATGCCGCTACATTCTGAATCATTTGTAGAGGTTTGATTGTGCATGATGGAAGTCCAGCTACAAGAGCATTGCAGTAGTCCAGCCTAGAAATGACAACGGCCAGGACAAGAAGTTGTTGAGCATGCTCCGTTAGGAAGGGCCTGATCTTTCTGATGTTGTGCAGTGCAAACCTGCAAGATTGAGCAGTTTTTGCAATGTGGTCTTTGACAGTCAGCTGGTCATCAAAGATTACACCAAGATTTATGACCAAGCTTGATGGGGTTATTATTAATGAACCTTACTGGATGGAGAAATCATGCTGTAGAGTTGGGAGTGGCAGGGAAGACAAGAAGCTTGAGCTGTAGGTGATGATCTTTCTTCCATGCTGAGATGTCTGCCAGGCAGCCTGAGATCCTTGCAATGGTAGGAGAAGCCTGATGTAGTGTATATGGAGAAGAGGAGGGGTCCTAGAACAGATCCCTGAGGAGCTCCAGTGAGCAACTGATGTGATACCCAGTGATGAGAGGGCGGACAGGAGCATTTGATGATTCACAGTGTCAAAAGAGGCGGATAGATTCAGCAAAATAAGAAATTGATGATTTGGAATCAGCTTTTGCTATCCGCAAGGCTTAAGTGACAGAGTAGCGCTGTCTTAGTTGAATGTCCACTTCTGAAGCCTGACTGGTTAGCGTCAAGTTGGTGATTCTGTTAAAGAAATGCCGATACCTGGTTGAAAACCACTCATATTCAAGTGTTTTTGCTATGAATGGAAGGAGAGAGATGGGTCTGTAGCAATTTGTAAGTGAAGTGATTAATGTAAGTTGAGCAAGGGGTTACCCAAGCCTGCTTGAATGCAGCGGGGAAAGTGCCTATGAGGAGAGATATGTTGATGATGTGTTTGAGTGCTGTTATGAGTGTAGGGGAGATTGCTTGGAGAAGTTGTGAGGGGATTGGGTCTAGAGAGCATGTTATAGGATGGCTGGAGAAGAGACGTTTCGATACATCTGCCTTAGTGAGGGGAGGAGCAGAGGAGGAGGAGGAGAGGGGAGTTTTATCAGTAGATGTGGTTGGTTTGAATCCCTGTGTCTGGAGCTGAGAACTGACTGCTGATTGTTCTAGTTTTGTTTGTGAAGAATGTGGCAAAGTCATCTGCTTTTAAGGAGGTGGAGGGGGTGGTGGAGGATGACATAGGAGAGAATTGAAGAGAATATGCGTGTCAGAACTGGTGTTGACCTTGTTGTGGAGATATGAAGCCTTGGGAGTATGGACTTGCAAGCAAAGACTGATATATACTCAGGTCTGACAGGTCTTTTGATTTGCGGCATTTTTTCTCTGCTGCCCTGAGTTTGGACCGATGCTCATGAAGAACATCGGATAACCAGTGGTTAAAGAACAGAGGTTTTGTCTAAAGTTAACAGATAGAGTGGTTGGTGACTCACAGGTAACAAGATGTAGGTTAAATGTTGTGAAGAAGTGGTCAGAGGTGTTGGGGTAATCCAGCTCTGTCTATAATATGCATTTAGAAAACAGATAGTGTGAATGTTTAATTTCATGCGGACTTTAAAGCACTGACCTTTGCTGAGAGAAATGCATTGAAGTGCTCGTTAAAAGAAAGCACAGGATGGTCTGCTACACGTTTGAGGAACTTGTCTAGTGCCTTTCTCCTGGTCTCCACAAACTCCTCTGAGAAACGGTCCACAACGCCCTTCATGACAAACTTCTCAGGCAAAGGCTAAACGATTGCAGAAAGGAGACAACAACAAACAGAGCACATTGCATGGTCTGAAATAGCAGATTTTGCTTAATCTTGGATGAAATATCAATGATTGGAGCAAAAACGATATCCACATTATTAAATGCCTTGTTACATAACAACTAATTGTACTAATGTGCAGATGCATTAAAACTAGTGGTTCTGAGAGCAGTGCGGTGAAGGCTCTTCCTCTACCTACTGGAATAAGATGGGTGGGTTGGCTTTCCTCTAATTTGTTCCTCAGCCAGTCGAAGTCCTGGTAGCGTCGCCTTACCAAGTACTCAGGCAGGTCAAACTCTGTTCTGGAGGTCTGTAGGACACACAGAAACAAACACAGGTATAACTTACCTAACAATAACTTTTTTTTTATTCAGCAAGGATGCATTAAATTGGTGAAAAGTGACTATTTATAATGTTACAAAACATTTCAAATAAATGCTGTTCTTCTGAACTTTCTATTCATCAAAGAAATCTTAAAATGTGTCAACGTTTTCATAAAAATATGAAGAGGCACTACCATTTTTAATTTGATAACCATAAATGTATCTTGAGCAGCAAATCAGAGCATATTAGAATGATTTCTGAAGATTGTGACTCTGAAGACTGGAGCAATGATGCTAAAAATACAGCTTTGCATTGCAGAAATAAATGTTATTTTGAAATATATTCACATAGAAAACAGTTTAAATGAAAATAATATTTCACAATAGTACTGTTTTAGTGCATTTTAAACAAATGAATACAGCCTTAGTGAGCAGAAGAGACTTCTTTCAAAATCATTAAAAAGGTGGTAGTCACTAGTGACCACGAACTTCCTGTGGCTCACTTCCTGTGGCTCGGTGGTAGAGCACAGCGTTAGAAGCCAAAATGTTGTGGGTTTAATTCCCAGGGAAACACACATACTGATATAAAAATGTATAGCCTGGATTAAAAAGTCTGCCAAATGCATAAATGTAAAGGTTCTGAATGACAGTGTAAAATAATAAAGTGTATTACTACAGTAAAGGATGACAGGATCACACACACAGTTAAGAAATGACTCAGTGGTGGTCAGACATATTTTGTGTCTTATAAAAGGTTCCCACACTGTCAGACCGATGAACTCCAATTATTAAATTATTTAAAACAAAAACAAAACTTAAAAAAAGAAAACAAATATTTGAAATGTTGTATTGGCATTTTACTGAGAAATAAATTGAAATAAAAGTTGAAGATCTAACTTTTCTAAATCTGAAATAAAACTAAATGAATGATAATTAAAGTATAACATTAAAGGCTCATTCGAAATATGCATTAATGCTATGATATTATATAAATCAACCTGCAACAATTCTTTCAGCCATGATATATCACTGTATTATTTTGACTATGATCTCAACCTGGTTTCTTTCACAATCCACAAAAAACCCAGCAATGAGTTTCCCAAGGGCTGATGGGAAATAACTCTCAGATGAATTGCGTCCATGCTGTGATTGGCTGTTTTTAATTAGCACCTTTTAATGAGGATGTTACAGATCTCATGTGAGCAAACACCCGCCGCAAGAGCTAAACTACAGCACAGAGAAAAGCTGACCTCTTGAAAATAAACTAATCTAAATACCAAAAACTAATGAGGCATTTCAGCAGCCACAGAGCAGTTAAACTGGATCAAACTGAGGGTTAGGGATTTACCACGAAGACACAATCACCCTATGAAATCTGTCTAAAGAGGCTCATTATCCTTCAGATATCTGTCTGTTTAAATAACAACTTTATATGATTGCACAAATAATAACAGCATCTCATTGTCAGTGATGTCTGTGAGCTTTGCCCTCTGACCTTTGTGCAGACTCTGTAGGTGATGTATGTCTCCATAGTAGACACGTGTTTCTTGGGGTCGTCTACGGTCACAAACAGATCTCGTGTTTCTCCGTCCAGATCGTCATCGAGCTGTAGTCGGTTCAGCAGAGACGAAGAGGAGGCGGGGCTTGATGTGTCTACTGGAGTCCCATTGGGCAGGATCAGGTCCTGGGGGCGGGAGTAACAAAAAGTCATAAAAAAGACATTTACAGTCAGAATGTCACAGAATTTGTCAAATTTTAGATGGATAAATCAAAAGTAGGTCAATGCACTTAAATCAAAATGTGATATGGACTATAAATCTAAGAATGTTAAGCCATAAATATGAAAAATATGAATCCTGCATGTTCTGTGTGTCTGTGTGTGAATTAATGGCACGGACGAGCGGTTTTGTGTACTACACACATACTGAAGCGTGTGACGCTCGCTGTGTTTTCAGCCTCAACACACGAGTACATAAACACATCAACATGAACATCAACATCTTCTCCAGTATTTCACAGTTAAACTATCTCATGTCATATACTAAAAGGAACCTAAAGGTCTTCACAGCAACTCGTCAAAATAAAAGTTCAGTTTAACTTGAAGAAACCGTGACAGAAATAATACTTAATGTAATGATAGTAGTACTAAATAAAATTATTATTAAAGCATTATTTGTACAGGAATATTTACCAAAAAAAAAGTATTGACCAAACTTTATTTAGCAGAAGAATGTAAATACACAACAGTATTTCAGGGAAAAAATAAATCCATTATTTAGAGATGCTTTTAGTTATTAATATTTCCTGAAATTATTAAAATGGAATCCAACAGAAAAATTTACAGAAAATTTTATTTTGTCAACAACAACAACAACAACAAAAAGTAGAAAAAAAAAAAAACATTTCATTCTCTGTTAGAAATCTTATAATGGGCCAATAATCTAAACACAAACCTCAAAAACAACACAGAAATGGGTCACTGAGCACAAAACCAAGCTTCTGCTATAGCCACTCCAGTCCTCTGACCTGACCCCTACAGAACATGAGAGGAGTGAACTGAAGAAGCACCAACATGGAGCTGGGAATCTAAAGGGTCTGGAGTAATTCTGGATGAAGGAGCGGTCTCTGATCTCTTGTGAGGTGTTTTCTAACCTCATCAGGCATTATAGGAGAAAATGTAGACCTGTTAAACTGGCAAATTGAGGTTTCAAAAAAGATTGAATAAAAGGGTGCCAATAATTGTGGCCAATGTGTATTAAAAAAAAACATTTATTTCATAATGATCTTTCCCCCCATTTTAAATTCTTATTATCCAATGAAAGGATAAATTTTTGTGATTTCTTTTAATAAAAGATCAAAAGGATTAACAATGCAGACGAATTTTCACAGCCTTCTTTGATCATATTTACCAAGGGGGCTGATATTTTTGGCCACGACTGTGTAATATATATATATATATATATATATATATATATATATATTAAATTTAAATAAAATTAAATGTATGCATTTAGCAGACGGTTTTATCCAAAGCGACTTACAGTCCATTCAGGCTATCAATTTTTACATATCATATATATATTTTTTTTTTTTTTACACTATCTTACCATTACACATTTTTACATATATGTGCGTGTGGAAGACTTTCTATGCTTAAATGTTAATAAACTCTAAACTAATTTGAGTTTGTAGGAAACCTGCAGCAAAATGTAGGAATTACTAACATCCTCACATTCAGATCCAGCTTTTAGGAAACTGTGACAGCTTTTTCCTGATCACATGCCCACTTGTGAGAGCTAAAACATGTGCGCTGACCTTCTTTTTGCTGAACAGCAGAGTAAAGACATGAATGGACACGATAAAGAACCGGGCAACAACCCATCATCTTTATCACTACAGGGTTTGTTTCTGCTCTCAGTATCCTTCAGACACTTCACTGCATCCGAAAACAGTCCTTTATCTTAAACATGAACAAACATGGTTTCATTACCAAGCAGCGGTTCTCAAAACTCAAACACAGTTAGCTGTACAGACATTAGACATAAAACCAGAGGAAAACCATCAAATTCACTCATTCAAGACTAAACTTATGCATTGTTCTTCACCTCAATGTCCTCCAGAACCGAACAACTTTACGTATTCGCCAGAGTTCAGCAGTCACACACAGGCTAATTCATTCTTGACTCCAAGATACCAGTCATACGTTTCCAACCGATATAAATCACAGGAACCTCTCCCCGAAGGAAAGGGAGTAAAGAAAGCCCAAGCTTCTGGGTTTGCTCAAATACTTGCTCTGATGCATCTTAATAAATTTGCAAATTTCCAATAATATTGATAATAATACACTTACTGGCAAAAATGCCATCGGAATAAACAAGTACAGAAAAAGCCTTACATTCGCTAATAATGAAGTAGAGATAGAATTAAAACCATATAATATTATTATTATTAAAACAGCCATTTTAATATGAAGTGAACAACAAGCATTCGCAGCATTTACAATCAATTATCATATTCCATTAATAGAGAAAACACAGTGCAACGGCAACAATACATTTATGAGCAGCGACTCGAAAACAACCCTTCTGCGTCATCACGAGTAAACACAAGAAACTGTTCATTTAGCAGCTGTACCAAGCTCAACACAGCTCTATTGTCCAGACATGTCTGACCTCACACACTGCACAGCAGCCATCTGAGATTACTCTTTACACACTCTCACTACTATTCACTCACAGCAACCTGGCACCATGTGTTAAGAAGCACTCATATTAGAAAAAAAAATTCCTGTGTGATTTGTGCTACATTTAAGTCTAAATGTGTGCTTTATTTACCGTAATTCCTCTAAGTCTTAAAGGACTAGTTCACCTAGAAATGAAAATCAGACCTCAGATCATCCAAAATACAGATGAATTTGTTTCTTCATCAGAACAGATTTGGAGAAATTAAAGCATCACATCACTGCAAGAAATTAACTGATGGACTGGAGCGCTGTGGGTTATCATGCCGTCTTTATCAGCTGTTGTGACTCTCATTCTGACGGCACCCATTCACTTCCATTGGAGAGACAGAGATGCAGTGCTCCAAATCTGATGACAAACTCAGATGAGCTGAGGGTGAGGAAGATTTCAGCTATTTGCATTTTGGGGTGGACTATTACTTAAGTTTTATTTCCATTTTCTATTCACACATAAATAGTATAAATAAATATAGATATATAAAGGATAAATAAACATCAATATGTGCAACACTGATCAGTATTTATAACAATTCAAAACGGAGAGATCACATACGTATAAAACCATTTCACTTTAGCCAAACCTTTCAAATTTTTAGATTTAACACAAAATGCTTCCATGTCTCATTATTCTGAGCGCTGCCCAGCTGGAGAGCGCCTCTAGCCGCAGCCGGAGCTCACCTTGTCCGCGGCGCGGCCGGGGCTCAGCGCGCTCTCCTCGGCGGACAGAGGGTGGCACATGTCCTGGATGGACTTCTGTCCGGAGGAGGCCAGTGATCGGGGGGCTCCGGCACTCATCGCGCTGATCGGCTCTGATCGCGCAGGGGTTTTGATTTCACAACCGCACGATCCGACACTGCAAACATCTGTCAGAAGCGGAACTACGCATGTCAGCTGACTCTCAGAGGAGACGCGCACTTCCGGATAAACAGCGCCTCTTTTCAAAGTAAAAGTCGTTCCTCGGGTTTTTTTTTTTTAAGTCTTAAGATAAACTGAGTAATCAAATATTCATCCCTGATATCGGGTTTTCCCAGTTTCACTGGTTTGTATCCAAGGTCATATTCGTTGTTCTGTACATTGTTCCCTGAAATGAAAATAGAAACTGTGAATCTATAAACAAAGCCGTCGAAACGCCGCAGTCTGCTGCTCCAAACGATGTAATTGCAACGAAAACTACTAAATGTAATCAAACAGCGTTAAATATGAAGGTTGTGTAAAGTCATATGGAATTGTTGTTTTGCCTTTAATTTAGAAGAGCATGCATAACAAAATGTATCAAACAACGAACCTTCATTATAAAACTGACCCGAGATCAGTGAAAACCACACGGTTTACCGGATCAACACCATCTAGCAGCAAAACAACAGGATTTTGAAATGTTCGTTTTGTTATTATTGAATAAGAATTAGCATTGTAAATAAATACAGGTTAGTACACACACACATATATACATACAAACACACAAAAATAAAACCGCAAAAAAAGAGTAAACACAAGTAAAAAAAATAATAATAATAATAAAATAATAGTAAAATGTGAGACAAACTAATAAATAATGTTGTTTTTGTTTGCTAAGATCACGTGACCAGGGGCCGTTTCACTAAGGAGGTTCAACCAACTGTGAGTTTAAACTTAAACTCTGAGTTGACTTACCCTGAGATGGGAAACTCTGAGTTTTCTGTTACAGAACAGCTGAAATTAGTTAGTTTAATCGAATCTAAATTGACTGACTCTGAGTTAAGCGCGTGCACCACAACTATAACAGCTCCCGCCAAAAAGCCATCTACATACTTCAGACTTGATACAAATGTAATTCTTATCAGTGTTATAATATCACAGGTTAAAACTGGCAGAACTTATAATAGCTAATCATTTTATGTTATCTCATGAGCAAAAAATATATATATAAAATAATAATAATAATAATATTAAAAGTGCATTTTTCTTTTTCTACAAATGATCTGCCAATAGAGTAAGAAAAATACGGCAGTGGCTATTTACACTAAGTGGAATTAACATAGTTTCTTAGTGATAGATCCTATTTACAGTAGGCTAAGTGCAAGTAGCTCTAGATGCTATTTACAGATAAACTGAACAGTGAAAATCGTGTTACATTCTATTTACCATGTAAAAGTAGCAGTTCTTTGCAACAGGCTGAGTGTAAATAATAATTAGAGGCTAGTAATACTTTATACTGGCAGATACATACTAGGCCCATTTGCACCTCAGTATTGTTATACATTAACAGGATGCAATAATAACAGATTATAAATGATCATGTTTATTACAATTATAAATAGTTGTATCATTATTAAACACTTATTAGGCACATTACTTCCACTCTTAGAACATTTTGTTAATTTTTATTGAAAATAAATTCTAATGTGACATGTGATGGGAAAAGTGAGAAGAACAAGCTCTGCAAAAGCTGGACTCTAACCCAATCAATCACAGATGTTGTATTTAATCTTATGTGCCACCCAGGAAACAAGACTAAGTATCTTATATAATTTTCTTATATAGAAAATCGATCTTTATTGTATTCATCTTTTATATTTGTACTTGGGGGGGGGGGGGGGAAGGAAGAAAATACACTTAGTAAGAAGAGCATTTTTCCAGCATTCATTAATGAAGTGTTTAAAAATACTGGTCTTGACAAACCTCCCGTTCTGAAACAGAAAACCTACAGTTTCCCTCATTTCAGGGTTAACATACTCAGAGTTTTCACTTAACGTCCTTTGTGAAACAGGCCCCGGGCGGTTTCTGAACCAATGCTTAGAAACAAAGATTCAAAAATGATTCGAAGCCTCATGAATACTCGAAAGCGGCTCTCGGTGATCCCTGGAGCCACCGCTGGGGGCAGTAGAGCGCTGCCGGGGCTCACCGCTGGGGGCAGTAGAGCGCTGCCGGGGCTCACCGCTGGGGGGCAGTAGAGCGCTGCCGGGGCTCTGCTTGAGATCAAAACGGAAGAAGACTCACTCCGTCCATGTGCGCTTCGAGCAGCGGTGAGGGTCGAAGATTGGCAGCAACAAGGTATATTTTAGGCTTTTATAAATCAAATGTGGATAATATTTTAGAACTAGCTTTTACAAACTGATTTATAGATTAATCCAACTAAGTGTTATATCGAAAGACGGAAGATTTGAACTGACCCAATGATTAAACACACTACCCATCTGACCCTGATCTCAGGGGAACGATTATTTACTCTTATATGAGGGTCAGAATAATGTTTTGTCATAATTCTGGCAAAAGTTGAGCTGTTCCTTTAACATTTCCTTCCTTGTTCTTTCTTTCGTTTCAGTCGAAGTGGACGAGACCGGAGTCACGTGTAGGATTCATCACAGCACGTGTTCTGTTGGTGTGATTAGTTATTAATAATGAGATCTGGGGAATAACTTGTTCTCGTCTGTTATGGTGTGAGACTTACATTTTGTAGTTCTGTTCTGTGAAATCCAATAAATGTTTTTTTTTTCAACAGTCATTCTGTTACTTGGTTACTCGGATGCTTCATCCAATCGTGGGAAAACCTGAAAATATTGTCTAGTTTTAATAGTTTTAGTGTTGTGACTCTTTATGTTTTCTAAAAACTCCTAATGAGTTTGCGAGCTAAATATGTATTAAAGCATCACAACATCGTGTGGAGTATAATTACTACAGTAATAACGATGGACCCATGGAGAACTTGGACAAAGAAATGAGTCGAATAGAGCTCAAAGAGTATTAGCCAGAGGATCTGAATGAGTGTGATCACTTGTGATGAATCTTATTTTGTGTTGAAGATATCTCAAGATAACCAATGTGGTGCATCTCAAGAAAAAATATCTTTAAAGTAAAATTAATTAAATTTCTTTCCTTGATGGGACGTTACCCAAAATTAATATCATACGCAATACAAAAACTTTTTATAAAACCCATATTAAAGATTGTTTTTCAGTCCAATTCTAATGTTTAATCGAACAAACCCCCGCACGTTGGCGGATCGGGCGCTTCCTCCAGAGCAGCAGGCGGCGCTGCGCAGCTTCACACAACAGCAGAAGAAGAGTCCTGCGTGATGGGCACGCGCTCGAAGCCGAGAAACAACAGTCATTTACAATATTGGCGTTTTCTTACATTGTTTTTAACGGTTTGTGTATTTGCTGTGTTTATTTTCAAACTCGGTAAATGCAATTGATCCCCTGTAAAGACCTTGTCTCAGAGGAGCACCAGGACAAGACCACAGGAAACAGATGATTCTTCTGCACAATCTGACTTTGCTGCAGCCTGGAATTGAACTACTGGTTTCGTCTGGTCAGAGGAGAACTGGCCCCCAACTGAGCCTGGTTTCTCCCAAGGTTTTTTTCTCCATTCTGTCACCGATGGAGTTTCGGTTCCTTGCCGCTGTCGCCTCTGGCTTGCTTAGTTGGGGTCACTTCATCTACAGCGATATCATTGACTTGATTGCAAATTAAAACACACTATTTCAACTGAACAGAGATGACATAACTGAATTCAATGATGAACTGCCTTTAACTATCATTTTGCATTATTGAGACACTGTTTTCCAAATGAATGTTGTTCAGTGCTTTGGCGCAATGTATTTTGTTTAAAGCACTATATAAATAAAGGTGATTGATTGATTGATTGATTGAATTGGGGTTATTAATCTGTTTAAAGAGCCACGTGTAATGGCATTATAAAAGCATCGATTATAGTCATTTATCTTTGCAGTTTCTTAATATTTTTATTCAAAGATCAGGATAGGACAAGAAGACATGTTTTTAAAGATGATGACCGACCTCTGACAGCTATCAATAAACCAAATATGCTTCCAAAATTATCTACATGATTAAATTCTTTAAATATTAGTCCACAACATTTATTATTTTATTTATTTTTTAGTGTTGATGCTTTTTTTTTTTTTTTTTATACTTTTTAGCAAAATGTAATTTTGGTCCTGTGTTTGTCTGTTTTTGTTGTTGTTTATTATATCTGTTGTTGTTAACTATGTCTTAGTTAAGTAAAGTCTCATACACATTTTTTACTCCTCTGGACATAAAGCTGCATGGTTAAAAATAAATGAAGAATTCCAAAAAAAAAAAATAAACAAGAATGAAATATCAGAGGTAAGTAAATATTAAAGAGGAAAGTCACGTGAGTTTTGTGATGTGATCAAACTAGATATCAAGATGTCATTTCTGTCTGCTCTCGGAGGCCAAGAATATCTATTAAATTCATTCTTTCAGATGCTCAAAATGACCAGAGCGGTCGAAACAGGGAGAGAGCATGTGGAGCAAAATAAAATCTGAAAGTGATTTGTGTGAAATCATGTGTGAATCCCAAATGATCACATGCCAAAACCAAAAGGAGAAAAGAAGCATATTTGTAGCCCATAAGAGTTTTCTATTAATGTATTAAATTAGTGACATGCTTCAAGCATAATTTTCCTCCCAGATTCTCATGACTGTATTTCTTCTTGACATTGTTTGTTACTGTAATACAGTACATCAACGTGTTGATGATACATATCATTGTGTAAGAACATACTGACGTGTTGCTTTCCCTTTATATATCTTACATTTTCTTTAAAAGGTCTTAAATCTACCTTCATAAAACCTGTAGAAACCCTGCACCCATTTTTCACACTGGCATAATAAGAGCAAAGCATTTCTTCTTCTTCAAGGTGGAAGACTAAACATCGTGAGTTTCCCGAGGCTAAAGACTGTTGTTATGTGTTATGACCCCGTGAGAGTCTCCTGCTGGACAATACACCCAGAAACAAGACGTGACCCTGATTCACTGTCACTGATACTCACCCGTCTTTCATCTGCTCTGTAATACGAGGAGATAACTTTAATAACTTGTACAATATGTTGGATTAGCGCTGATGTGGTTGTGTTCAATTAAATGCAACCCCTTTGCCACATTGTAAATAGTACTTGTTTGGCTATGTGTTGAATAAATCATAAAATCATGTCTTTTTTTGGTGGTGGGGGGGGGTAGTTCACTTGGTACCACTGTTGAGTTTTGAATGTATCTGAATGTCAGTATTTGGTGACACCAACAGCAGGAAAAGCAGAATGCTTGGGATGATATTTGATTACATTTAGTTATGAACAGCCGTGAATCATGTTTCACTGTCTGTTCAACTGTAATGAAGCATTTCAGATTATATCATTTTTGTTTTTAACCCAAATTCACAATGTTGTGATGCTACTGTGTCCAGTTCTGTAAAGGCACTTATGTTAAAGGCTCTTTAAAGAGTAATAAAAATGTTCAAAATGTATTTTCAAAAACTCATCTGCTCTTAAAACGTCTAATAGTAAATGTGTTATTCAGTGTCCCTAAAATGCACAATAGCTGAATAAAATACATAGGCTGTTTTAGCATTGAACATTAATGGAGCAACAGATTTTGTATGAAAACAAATCATTCAAGTCATTTATTTTGTTTAAAAATCTTATAAATGAATGAGGAGATACAAATACTTCAGCTAAAATAATGTTGTTTTTTTATGTCTACTTTAATATTTGTTTAAAACAAACCCTTTAGCATGGTTCGTACTATTTAATGCTTATTTTGAAAAATATGTTAAAAAAATGTTTGTTCAATAGATATACTGTAATTAAAACACACACTCACACAAATGCATTGTAATTTAATTAAGAAAGATTTGCTTGAAACATGTTAGCATCATGCTACATACTAATCATGTTAGAAACATTAAAAACAAGCTAACAACAAACTAATCATGCTAGAAACATGCTAGTCATTTTAGAAACAGGTTAGTAACATGTAAAGTTGCAGCAGCAAGAGTTCTTACTAGAACCAGCAAGTATGACCATATTAGCCCGGTCCTGTCCACACTGCACTGGCTCCCTATCAATCATCATATAGATTTTAAAATATTGCTTATTACTTATAAAGCCCTTAATGGTTTAGCACCTCAGTATTTGAATGAGCTCCTTTTACATTATACTCCTCTACGTCCGCTACGTTCTCAAAACTCAGGCAATTTGATAATACCTAGAATATCAAAATCAACTGCGGGCGGCAGATCCTTTTCCTATTTGGCGCCTAAACTCTGGAATAACCTACCTAACATTGTTCGGGAGGCAGACACACTCTTGCAGTTTAAATCTAGATTAAAGACCCACCTCTTTAACCTGGTTTACACATAACATACTAATATGCTTTTAATATCCAAATCCGTTAAAGGATTTTTAGGCCGCATCAATTAGATAAACCGGGTACACTTCATATAACACCCGATGTACTTTCTACATCATTAGAAGAATGGCATCTACGCTAATATTAGTCTGTTTCTCTCTTGTTCCGAGGTCACCGTGGCCACCAGATCCAGTCCGGTATCCAGATCAGAGGGTCACTACAGTCGCCCGGATCCAGTACGTATCCAGACCACATGGTGGATCAGCACCTAGAAAGGACCTCTACTGCCCTGAAAGACAGCGGAGACCAGGACAACTAGAGCCCCAGATACAGATCCCCTGTAAAGACCTTGTCTCAGAGGAGCACCAGGACAAGACCACAGGAAACAGATGATTCTTCTGCACAATCTGACTTTGCTGCAGCCTGGAATTGAACTACTGGTTTCGTCTGGTCAGAGGAGAACTGGCCCCCCAACTGAGCCTGGTTTGTTCAGTGCTTTGGCGAAATGTATTTTGTTTAAAGCACTATATAAATAAAGGTGATTGATTGATTGATGTAAACCATGCTCAAATATTTTAATCATGTTACAAACATGTTAGCAACATGCTAATCTAATAAGCATGCCAGCAAAATGCTAGTCGTTAAATCATGATAGCAACATGCTATCAAAATCTGTCTAAACTATCTAAACTTTCAAGGCTTTCGCAAGCCAACTTTTGTTCACAAACTTATCAGCTTAACTAAAAAGCAAAATCATAAAAATTACTCAAAATAAAATAAATGTAACTGTAATAAAATATAAAAAAAATAGAACTTAATTTATTTCAGCTAACATTTTCCTTTTTAATTCAAGAGTTAAAATTAATTAAAACTAAAACTTGAAATTAAATAAATTCATTAATAAAAATGAATAAATAACATGTAGACATATTAAAAAACAAATACACTTGACAAAAACACAAATGTTTAAACTAAAATTAAAGAGAAAACAGAAAATGTAAATCACACTAATTACAAATGTCAAAAAATATTTTATAATGGTATTACTATTATTATTACTATTATTACAAATGTATTATTATTATTAAATAGATTATATATATTTAATCATATTAAATATTACATTTGCTGTTGACTATTTTAGTTTAAGTTTTTATGTATTCATGACTTTAGATTGGGAATGCATGTTTATTATTTATTGACTTAAGTCAAATTGAATGATTATATCCCCAAATCCTGGGATTGGGATGTTATATGGATGCTGTTTCCCTGCATAGAGTCACACAACACTTAAGATTAAAAGTTTGAAAAACATATTTGTAACGTAATCAAAAGGCAGCGTATTTGTCATCAGAATGTCTAGATCTGATGTCCATCACTGTTATGCTTCGTCTCTGCCCTCAAACACACAGTCGCTGATCTCACAGCTCTTAAGAATGATGTGATGAATCATCATATCCAAAACTCATCTTTCTGAAGATCCACCTCAGCCTTCGAAGTGACTTCAGTGTCTTCAACACACACGCTGCTCAAGAAGAAATTGTAAAATACATAATGTCTTTAAAAGAAAGAGCAAGCTGCCCAGCTACACATCAATAAATCTTTGATCCATATTTGTAAAAACAAGCATTTCTAAGCCAACATCATGTCATTTATGAACATCTGTAATATCATGGATGTCACTGTCATCGTACCACACACCACTTTGGAGTCTGGGAGCTTTAGAAACATATTTTTTAGCTGCCCTGATATTACCTCTAACTAGTCAGGTAAAATGCTTAATGTTTGTTAATAAATATTTGTCCCATTTTAACTTTTCTTAGGTTGCACAGGAATGGCAGCGCAAAATTGTTTTGTCACATTTTTCCTGTTACTTTTCTCAGCGCTGCTCAGATTAGACCAATCACAACCGTGCTTGATTACAGGAAATGGACTTGTTTTGGCATTTTAGGAATATTGTTGAGAACGTATTCTCTTTGTATATCATGTAACGATAATTAGAATGAAGAAATGTAAAGGGTAATATCAGTTTTTATTCAATGTATGCCTCAAATAAAAAGAATAAAGATAAATCTGTGATGATAAGAGTGTATTTTAATGAAGGACTCGACTTTTCGAGCCTCTAAGCGTCCCTCGGAGGAAGACTCTGTCACAGAAAGAGAAAATATCACAATAAAATCTGTCCCAATGTATAAGCACTGCCATAAACGCATAAAAGCGCCTGCGTGGCAGCAGAAAAACACGACAGAAACGATGTTTGTACAGTAAGAGCCAGTTGGCTCGTCCATGTCTAATGATAACTTTGGGCCCTACAGCATGTGTATATAACTTAATATTAATAATTATATTTCTCCAAAAAAAATCAGTTTAGGATTGTACTTAGGCCATTATTTGTAAAATTAAACCATTACCGTGTAATGCAAATTAAGATTACTTAAGGTAAGCAAACAAATATATTTATATTATAGTTATGATGCTGAAAATTCAGCTTTGAACACAGGAATAAATTACATTTTAAAGTATAAAACAAGTCTTGGTGAGCATATAAAGCTTTCAAAGTTATTAAAATATCGGTCTGACCCCATTACACTACATTACTAAGTAAAATCATATTGATTTTTAGCCTATGTTTTCATTCTGTCATTCATAAGGATTGATAACAGAACACAGTCACTTACCTCCCTAACATACAGGAAACCACCTAAAGAGTTTAAGTTAGTGAACAACATTACCATTACGTGTTTAATATTTAACAATGAAGTCATCTGTTATAAGGTTAAAGTCCTGAGAAATGATTATAAATCTATAAACAACTGTTAATTTGACCAACAGTGGTTCCTTGAAATGTTTATGATTAGGCATAACTGACATGAAGGGAATACTCAAGCAGAAATACTGATACAGTATTTTCATCCAGAAAGACATCAGATGATGCTATTATGAATTTATAATCAAATTAAAAAAGGAATAATTACAGATGCCCCAGTAACCTAAAGAAAATAAGCAGTTGTGAAAGATTGTGTATGATAGAGTGTGTTTGTGTGTGAGTCTGAGTGTGTGTGAGTCTCAATGTGCATGTGTGTGTGTGTGTGTGTGAGTGAGAGAGTCTAAGTGAGTGTGAGTCTAAAAGAGTGTGTTTGTGTGTGAGTCTGAGTGTGCGTGTGTGTGTGTGTGTGTGTGTGTGTGTGTGTGTGTGTGTGTGTGTGTGAGAGTCTAAGTGAGTGTGAGTCTGAGTGTGTGTGTTTGTGTGTGAGTATGGTGTGTATGTTTGTGTGGGAGTATGATAGAGTGTTTGTGTGTGAGTCTGATTGTGTGTGAGTCTGAGTGTGTGTGTGTGAGTATGATAGAGTGTGTTTGTGTGTGAGTCTGATTGTGTGTGAGTCTGAGTGTGCGTGTGTGTGTGTGAGAGAGAGTGAGTCTCAGTGAGTGTGAGTCTGATAGAGTGTGTTTGTGTGTGAGTCTGAGTGTGTGTGTGTGTGTGTGTGTGTGTGTGTGAGTCTAAGTGAGTGTGAGTCTGAGTGTGTGTGTTTGTGTGTGAGTCTGGTGTGTATGTTTGTGTGTGAGTATGATAGAGTCTGTTTGTGTGTGAGTCTGATTGTGTGTGAGTGTGAGTGTGTGTATGTGTGTGTGTGTGTGAGAGAGAGAGAGAGAGTCTGAGTGAGTGTGAGTCTGATAGAGTGTGTTTGTGTGTGAGTCTGAGTGTGTGTGTTTGTGTGAGTCTGAGTGAGTGTGAGTCTGATAGAGTGTGTTTGTGCGTGAGTCTGAATGTGTGTGTTTGTGTGTGTGAGTCTGAGTGAGTGTGAGTCTGATAGAGTGTGTTTGTGTGTGAGTCTGAGTGTGTGAGTTTGTGTGAGTCTGAGTGAGTGTGAGTCTGATAGAGTGTGTTTGTGTGTGAGTCTGAGTGTGAGTCTGATAGAGTGTGTTTGTGTGTGAGTCTGAGTGTGTGTGTTTGTGTGTGTGAGTCTGAGTGAGTGTGAGTCTAATAGAGTGTGTTTGTGTGTGAGTCTGAGTGTGTGTGTTTGTGTGTGAGTCTGAGTGTGTGAGTCTGATTGTGTGTGAGTCTGAGTGTGTGAGTTTGTGTGAGTCTGAGTGAGTGTGAGTCTGATAGAGTGTGTTTGTGTGTGAGTCTGAGTGTGAGTCTGATAGAGTGTGTTTGTGTGTGAGTCTGAGTGTGTGTGTTTGTGTGTGTGAGTCTGAGTGAGTGTGAGTCTGATAGAGTGTGTTTGTGTGTGAGTCTGAGTGTGTGTGTTTGTGTGTGAGTCTGAGTGTGTGAGTCTGATTGTGTGTGAGTCTGAGTGTGCGTGTGTGTGTGTGTGAGAGAGAGCAAGTCTAAGTGAGTGTGAGTCTGATAGAGTGTGTTTGTGTGTGAGTCTGAGTGTGCGTGTGTGTGTGTGTGTGTGTGTGTGTGTGTGTCTAAGTAAGTGTGAGTCTGAGTGTTTGTGTTTGTGTGTGAGTCTGGTGTGTATGTTTGTGTTTGAGTCTGATTGTGTGTGAGTCTGAGTGTGTGTGTTTCTGTGTGAGTCTGATTGTGTGTGAGTCTGAGTGTGTGTGTGTGTGTAAGAGAGAGAAAGAGAGAGTCTGAGTGAGTGTGAGTCTGATAGAATGTGTTTGTGTGTGAGTCTGAGTGTGTGTGAGTCTGATAGAGTGTGTTTGTGTGTGAGTCTGAGTGTGTGTGTTTGTGTGTGTGAGTCTGAGTGTGTGTGTTTGTGTGTGTGAGTCTGAGTGAGTGTGAGTCTGATAGAGTGTGTTTGTGTGTGAGTCTGAGTGTGTGTGTTTGTGTGAGTCTGAGTGAGTGTGAGTCTGATAGAGTGTGTTTGTGTGTGAGTCTGAGTGTGTGTGTTTGTGTGTGTGAGTCTGAGTGAGTGTGAGTCTGATAGAGTGTGTTTGTGTGTGAGTCTGAGTGTATGTGAGTCTGAGTGTGTGTGAGTATGATAGAGTGTGTTTGTGTGATTCTGAGTATGTATGTTTGTGTGTGAGTATGATAGAGTGTGTTTGTGTGTGAGTCTGAGTGTGTGTGTGTGTGTGTGTGTGTGTGTGAGTATGAGTGTGTGTGAGTATGAGAGACTGTGTTTGTGTGTGAGTCTGAGTGTGTATATTTGTGTGTGAGTATGATAGAGTGTGTTTGTGTGTGAGTCTGAGTGTGTGTGTGTGAGTCTGTGTGTGTGTTTGAGTCTGAGTGTGTGTGAGTATGATAGAGTGTGTATGTGAGTCTGATAGTGTGTTTGTGTGTGAGTCTGAGTGTGTGTGAGTATGATAGAGTGTGTTTGTGTGTGAGTCTGATAGAGTGTATTTGTGTGTGAGTCTGAATGTGTGTGAGTATGATAGAGTGTGTTTGTGTGTGTGTGAGTGTGTGTGTGTGTGTGTGTCGGATAGAGTGTGTTTGTGTGTGAGTCTGAGTGTGTGTGTGTGTGTGTGTGTGTGTGTGTGTGTGTGTGAGTCTGAGTGAGTGTTTGTGTGTGAGTCTGAGTGAGTGTGAGTCTGATAGTGTGTTTGTGTGTGTGTTTGTGTGTGTGCGTGAGAGACAGAGAGAGAGTGCGTGTGTGTAAGTGTGTGTGTCAATGTGTGTGTGTCTGAGTGAGTGTTTGTGTGTGAGTCTGAGTGAGTGTGAGTCTGACAGAGTGTGTTTGTGTGTGTGCGTGAGAGACACAGATAGAGAGTGTGTGTGTGTGTGTGTGTGTGAGAGAGAGTCTGAGTGAGTGTTTGTGTGTGAGTCTGAGTGAGTGTGAGTCTGATAAAGTTTGTTTGTGTGTGAGTCTGATAGAGTGTGTTTGTGTGTGAGTCTGAGTGTGTGTGTTTGTGTGTGTGTGTGTGTGAGAGAGAGAGAGAGAGAGAGAGAGAGAGAGAGAGAGTGGGCATATTTTTGTGACATATCAGGACACAACTCTGTATAATGACATGGGTATGACACAGGTATTACAAGGAGAGGGTGACTTATGAGGACATAACCCATGTCACCATTTTTCAAAACGCTTATAAATCATACAGAATGAGTTTTTTTTGAGAAAGTAAAAATGCACAAAGTTTCCTGTGAGGGTTAAGGTTAGGTGTAGGGTTGGTGAAGGGCGATAGAATATACATTTGTACATTATAAAAACCATTACGCCTATGGGATGTCCCCACTTTTCACAAAAACAAACGTGTGTGTGTGTGTGTGTGTGTGTTTCTGAGTGAATATGTTTGTGTGTGTGCTCTTGTTTTTGTCATATCAGGACACAACTCTATATAATGACATGGGTATGACACAGGTATAGAAAGTAAAAATGCACAAAGTTTCCTGTGAGGGTTAGGGTTAGGTGTAGGGTTGGTGTAGGGCCATAGAATATACAGTTTCTACAGTATAAAAACCATTACGCCTATGGGATGAACCCACTTTTCACAAAAACAAACGTGTGTGTGTGTGTGTGTGAGAGAGAGAGAGAGAGAGAGAGAGAGAGAGAGAGAGAGAGAGAGAGAGAGGTGGGCTGAGCCTCAGTGTCAGACTCGTGAGGAGCCAGTAAGAAGTATTGTTCTGGTTAATGTGCAATCTGTCTGGGAGGGGAAGCTCTGTTTGCAAATGAGTTCTCTAATGTTTCATCCTGTTCCTTTGCACTCGTGTTGTAGCTCACAGGAATGAACTTCTCTAAAAACCCTGTACTTTAAGCAATGGTCTCGGTCTAACTTCTAAAAACCCTCTGACAGCCACAGTCGGACATTTAAGGAAGTTTGACGAAAGTTTCAGAATGGTAAGTACACCAGGAAGCCTGCGCTGTTTGCTAGTTAAATGTTTATTTAAATGCGTATTTGTTCAAGGCTTTGACCGGCCTGTGTGCTCAAACGAACATTGTTAAATATGTACTAATACATTAAAGACGATCAACCAACACGCGAACCTCAATATGTCCGTGTTTTATAGTGTTAACAGAATGTGTCGACATTATCTGTTGAAGCTGACTTCATCTAGATCTTTGGACTCATCTGAATATGATTGTCAGGCAGGAAGTCCGTGCTGAACATGTGAGGGAAATAGATGAAAAGCCAATAATGATATCCTGTCGAATTCAAAATAGTATACTGCCTTATTTTACTGGCAGTAAGATAAAGTGTAAGATCTTTCTTAGTTTTCCCTCTTCCTGTTTCACTTGTTCAACTAACATTGAAAGTGTGTGTGTGTGTGTGTGTGTGTGTTGGAGTTATTAAAACCAAATAAGCAAAGCACAGCTGAGGTTACAAAAAGCCATCCCCCAAAAATGTACGCAATTAGTTACTTTTTCATGGAGTAACAAAATGCATTACCTTGAAAGTAGCTCTCCTCGTGACTGGTCATGTGTTTTGTTATTAGTGTATTGTTGTGTTGGTCCAGTGGATTACTCTTGTTCTTCTCTTTATAATGAAGGCCGACTACAACGCTGAACCACAAGCGCCTAGCAAACTCAACCAAGTTCAGGATCAAGTCAATGATGTTAAAGTCATTCTCAAAGACAACATCAACAAAGTCCTGGAGAGAGGAGAGCGGTTAGATGATCTGATGGGCAAAACAGACGATCTGCAGGCCACGGTGAGCCTTTGACACCCTTCAACATCAACACGAGACCAATGTGTAACATTTCTGGACCATTAGTGAAACTGAACTTGTAGCCAGACGATCACAAAACATTCTTTTTTATGTTCGCTCATGATAACAATTGATTATGTGTGTGATTATCTCGTCTAGGCGGACTCGTTTCAAAGGACATCCACGCGTGTTGCCAGAAAGATGTGGTGGAAAAACACCAAGATGATGATAATAATTGGTGTGGTTGTGCTTGCCATCATCATTTTAATCATCCTGCTAGCAACACAAGTCATTCCCACCTAATACAACCCAGACAAGTACACACACACACACACACACTAAGAATTAATGCCTTTTTTACTATGAAAGAAACTGGACACATTTGTGTATAGGTATATTTCTATTTTTGACATTTCCTGTAAAATTCTATATAAATCTGGGGTGAATAGGGGTGTGTATACATATGCATTATATGTGGTTTTTACTTGTTAGGCTGTTTTTCTAATATAATGAGACTGAAAACAAGAGTCTTTCAGGATGTACCTGCTGTGCTTGACACATTCCTATCAAAAACACACCAAAAACCATTTCAATTCTGATGACATTTCATTACGAACCTGCAGACCTGTGAATGGTTATATGACAGTGACTCGTAACATTTCTCATGCTTTAACTACTGTGAAATCTCTCCGAGCTCGTGAAACTGATTTTATAGCTTGACAAAGTATAGTCTGGGCTGAATTAAGAGGCTTTTTCAAACCCTTACAATGTCTCAGTCAGAAGCTGTCTTTGTCAAGAGGATGTGTGGACTGTATAGATAATATGATCTATATGGGAAATACTGATTGGCATGTAGTTATTGTGTAAAAATAATTGCGTGACAGAATGAAAACTTTCAATGAAGTTCACCCAAAAGTGAACTACTTTCCTGCTGGAAACAATATAATGAAAGAGAATCACACATGTAAATATAGTCCTTATCACTCAAAACCAAATGGTGTAGGATTTACTTTAAACAATTTTACAATCAGAAATGTATATTAAATGTCACGAGTAATTACAAACATTGAATTTCCCATGTAATTTTTTAAGTAGAAAGACTGAAAGTGGATTTTATTGTAAAACATATCCCAATAATGTTTAACTTACAAAATATGTTGGTAACATTTCACCTTTGTGCATGTACACTATAAATATATTCATGGTGTGGATTGTAATGCATTACATCATTTCATAAACAATTACAACCAAAGTGAAAACGCATTGTTATTTGAAGGGTTTTTACTTTCTGAACGTGTGACAATAAATAGATATTGTAACTGTGGTTATGATTATTCATTAGAAGTTGCATTTAACTAATGCATTGATACTACTTTTATAGTGCATTATAAATTGAGCTTGAAATCCAGTTTATTTCCCTTATAATGTCTGGGAATATAATGCACCAGTCACAAGTGTTATGTTGAAGCTGGGCGCCAGCTGCTTTACTGGGGTTTTACTGAAACGGCAGCAATATTTGACATGAAGGGGAGTAAAAGATGACAGTCTTCGTTTTTGGGTGAGCTATGACTTTAATCTCTAAAGGTTAATACACTTTATTTTGTTGCATTTTCCAATGGTTTACATGACTCTGTAGCAAAATACTGCAATGTGAAATGAATATTAGCTGGCCTACACTCTGTACGCTCTTGTAAGCAATAAATTAATAGACCTGTATACAAATCATTTCTAAATGGTTTAGGCTCTCTATAGTTCATTGTATTCAACAACACAGCAGGGAATACGATAATAAACTTACACAAGCTACACCAAATTAAACACAAAAACAAATATTCTGGACGTTATGTTTCAAAATAACACTTGAAATATTCTTTAGTGCGTGTCCTTTCGAAGTAACTTCAGGTTTAAAATGAACTGGTGAATGAAATGGCGACCTCTGGTCCTCTTGTTTTCTCCTCTCAGGGTCGACTTGAGATTCGCTTGTCCATCTGAAAAACAAAAAAGAAAACCGCAATTACGCTTCAGAAGGACACAAACTCATAAAATGTCAAGGAATCCCAATTGTTTAATAATTTCAATAAGGAGACATGACTTTGAAATCGAATAATAGCAAATACAATCAATAGTGTTCAATTAAAACACTTGAATGTGCAACCGTGAATCGATGGAAATTAAAAGACAAAAAGGAAGAGCATTACAAGCATAACAATAAGACCTTTCCAAGATTTCAAAAGGTTAAAAAAGAGAATCTGTTAGATGAAATTAACACAGCTTTTTCCACCGCTGCCAGTAGAAAAAAAAAATCACACAATACAAATATAAAAAAGTATTTGTCCAGCGCAGCGGCATCCGAGTACAAACCGGCTTTTAGCTCAAGGATTACAGGATATTACGAGCTACAAATAAAGAAAGCATTACATGTAAGATTAGATTAGAAATGCATATTAACACTGGAAAGTCCAGAGAAAGCCGTATCCTTCAAAAAGTGAACAGTTAATTTTAATTTCCGGCTCTCGTGTCATATTTTACCATTACTTGATGGT